>NC_067476.1:76322552-76663552 GCF_947179515.1 Apodemus sylvaticus
CTAGGAATTTTGATTCTCTGCTGAATAGACATCATGATCTTTGAGATTTTTACTTTAATATTGTGTGTTTACTTATGATGTTAGTGAGGAAGTAGCCCATATTTAACATTCTGCCGTGTTTTATGATTTCCTTCTCCTCTTCCTCCTCCTCCTCTTCCTCCTCCCCTTCCTCTCCCTCTTGTCTTTTATTCACTTCCTCCTTCATCCTCCTTTTTATATGCATAGAATTCCTTCAGTGAGAAAATTTGGATAAAATGTTCAGATGAATAAAATTTCATTTCTTTTAAAAGCTAAAGATTTAGGCTATTAGTTTTCATTTCCTTTAACTAAAATTATCCCCCTTTTCTATGCAAGTGCAATCATCTTTAAAAAAGTGGGATAGTGAACTATTCCCTCACATATGAAATATTTATACAGAGGTTAGAATGCTATTCATGGGAATATTTTTTAAAATTAAGTGCAATTTGGCACTTTTCAGACTAATCTTCTGTTCTATCAACAGTGCTTTTCTTTTAAATACTGAGTGGTAATTCTTTCTGTATTCACAGTGTAAGGCTCTAGCCCTTGGGCTTTCTATAAATTGAGATTCCTGGAATTAAAATGCAATTTTTTTTAAGTGAAGGTTTGAACTGTCCTAGTTAAGAAACCTTCCTGGAATTATAGCTTTTTAATAAACTGAATCTCAAAAGACATGCTAACTGGCATGCTCTGCCCCAACCACCCTCTTTCCTATGCTTCAGGAGTGACGTGGAAAGAGCAAGCACCACCCACTGCACTTCTCAGAGTAGCTCTTTTGCTGTCATTACCATACCCTATGAGGAGAATCATTTTACTTTTTTGTATACCAAAGCTGCTTTTCCTGCCAAGCTCCCAACCATTGATAGTCAGACTTGCCAAAAATGGCTACATCCAAACACTTCTGTATTATTCAGGAAAGCACATAGTAGTTTTGGCTCATATAATATCACACTGAGTCATGCTGTGTGAATTTATAACAAACATACAGAACATATTATATAGTCATGTGGGTATATATAAATCCATATGCAATCTGGAAATCTGTATGCAATTTACCATTAATAGTTACAGTCAATTATTAATGTCCTCTGGTAAGGTCATGATGCAATTGCTTAGGGTTATTTTTGACATCATAAAAATATTGGTGGTATTTTCTTTCCTCTCTTTACAAGTTGAGTTTTCTATATTTCTCCAGATTCCATGAAATAAACAGTTGCAAGACATATATGTCTGCAGGAGAATATTCCAAGCATTATTTTCTATTTAGAATTCCCCATAACAAAAGTACAAAGAATAAAGTCAAGGTAATGAATGGTTAAAATTCTCTTATGGTCTTCAATTTGGCTTAAAAAAATAACAAATTAAATCTAAAGATATTAAATCTTAGCTAAGCTAGTCAAACAGAGAGAGCCTGATTATTTTGATGATAGCAGGCTTTACTAATCATTCCATTAATGAATGTAGAAAGGGGGAATGCTGGGAGCTGAAGGGTTCCAGCAAGTCGTATAGTGACAAGGAAACAAGGAGCCAAGGGGAAGCTTAACCAAAATGAAATGTGTGTGAATAAGTGCCTGGGACTTCTGATATTGTAATCCAAGTAGAAAATATAGTAAGAGGTGGTTCATAGGATATGTGTGACAGGAAAGAACAGGATGATGAGTATTGAGGTTTAAGTAGGTATGCAGCAATGGGTTGAGAGAATGGAAGAGTAGAGAATGAATTAGCATAGCTGAGGATATATGAAGAAGCTTTATGAAACAGCACTAGTTTGCAATTTAATTAAAATTTAATTTATAAACAGAGCTTTGGACAAAAAGGCCCACATTCATGAACAATGCCACTCCCAGAAAACATGGGTTATTAAACTACCTTCTAAATATTTATGTTTATATTCACAGATTTGAGCTTTTTCCAACCTTGGTCAGACAAGTTTTTTATTTCAGTGAGTAATGATTACTGCAAAGAAACTTTACTGCGCAAAGTGCTAACAGTAAGTGACTGAGCATTCAGCTGTAGGTAGAACATCTGTACCCAGGCCGCCTTCCTAAGGATCAGGAAACATCTCAGAAGAGGGAGCAAAAAGATAAGAGATAGAGAATGGTGTCCAAGGTGTTGCTGTGAAATGCTGTCCTCTGAACATGACATGGCTGTTACACACCTGGACTCACAGCATCTGTAACTACCTACAGAAGACCTGCACATGACCAAGCCAGTTAAAACTTCCAGACTGAAGGCTCCATCCTGGCTGAGGAGCAATTGATGGCTACTGAGAGAATAAGAATCACTTTTCTTTAGGAGTGGCTCTGTGTAGGGTCCCTATGCCTCAGTGGATGGTTACATATTCATGTGCATATGGACAGCACTAATTGAACTCAGTGGGTTAAAATAAATTATAAAAGGATAAGAAAATGGGAGGGAGATATATAGGGGATTCTGGATGGAGTTGGAAGGGCAGGTAATGAGATTTGGGCATGATTAACATACATTGTCAGAATGTATGAAATTTTCGATAAGTAAATCAAAATAAAAAAAAATAGGGCTCTTTATAGTTAAGATGACATGCCTTCCTGATGCACTGGTGTAATAGTGGTACTGAAATTGTGGGAGCAACCAACCATTACCTTATGGGCTTTAAAGATCATTCCATAAGATAAAACAATACTTGACACTGATTAGATGGCCAAGAACTTGAGACTAGATAGGCCATGGACTCACAGGAAAAGAAAATACTCTATTCTGCTAAATAAATGTAGCAATAAAATGACTCCTAATTACATTCTGCTGTCCTGATATACTCATCAGTGTTTTTCTCAGCCATCATCAGAGAAGCTTCCTCCTAAAGTCAAGAGGAGCAAATAGAGACTCATAACTGGACAATGTGAAGATAGTGAAAGACCTTGGAACATCCAGTCCTAAATGGGATGACTTCACCAAATCCCTCCCTTTAGGGCTCAGGAAACTTAATGAAAGAGGAGGCAGAAAGATTATAAGAGTGAGAGGGGCTAGAAGATACCAAGGAAACAAGACCTTCTAGACATTACACGGCTGACGCACATACAGAGTCACAGAGATTGGCAGCATGTAAAGAACTTGCACCTATATCTAATCCAGATGGAGTCATAGCCCTGAGATGGGGTAGTGGACACAAGCCTCTATTCCAAGGCAGAAGCTATTGCCAATAGATAGCAACTTGCAATTTAGTTTTCTCCAATAGAGTCTTGCTGGATATACAAACCACCCTTAATGGGAAGCTCCATGCCCAGCAGTAGATGGCCACCCCAATAGGAACACAGTGGTGTTTTTGGAGACTATTTTTATCTCATGATGCTTTGTCTGGGCAGTATATGATATAATATATGTTATATAATATAATATGATGTACAAAATGTTATAATTATTATAAAACATTACATCATCTTAAAGGTTTTTGGCTTATATATTATGGTTTCTGGTTCTGTATTTTTATGGAATGTCTGTATATGTGAGTGTGTGCATGAGTTTGTGTGTCTCTATGTCTGAATGTGTTTCTTTTGCTTTCTCTTTGGCTCTTTTTTTCCTCTTTGTTATTGTTCTGTTCTCTCTACCCTTTTCTTTGCTTAGTTGACTGTTTTCTAATGAGAGAGAAAGAAAGAGTATGGAGTTGGGCAGGTGGGAATGCGGGGAGAACCTGGGAAGACATGAGGGAGGAGAAACTGTGATCAGAATACATTATATGGAAAAACCGATTTCCCAAAAGAATTAAAAATATTAAAAAAACATGACACCACAGTGATGGAGTTAGGCCATGTGCAATCTTCAAGTGCAAAGGTCATTGGGAACTCTGAGTTTTAGATAGTTCTATTACCAAAGAAATGTTATGAAAATGAATGTATCTCTCACCCATGGACTAATACACCTTTTTGTCTGCTATGTTTATAAACATCATTTAACATAATATAATCTTCTGATCAATTTAGTAGAGGACTTGAAGATACAAATATCTGTGGGGCCAAGTGATGTGAGGACAGCTGCTAGGGAGTTGCTGTTTTCTTTATTCCTTCCCCACAATTAGAGCTTTTTCTACATATTTGAGTGATGCCTCATCCATGGATTGTCTTATGCTGAAAACAACCAGTCAGCTCTAAAAGGAAGTCAGTCTCTGCTCCCAGGGAGGTTGCAGCTATGTGTGCACTCTCTTACTCTTGAAGGTTTTTTAAAGAGTTTTCTGTTCAAGTGTCTAGATGCTGTTTCCCATATAATAATCAAAATATTTTAGAAACATCGATTTCATATGTCTAAGTTAAAAAATCCTCAGACTACGCATTGCAGTTTGGGTGTCAAAAGATTATGATCAGAAAAATATAACTATGAAGTATAGGATAGCTGTAAATGCTTAAAAGAGGCAGAGATTAAATACTATTTATTGCTCAGAAATAATGTATTGCAGGAGTAGGAAAATCTTCCCAGGAACAATATTGCTTTAGGTAGGTTTTGTATTAGCAGTGGCAATTGACGGTGGACATTTTTTCCTCTCTATTTACAAATACCTTCTTGGTTGTGGGTTAACTCTCCTGCATCCCAGGAGACCTAAGAAGAAAGAGCATCATGGCCAGAGGGAGAAGAGCTCCCGTAGGCTCACATGATGAATGCTTGATCCACAGTTGGTGAAACTATTTGGATAGAATTAAGAGTTGTGGCATTGCTGGGGGAAGTATGCTACTAGGGATGGACTCTGAGGTTTCAAGGCCATATGCCATTCAAATGGTTCACTCTGTTCACATTTGTTGTTCAAGATATAAGCTCTCCACATAATGCCTGCCTGCTACCATGCTTCCTACCATGATGGTGAAGGACTCTTATTCCTCTGAAACTTCTCTTAAGTCCAAATAAATGCTTTCTTCAAGCTACTTTGGCCATAGTGTTATATCACAGCCATAGAAAAGTAACCAAGTCGCAGCATGGGGTTCGGGTGGGTTCCTCAGCAGTAGCTGTTCATGGCTTTGCATTGACTGTGTTGAGGTTAGGGATTTAGGTGGAGATTAATGTATCTTTCTTAGTGTGTAAGAAAGATCTAAGGCAATATGAATAAATGAATGTGTTCATGAGGAATGAATCACACTGGTCTAAAGAACTGATCATGATGGCTAATGTATAGGCAGTTATCTCAGGAAGAGAAGAGAAACCAGCTTGTGACATAACATTATTATTTTGGAAGCAGATATATAGGGACAGGCATATGGAAATTTCTAGAAGCCATTTGGAATGTTTTGTCTGTGGACCATTAACTTCCCATCTGATTAGAAGGGAAGGAATGCTTCTGTGTGTATTATTAGTAAGTCAAAGACATTGAAGAAATAAAGGCAACTTTCCCTTCATTTCAGAGCACCATTGTTCTTGATGTTTTAATTGTTTCAGAAAATTAATATTGACTCAATTTCAAAGATAATAAAAGAGATGAGAAGTAGTGAATTGGAGCCAGGGAAGTAACCCAGTTGATAATGTAATTGCCTTTAAAGCATGAAGGCCTGAGTTTGATACCTAGAACTTATGTGAAAAGCTGGGTCCTATAGCACATACTTGTAATCCTAGTTATAGTGCTAGGGAGGTGGAGGAGGATCCATCGAACTTTCAAACTTGCTCTCAATGAACTCAGTATATGATCCTTGCAAATCACTCTCCCTCTCTCTCTCTCTCTCTCTCTCTCTCTCTCTCTCTCTCTCTCACACACACACACACACACACACACACACACATACACACATGTACACACACATAGATACACACACATGTGTGTTATTATACATGCCATATATATGTGTATGTATGTTATCTATGTTATGTTTATATATGTGTGTGTGTTTATATACATGTAGTAGGTTGGCTTAATGCTGCTTGTATTCTAGTACTAAGTACTGGCTTCTAAGATTTGGAGTCAGCATACAGGTTTTGGGAACCTGCCCTCAGTTAATTCTCATTGGTAAATAGCCGAGGATCAGGGAGATAGACAGAGTTAGGCTTTTGGGTTTGGGACCATGAGGAAGCAGCAAGACAGACAGAGATGCCATGGAGGGTGAAGAACCTGCAGGAAGGAGAGGAGCAGCCATGTAATAAGGCCAAAAGAACATGGCCCAGAGGGCGGCTCAAGTGGGTCAAGAGCAGCCAAGATAGACCATAGAAATAACTAAATAGTAACTCGAAGTTATCAATAAGCAGTAGATTCTAACAACATGGGGTTTGTGCAGTTGTTCAGCAATAGTGTTGCTTAAGGTATATTAAAATATAAGGCTGTGTGTGTGTCTTTTTTTTTATTAGATATATTCTTTTTTTTGTTTGTTTTTTTGGATTTGTTTTTTTCAAGACAGGGTTTCTCTATATAGTCCTGGCTGTCCTGGAGCTCACTCTGTAGACCAGGCTGGCCTCGAACTCAAAAATCCACCTGCCTCTGCCTCCCAGAGTGCTGGGATTACAGGCATGCTCCACCACTGCCTGGCTTAGATATATTCTTTATTTACATTTCAAATGTTGTCCCCTTTCCTGGTCCCCCCCCCAAAAAAACCCCTAACCCCTCCCCCTCCCCCTGATTACCAATCCACCCACTCCCACTTCCCTGTCCTGGATTTCCCCTTTACTGGGGCATCTAGCCTTCTCAGGACCAAGGGCCTCTCTCCCCTTTGTTGTCCAATAAGGCCATCCTCTGCTGCACTTGCATCTGGAGCCATAGGTCCCTCCATGTGTACGCTTTAGTTGGTGGTTTAGTCCCTGGGAGCTCTGGGGGTACTGGGTAGATTTAACGGATATTTATAGAACATTTCATCCTAAATCAAAAGAATATACATTCTCAAGCACCTCATAGTACCTTCTCCAAAATTGACCATATAATTGGTCACAAAACAGACCTCAACAGATAAAAGAAGTGTGTGTCTTTCATCTGGGAGCATAAACCATTGAGGCTGATAGTAACTGTATGCTGGGAATTAAATATTTAGTGTGTAACTACAGATACACACTTGCACACATAATGTACATGCACACACACACTCACAGAAAATACTGATTTACCCAAAGTCAAAAGGTCTGTTCTACTTAGAAGCCTGAAATCAGTAATCTTTTTATAAGATCTTTGCTTTATTTACATTTCAAATGTTATCCCCTTGAAAACACCCTATCCCACTCCCGCTTCCCCTGCTTATCGACCCCCTCCCAGTTTCTTGAACTGGCATTCTTCCCCTGCAACGGGGTCTTCACAGGACCAATAGCCTCTCCTCCCGTTGATATCTGAAAAGGCCATCCTCTGCTATCAGTAACCTTTAAAATCATCATTCCTTTATATTTATTTATTAATATATTTAATTCAAGAGAATATTCAGACTCCAGTAAAATTATAGGGAACAGAAATCCACTCTGATGCTAGTTTTATGTTTCTATAGCTCTATTTTTATTATATTTTATAACTTTTATATGTGAAAATGCTGTATATATATATATATATATATATCCTAGAAAGACACATTACTAAATTGGAAAGATTGGCAATATCAGAAGAAGAACTCAAGATGGGCAAAGAAATTAAATACCTTTTATGTCTGATCTATTAATTGTTTATATAGGGAATATATTCATGCATTATTCATGTTACTAAAATTTAATTTTAAATGAATACTTCTGCTCACAAAATAGCTTCCAATACAGGTCTGACACAAGGAATTTGAATTAAGTAACTGAGTAAACAAAATGGGTTTATGGACATAACCTAGAAAACCTGTTTTTCTAAATTGAAGCACAAGTATTTTTTGGAACTCATTCTTCTGAGCTATGTTAGTACACACGTAGCATGAGGCGGGCACTCCCCAGTAGGAGTCAGTTATTCTTGTGGCCAGATTTTCTTTAGTCACTTTTGTACTGAATTTAGAGTATGACATTTGAAGTAGACTCGGGGTGGGGGGGAGTCCTGGGTTCCCCTTTTCTCCAACTCTGGTACTGGGTTACAGATCTGCACTCATATGCTGTGTGGTCTGGGGTGTTTCCCCTTAGCTATTTTATTATTCTTTTTATTCACAAGTCTCAGCTTAAACTAAACACTTGACATGAAGCTTTCTGTGTCCTATTACTCTGCAGACGATGACAGGTGTCTCACCATGTCTCCCTATAACCCTGCACTTTCTGCAGTCTCTTCTTTCTCCTCTAAGGCCCACTGCTGGTTGGACAGCAGATGCATTATGGAAGCTTTCAAAAACGCAAATGCCTGATCTCAGCACACACCTATTGCATTTGATTCCTCAGAATATATTCAGGTATTTTTATACTGAGTATTCAATGGTGGTGGCAATATTGCTTCTTAACTAAATGAAGTGTTTTCTGATTACCTGCACCTGTTAGTTTTACTGCTGCTGAGAACTTTTCTCACCCCTCTCTGTAGTTCTGACTTTGATGGGATCATTAGGACAATCTCATAAAGACAAACATCATCTTGATTTTCCCAATTTTTTCAGGACAGTTTGGTGTGATTACAAAGTCAACACTCACAAATAGTCACTCCAAGCAGCCTTTTGTTCACGGCAAATTCTAGTTCATCTTCATCTTTTCACCATGGCGAAGGGTATCTAATAATAGCATCAGGATCAAGACAAAGATGTAAAATATTCAAGTTTATCCTCAGAGTCACAGTGTTAACGAATCTCATTAGTTCCTATATGCAGAATGAAACAATCAGTATTAAAGAGATGATTTTGGACCCAGATACTCCAGATAACTTGGTACCCATATTATTTATCAAAATTATATGCTTTTCATCAACATCCATATGTGGTCAAAGAGTGGAACACTGTAATGTCAATAGGTTCTGGAATCTGGTTCTGGGTTGGTTCATCAGCTGGTTCTATCATTTAGATGAATTATGGGCTTCTCCGAACTGTAGTATTTCTGTCTACAACATGTAGAAAATATAGGATAAAATCTACTTCATAGAATGTTAACAAGATTCAGTGAGTTAATACACATAAAGTGCTTAGGAGATTGCCCAGCACATTGCTTTAGGAATATTAGCTATTTTATTCTCACAGATTGGGCATTCAACGAAATTATGCAGATGCTACAGAATAAGCAGAGATAAGATGAAGAATCAACCAATTACAGCACAACAGTCACTTACAGTAAAATGGGGTACATGAAATATCTGTGTATACACTATGCAATTAAGGAGATGCTATTTTCTTATGAGGTTATTAATAAGAGTGAATTGTTCTTTTCATTCACCTCTCAGTAAGTTCTGGAGAGGTTTTGGGATTTTAGATTTGTAATTTTGTACTTTTCCTTAAGAATTTGTCCGAATTGTATAAACAAGGCTTATAAGACTGAGATCTTCTAAATGGATATAAAAAAATCACTGTAAATGAAAAACAAAACAAAAACTCAAAACCAACAGAAGAAGAAGAAGAAGAAGAAGAAGAAGAAGAAGAAGAAGAAGAAGAAGAAGAAGAAGAAGGAGGAGGAGGAGGAGGAGGAGGAGGAGGAGGAGGAGGAGGAGGAGGAGGAGGAGGAGGAGGAGGAGAAGGAGGAGGAGGAGGAGGAGGAGGAGGAGGAGGAGGAGGAGGAGGAGGAGGAGGAGGAGGAGGAGAAGGAGAAGGAGAAGGAGAAGGAGAAGAAGAAGAAGAAGAAGAAGAAGAAGAAGAAGAAGAAGAAGAAGAAGAAGAAGAAGAAGAAGAAGAAAATAATCCAGGACAAATTAACGAAGAATTCAGGACAAATTAATGAAATAGGCTGCCAATGTTTGCCTTTTAACTTGAGGGCTCAGGATAATTTATCTAATCTTATTTTTTTTTTTTGAGGGGGAGTGACTTTTAACCACTGCCTAAAAATGTCACATTGCCCCATGTATGGACATATTAATTTTTATTTTACCTTTTAATTGCTTTAATTTTAAAATATAAAGAAAAATTAATTAATTATCCTAATAGGGAAGAGACCTTAATAGCAGTTTTAATGACTGTAACCTTAGCACAACTTGTAATAACTCCCAAAGATTGGCAAATTCATTCATTCTTTCTCTAGACTCCCTCACTTCTGAGAATAGCTGTAAATGCTGATTACAAGTGATAAATTTAAAAGCCCTGTCTCTAAATCATCTTTTTTTTTTTGCCTGAAACTCTCTGTATCCAGAAAAATTCAAAGTGAATTCTAAACGTGAAAAGGTAGTGTGCTGGACTTTTCTCTCTTATATGATGCTGAGAAGACAGACTTTTGTGAATGTTCAGCTAGAACTTTTACTCAATCATCGAGAACAGCAAGTCATTTTCACTGAGTTGGCCTTCTTCTAGAGTGGCAGAGAATGAACTCATCAGCACTCAGATATGAAGTGATGAGTTTCTTCTTAGCATCACTCTCAGGAAAGATGAGGTCACAGAGAACTAACTGTGAGTTGAGAATTTAGCATTTCGAGCTAATGACACAGTTGAAATTTGGGAACTGAAGGGATAATGACCATAATATGGTGATGGGGGGAGGGTCAGGAATTTTTGCAGGAGAAGACTAGGTCTCAGTTCAAATATTGACTCATGAGTATACAGATGGGAGATCGGGGTGGCCCAGTAAAGAGCACATATCAGCCAAAGGACAAATACTGGAGAGTGCCAGTTTGCACTGTGCGAGGAGACATTCCAGTTTTAAGCAATCACCATGCAATCAATGGCCCTAGGCATTCAGTAGAGAGAAATGACTACAGTCATTTGGGAAGAGGGACTCTCACTTGAGAAAACGCCTCTATAAGATGTGCCTACAGAAAAATCTGTAGTGCATTTTCTTCATTTGTGATTTATGTATGATGATTCAGTGTAGTGATTTGGTTGAGCATGGCCCTCATTGGTGGAAATGTTTGAAAGAGTTAGAAGGTATGGCTTCCTAGAGGAGATGTGTTACTGGAAGTGGGCTTTGAGGTTTCAAAAAGTGTCCTATGATTCTGACTTCCTGCTTTGTGGTTGTGGATCAAGATGAGCTCTGAGCTGTTCCTTTGCTCTGCCATTATGGACCCTAATTCTCTGTAATTTAGAGTCAAATTAAATGTTTTCTTTTATAGTTGCCTGGGTCATGACATTTTGTTACAGCAATAGAATAGTAATTAAGATGCCCAACCTACTGTGAGTAGAACCAATCCTGGGTTGCTGGTCCTGCAGTGTATAAGCAGACTGAGTAAGTCATGGGGAGCAAACATGTAAGCAATATTCCTCTATGACCTCTGCCTCAGCTCCAACTTCTAGGTTCCTGCCCTGAGTTCCAGCCTTGACCTCCTTCAGTGATGGACTGTGAAGTGAAAGAAGCACTTCCCCCCCCCCCCAAGCTGCTTTTGCTGTGGTGTTTCATCACAGCAATAGAAATCCTGACTAACACAAGTCCTTCTTCAGAACCAGGATGAAATAGCTCCAGAGAGAAATTAGACTCTTGAACCACTAGACATATCACAAAATCAAGATTAAAAGGATGAAGCAATTGCTATGTGGCTAGGATGACATTTAGTAATCAGAAAGATAATAAATCCCGGGTACACAAACATGCATCATCTATTACATATTGACCAAAACTAATCTATATGGAAGAGATAAGGTAGAGAAATCTGTTCTGTATTCTGACCCGTACATTATAGGTACAGTAGATTTCTCAGATAAGAAATTTATAACAGTTATAATTATGTCCAGGGTTTGTGGTAGTAAATTTTATGTCAATTTGATATATGTTGAAGTTATCTGAAAGGAGGGAACCTCAATTGAGAAAATACCTCTATAAGATTCACCTATAGAGCATTTTCTTAATTAGTTATTGATTCTGGGGGACCCAACCCATTGTGGGAGGGGCCATCCATTCCTGGGATGATGGTCCTTGGTTCTGTCCATTCCTGGGTGAATGCACTTGTGCACATGCATACACACAAGCATATAACACACATTCAACACTTAAAAATTTTTATCTTTAACTTTACTGGAATAATACTTGACAAAGAAAAGAAGATGAAAAGTAAATTTGTACTTGTTTATAATATCTCCAGAAAATTCATGCTAGTAATACAAAAATAATGGTGAGATTTAAAACACTTTGTAAGTTATTGTAACTGAAGTTAGAATGTAATATGTTAGAGACATATATTTTTACTTTTTGTGAATCCATTAAAAACAAATAAGTTATACCTAATAGAACACCCAGAGGGCAAAATAGATTGAAAAAATAGTTAACTGATAAAGAGAAAAACAGGGGCAGGAGCACCTACAGAACAGACGTTATTTTTCAACTTATGTGGAACATTCATAAAAACCATCACACCCTCAACAAAAAAGCAGTTTACATAAGTTTAAAGACATCAACCTGACATGAAGTATGTTATTTAACCACAAGTGAGTGACCATGAAAGTTAATAAAACAAAGATAACTGAAAAACTCCTAATATTTGTAGATGGAAACATGCTTTGAAAAAGTTCATGAGTAAAAGCTAAAGCGTAGCAGGTCAAACTGTGTACCTTGTATCCAGCCTTTGGGGGAGAAGATTTAGCTGCCAGTGTTTATAATAGACAAGAAGAAATGTCAAAACCAGAGATCAATTTTTTTCTCCCAACAAATAAAATCAAACTAAAGACAAAATTGCAAGAAAACTGAACATAAGAGATAAACAACAAATGATAAGGTAAAGTAAAAATAGTAAACTATAAAGATCTGAGTAAACATCATACTAGTCAAAAAGTACAATTTCAGGCGAATGATAAAGATGCTGCATTTCTGATTGGGCCAGATCAGCACATGATTAGCCTTCCAATCTTAATGCTCAAATGGCATTAAGGACTTTCCCATGTCCTATTTTCCCATACGATTTCCAGTGTGAGGTCCACACACACATCAGGTATTGGCATTTCTCCTTATATTAATTCCACAGTAATATATTTCACTTATTTCCTGATTAGTTTCTTGGCTTTTTCTGATTATTGTTTTGAAGTTCTTTTTTAAATTGTTGTTATAAGAATGAAAGTCTGTCATTACAATTACTTATTTAGGAAAACTTTATAAGCCATTTCATTTCATAGAAAAATCTAATCATTTTGATGTGTCTTTTATCATTATTATTCTATTTATTTATTTATTTATTTATTCTCCGGATTTCATCACCCTTGCCCCGTCTACCCTTAAACTGTTCCACATCCCATACCTCCTTTCCACGCCCTGGTCTACAAGGTTGTTCCCACCCCCCACCCCACATGACCTCTAAACTCCCTGGGGCCTCCAGTCCCTTAAGGGTTATGTGCATCTTTTCTGATTGAACACAGACCCCACAGTCTTCTGCTGTATATGTGTTGGGGGCTACATATCAGCTGGTGTATGCTGTCTGTTTGGTGGTCCACTGTTTGAGAGATTTCAGGGGTCCAGATTAATTGAGACTGCTGGTCCTCCTACAGGGTCTCCTCAGCTTCTTTCAGCCTTTCACTAATTCAACAACAGAAGTCATCAGCTTCTGTCCATTGGTTGGGTGCAAATATCTGCATCTGACTATTTCAACTGCCTGTTGGGTCTTCCGGAGTGTAGTCATGATAGGTCCATTATTGTGAGCACACCATACCCTCAGTAATAGTGTCAGGCCTTGGAACCTCCTTGATTGTGGGCTGGCCCCCCTCTCCCTCATTTGATGCCCTGTTTTCCTGTTCGAGGTGGGCTCTATAAGTTCCCTCTCCCTACTGTCAGGATTTCACCTAAGGTCCCTTCCTTTGAGTCCTGAGAGTCTCTCGCCTCCCAGGCCTCCGGTGCATTCTGGAGGGTCCCCCCAAACTCCTACCTCCTGAGGTTGTCTGTTTCCACTCTTTCTGCTGGCCTCAGGGCTTCAGTCCTTTTCCCTCACCCACTCCCTCCCAGATCCCTCCCTCCCCACGTGTGATAGCTTTCTTCTCGCTCCCAAGTGTGACTGAGGCGTCCTCATTTGGGCCCTTCAGCTTGTTGACCTTTTTGAGTTTTGTGGACTGTCTCTTATGTGGACTGTATAGGTATTCTGTCTTTTTTATTTTATTTTATTTTTGGCTAATATCCACTTATTGGTGGATATTATTTCATTTCATTGAAAAATTTAATCATTTCAATATGTCTTAGGCTTTCTGTAACTATTAAATTACACAAAAAAATGTTTCCTTTAGAGTTAATAGTTTTTCTTTTTCATATTTAGGGCCTAACTAGAAGATTGGAAATACTCCATTTATTTATTTATTTTAAATATTGTGTTGTGTTGGCTACTTTGATGTCAAATTGACACAAGCTAGAGTTATTTGAGCTGAACAAATACCTCTATAGGATCTGACATTTTCTTTTCTTTTTCTTTTTTCAAAATTATCTTTAATCTTTTTTTTTTTACAGTCCAGTTATTACCTCTCTCCCATTCTACCTTCTGACAGTTCCTCATTCCATTCCTTCTTTCTCTGTCTCCAAGAGGATGTCTCCACTCCCTCACTCTCCCACACTACCAGGCCTCCCCATTCCCTGGGGCCTTAAAATTACCTTTATAAATATAGGAATTCTATAGAATCATTATTAGGAATTTTGAAATCAAATTTTTTTCTACTCAGCATTGCTACAAGAGAGTTCATCTCCATTGATCTGAAGAAAATCTGTCCAATAGGGTGGGCTAATGACTAAGAATCATTAAAATATGTAATAATGAAAGGAAAGGCATATTAGTAATAAGAATCAATCCTGAGATGAAATTTCTGAAATACCCGTGATTCAGAATTTGCCCATCTCATCCATGCAAAAATGTCGGTGCCATCTCCAAGAAAGTTACCTGCATGCCTTTATCCTATCCTAGATTCCTCTTGACAGTAGGCTGTGCCTGGTACTAGTGCTAGTAGAGTCATAGATATTGAAGAATCTACAGCCACTAATATTCTAAATCAGCACAATCCCTAACAGCCATTCCTAGCAACAGACAATGCTTATTCTCATACTCACAGAGAAGTGCAGTCTTCACCTCTCATCAATGTTATTATCAATTCTCTTACTCTTTAAAAAATTTGAAACATGTCTGACTTGGTGGCATATGCCTTTGAGGGAGGCAGAGGCAGGGGCCAACAGGACAGCCAGGACTATATAGAAAGACTCTGTCTTAAAAAATAATAAGTAATAAATAAATTAAAAAGCTGAAACTTAGAGATGAGAGAAGTATCCAGGCTTGCTTAACTTTAAAGCTGTGTTCCATCCACTAAACCAGGGCTGAGGAGAGGCCCCTGGTCCTGTGAAGGCTTGATGCCCCAGTGTAGGGGATTGCTAGGGGAGGTAGGAGCAGATGGGTGGGAAGTGGAACCCTCATAGAAGAAGGGGGAGGGTGATGAGATAGAGGGTTTCTGTGTGGTGGTGGTGGGGACTGGGAAAGGGGATAACACTTGAAATGTTAATAAAGAATATATCCAAGAAAAAAAAAAGAAAAAAATGTAAATGGCACTTATTTTAGGTTTTGAGGACCAACTAGTTTCCTTCAAACTCTTCCATTACAGTGGTAGTAACCTTCTCACCTTATGTTCTGGTATGTCCCAGCCATAAAATTATTTTATTGCTCCTTAATAATTATAATTTTGCTACTTTTATGAATTGTAATACAGCTATCTGATATGTAGGATATTGATACATCACCCCGAAAGGGGTTGCAGCACCCAGGTTGAGGACTCCTGCATTATAGACAAGAGAAATGGTGGATAATACACGAAGGTCACAGACCATAGCTGCATTTCAGGAAAAATTTACTAGTAGAAACAGACAGCAGGATTTGGCCCACAGGTAGGAATTTAGCATCTCTTTGAGTAAATGTTCCCTGAAAATTCAGTGTTTTCTAAAAAAAAAAAAAGACATATAATTTATATATAGCCATGATTTTAATCTGAACAACTGCATTTTATTTTAATTTTCATACATCTATGTAATGCATTTAAAAAATTATATGTGTATTCAGAGCTTCTGGGCTAATATCCACTTATCAGTTACTGCATTCCATGTGTGTTCTTTTGTGACTGGGTTACCTCACTTAGGATGATATTTTCCAGTTCCAACCATTTGCCTAAGAATTTCATGAATTCATTGTTTTTAATTGCTGAGTAGTATTCCATTGTGTAAATATACCACATTTTCTGTATCCATTCCTCCACTGAGGGACATCTGGGTTCTTTCCAGCTTCTGACTGTTATAAATAGGGCTGCTATGAACATAGTGGAGCATGTACATGCTGGGGAATCCTCTGGGTATATGCTCAGGAGTGGTATAACAGGGTCAAAGAAGAAGGAAGGAGAGGGCCCTGGTCCTGGAAAGGCTTGATGCAGCAATGTAGGGGATTACCAGGATAGAGAAATGGGAGGGGGTTGATCATGAAATGGACAGAGGGAAAAGGGCTTATGGGATTTATGGGGAGGGGGGAACTTGGAAAGGGGAAATCATTTAATTGTATGTGTATGAATGGTTTGACTACATCTTTGTCTATATGCCATATGTGTGGTCTAGTTCCCATCCATCGAGGGCAGAAGAGTCCATCAGATACCCTGGAACTGGAGTGACAGATGGTTATGTGGGTGTTGGGAATTGAACCTTGGTACTCCAGGAGAAAAGCAAGTGCTCTTAACAGCAGAGCGATCTGTGTAGTTTCTATGCAGTATACTTTGACCATATTCATCTATTGCTTTCTCATGTGTCCCTCCTGTTCCCCCTAGCCCAGTTTCTACTTTGACATCATGAAAGCTGTGTGAAAAGGTTAAGTCTGAAGAAAATACTTAATGCTGCTGATTATCATATAGCTAGATTCTTTAAGGATACATGCTCTACTATGTTCATAGCAGCCCTATTTATAATTTCCAGATGCTGGAAAGAACCCAGGTATCCCTCAACAGAAGAGTGGATGCAAAAAATGTGGTATATCTACACAATGGAGTACTATTCAGCCATTAGAAACAATGAATTCATGAAATTCTTAGGCAAATGGATGGAGCTAGAGAACATCATACTAAGTGAGGTAACCCAGACTCAAAAGGTGAATCATGGTATGCACTCACTAATAAGTGGATATTAACCTAGAAAACTGGAATCCCCAAAATATAATCCACACATTAAATGAGGCACAAGAAGAAAGGAGGAGTGGCCCCTGGTTCTGGAAAGACTCAGTGAAGCAGTATTAGGCAAAACCAGAACGGGGAAGTGGGAAGGGGTGGGTGGGAGGACAGGGGAAGAGAAGGGGTCTTACGGGACTTTTGGGGAGTGGGGGGCTAGAAAACCGGAAATCATTTGAAATGTAAATAAATTATATCGAATAAAAAAAATTAAAAAAAAAGAAAGAAATTCTTAATTGTTCTTTGAGATGAAACTGGAGCCATCAAATAGTATAGTATATTGTATACTATAATAATATTCCTGTCTTGGAATACTATCAATTCTTTTTCCAGACAAAATCTTAGTAGTTTCTAATTATTCAAAAAATATTTGCATATTTTCCAACGACAGTTATACTGTGATTTCTCTCTCCTTGCCCTCCCTCTTTCTGTTTCTCTTTTCTCTTGGATATCTTGTATTCAATTTAAGAACAAATGAATTTGATTTTGAAGAATATAAATGTCATTTACTTCATAGAGTCCATGTTCCTTAACATAAAACACATACAATTCCAAATATAATTTGTTTTTAAAAATATTTTAATTTGCCAATTTCAATTTGCATGAGATCAGTTCACTAGAAAATTAAACACATTTTTCTTGAATGTAATAATGAACACTATTGTCTGTACTGCTCAAGCAGAACTACAGTTTAATTGTATTTAATACAATTAAATGTATTCTTTTTTTCCCTGAAGGGTGACAGCAGAACCCATTGTTAGATCTCTTAAACAGGAGTGCTAGGGGATTGTGGCTTGAACTAAGTGAGCTGTAGAAGGAACCAAAGTTGCTATTTCTCTGAATCATTTACATTCAGTTGTGGAGTCAGATTTTCTTTCCCCTTTCATTTCGGTTAATTTCTATCAGAAGGGCTGTAACTCTTTTTTTTAATATGGGTCATAATAAACACTTGCTTCTCCTTTAGGTAATGCTTAGTACCTATTTTTCAGATTCATTTTTGGATTTCTAGCTTGCATATTTATTTAACAATCTTAGCTACTTCCATGGATTGAAAATCAAAAACAGGCAATATAAAATTTCTCCAGGGAAACATGGGCCTTTGTTATCAGGCTGTGCTAACAATATCTTGCATTTTTTTCCTGATTCTCATATTTTTTCTCCTCTGTAACAACCTCCTATCTTCCCTGTTCAAGCTCTTTCTTGAACTTATAGAGCAAGCGGGTCCT
The DNA here is from genome assembly GCF_947179515.1 of Apodemus sylvaticus. Classification (NCBI taxonomy): domain Eukaryota; kingdom Metazoa; phylum Chordata; class Mammalia; order Rodentia; family Muridae; genus Apodemus; species Apodemus sylvaticus. The sequence continues at coordinate 76,340,869 of NC_067476.1, forward strand.
ATGCTATGTAAAGATAGACTTGTGTAATCCTCAACCTTCATAAACCTATAGTAATAAAGTTATTGGATGTGATAAGAAAGAGATAAGTAAATAAACTACTGAGATTACTTTGTGTGTGTATTATTTGATAGGTAGATAAACTCTCTGTTACTGAAGTACATTGATTTCATTAATAATTCCATTTCTTACAGCCATGATTTTTCTCTAAAATTAAATTCATTGTAGTTTTTGAAGACAGATTTTTGAAGTTCTTTATAGAACTTGTTTTATGTTTACACTGTGGAAAACTGTCAATTTAATACAAGCAGAAACTTGAAAGAGTTTCTCTTGCCTTTCACGCGAGTGATCATACTTCATTATAGCCTTTTTACTTTATGATAAAAAGGTTAACCTGCTAGGACATGGACAGACCTTGCAGATCAGAGGTAAGGCTCTGAACAGACATGGTTCTAGACCAGCTATATTAAAACTGATTTACTAAAGAACTGCAAAGCTCACAGCATGAGCCTACTGGGATCATTCACGAATGGCTTATATATATTGGATATTAGCCCTCTGTTGGATGTAGGATTGATAAAGATCTTTTCCTAATCTGTTGGTTGCCATTTTGTCCTATTGACAGTGTCCTGTGCCTTACAGAAGCTTTGCAATTTTATGAGGTTCTGTTTGTCAATTATTGATGTTAGAGTGTAAGCCATTGGTGTTCTTTTCAGGAAAAATTTTCCAGTGCCCATACATTCAAGGCTCTTCCACACTTTCTCTTCTATTAGTTTCAGTGTATCTGGTTTGATGTGGAGGTCCTTGATCCACTTGGACTTGAGCTTTCTATAAGGAGATAAGAATGGATCAATTTGCATTCATCTACATGATGACCTCCAGTTGAACCAGCACCATTTGTTGAAAATTCTGTCTCTTTTTCCTTTAGCTCCTTTGTCAAAGATCAAGTGACCATAGGTGTGTGGGTTTATTTCTGGGTCTTCGGTTCTATTCCATTGATCTTCCTTTATGTCTCTGTACAGAGATGAGGGTTAGGGTTAGGGTTAGGGTTAGGGTTAGGGTTAGGGTTAGGGTTAGATTAGGGTTAGCAGTTCATATTACTACTGCTCTGTAGTACAGCTTGAGGTCAGGGATGGTGATTCCCCCAGAAGTTCTATTATTGTTGAATTTTTTATTGAATGAATTTGTAAACTGCTCTTTCTAACTCTATGAAGAATGGAATTGGAATTTTGATAAGAATTACCTTGAATCTGTAAATTGCCTTTGGCAAGATGGCCATTTTTTTTACTATATTAATCCTGCCAATTCATGATCATGGAAGATCTTTCCAACTTCTGAGAACTTCGATTTCTTTCTTCCGAGACTTGAAGTTCTTGTCATACAGATCTTTCATTTGTTTGGTTAGAATCACACCAAGGTATGTAACATTATTTGTGACTGTTGTGAAGGTTATTATTTCCCTAATTTCTTTCTAAGCCTTTTTATCCTTTGAGTAGAAGAAGGTTGCTTATTTGTTTGAGTTAATTTTATATCCAGCCTCTTTGCTGAAGTTGTTTTTCAGGTTTAGTAGTTCTCTGGTGGAATTTTTGGGGTCACTTAAGTATACTTTCAGATCATCTGCAAATAGAGATATTTTGATTTCTTCCTTTACAGTTTGTATCCCTTTGACTGCCTTTTGTTGTCTAATTGCTCTGTGTAGGTCTTAGAGTAATATATTGAATAGGTGGAAGAAAGTGGGCAGCCTTATATAGTCTATGATTTTAGTGGGATTGCTTCAAGTTTCTCTCCCTTTTCTTTGATGTTGGCAACTGGTTTGCTATATATTGCTTTTACTATGTTTGGATATGGGCCTTGAATTCCTGATCTTTCCAAGACTTTTGCCATGAGTGTTGAATTTTGTCAAATGTTAAGAAGCTAGACTTCAGATAATCAAATAACCCTATTTAAAAGCACAGAGCTAAACAAAGAATTCTCAATTGAGGAAACCTGAATGGTTGAGAAGCACCTAAAGAAATGTTCAAGCATCCTTAGTCATTAGGAAAATGCAAATCAAAAAAATCCTGAGAGTCTACCTCATACTAGTTAGAATGGCTAAGATCAAAACCTCAGATGACAGCAGATGCTGGCAAGGATGTGGAGAAAGAGGAACACTTCTCCATTGCTGGCAGGATTACAAGCTGGTATAACCACTCTGGAAATCAGTCTGGTGTTTCCTCAGAAAGTTGGACATAGTATTTATTACCTGAGGACCCAGCTATACCACTCCTGGGCATATACTCAAAAGATGTTTCAACATATAACAAGGGCACATGCTCCACTATGTTCATAGCAGCCTTATTTACCATAGCCAGGACCTGGAAAGAACCCTGATATTCTTCAACAGAGAAATGGATACAGAAAATGTTATTAAAAAAACAATGAATTCATGAAATTCTTAGACAAATAGATGGAACTAGAAAATATCCTGATCCTGAGTGAGGTAACTCAATCTCAAAAAAAAAAAAAACCAAACAAAAAAACAAAAACAAAAACATGCATAGTATGTACTCACTGATAAGTAGATATTAGCTCAGAAGCTTGGAATACTCAAAATACAATTTACAGACCACATGAAGCTCAAGAATAAGGAAGACCAAAGTGTGGTTGCTTTGGTCCTTCTTAGAAGGGATAGCACAATACTCACGGTAGCAAATATAGAGACAAAGTGTAGAGCAGAGTCTAAAGGAAAGGCCGTCTAGAGACTTCCCCACCCCTAGATCCATCCCATATACAGTCACCAAAAGCAGACACTATTGTGGATGCCAAGAAGTGCATGCTGACAGGAGCCTGATATAGCTGTCTCCTAAGGGGTTCTGACAGAGCCTGACATATACATAGGTGGACGCATGCAGCCAACCTTTGAACTGAGCACGGGGTCCCTAATGGAGGAGTTAGAGAAAGAACCAAGGAGCTGAAGGGGTTTGCAACCCCATAGGAAGAACAACAATATCAACCAACCAAGGCTCCCAGGGTCTAAACCACCAACCAAGGAGTACATATGGAGGGACCTATGGCTCCTGCCACATGTGTAGCAAAGGATGGCCTTGTTGAGCATCAATGGGAGGAGGGGCCCTTCACCCTGTAAAGGCTCAATACCCCAATGTAGGGGAATACAAGGGCAGGGAAACAGAAGTGGTGGGTTGGTGGGGGCACAGCCTCTTAGAAACAGGAGGAATGGGGATGGGATAGGTGGTTTCTGGTGGGGGGAATTTGGGAATCTGTAAAGGGGATAACATTTGAAATGTAAATAAATAAAATATCCAATAAAAATGATTAAGCAAAAATAAAAAGCTATGGGTCATAACAGCAGGACTGTCTATGTGACCACAAGCAATAATAAAATCATTGTTTTAGGTCTTTAATTTTTGGTGTGATATATTACTTACCATCAACTAATACAGTTGCAATAACACACCAGCCAACCAGTAAAACAAGTTTACCTGTCTTTATTTCAATCTATTACAAGCATAAGTATTTAGGTGTTACACTTGCTTACACAGTGTCTCTAGTTTTCTCCCTTATTTTGCAATGTCCTAGATGTCCCTGAAATGCCACTTTTCTTGCTTTGAATCCCTCAGCTTCCTTTAATATGTCTTATAACAATGGTCTATTGATGATAGATGGTTTCAGCTTTTGTATGCTTGAAAAGATAGCTTTATTTTGTCATTATTGAAAGAACTATTTATTGTTGGTATTTTTTCTTTTAGTTATTTTTAAAGATACCATTGCTTGCTTTGGATTGCACTGCTTTATTTATAGATTATTAATTATCATATAATGATTGTATGAAAGAATATGCTTTATTATGATGTTTTTAAGAATGTTTATAATAGCTGGGCAATGGTGGTGCATGCCTTTAATCCCAGCACTTGGGAGCCAGAGGCAGGCAGATTTCTGAGTTCGAGGGCAGCCTGGTCTACAGAGAGAGTTCCAGGACAGCCAGGAATATACAGAGAAACCCTGTCTCAAAAAAGCAAAAAAAAAAAAAAAAAAAAAAAGAATGTTTATAATATATATTTGTCACATTCCCCTATCATTCCTATTTCTTGATGGTCCCCTTCATTTTACTAAATAATCTCCTTTCTGTTTTCACAGAAATACATAGACACACAGACACGGACACACACACACACACACACACACACACACACACACACATTCTGCATATGAGAGAATAAATTGCTATTTGTCTTTCTGAGTCTGCCTAATTTTGATTAACACTATTCAACATACTTTACTGCAAATGATTAAGTTAATTCTTCATGGCCTAATAAATCTATTGCATAGTCACACTCCATCCTCTTTAGCCACTCCTCAGTTGATGGGTGCTTGAGCTGATTACTTAACTTGGATACTGTGAATATCGTGGTATACAAACACGGGTAGATTTCTGTGTATCTATTAAGTTTCATTCCCCTGGATTGTGTTAAAAGCATTTACTTCATGCCTGGTTTGAAACAAGTTATGATGAGTTTTGACCTTATTTTCTTAATAATGAGTTCATTGAGTTTTTTAGATCCATGGTTAAATCAAATGTTGAAAAATTGGACTAATGCTTCTCGAGAATCATTCTTCCTGTTCTGTCTTCTTTTCAGTTCCATCTGGCCTTCAGTCACAAGCACTTCAGGTTTTTATTTTTGTGATTTCTCCTATGGCTTGCTGAGGATCCATCCATTGTCTTTTCTCCTCATTTGATTCATGTGAATAATAATTTTTCCTGTCATGATTTCAATGACACCAGTCATTCTTCTCCTTGTCTAAATGCTCTTAATCTACCAAGTATGCCTATGTAATCTCAGATGTTGCATTTCCTATCTGTAGATGATTGGCTTTTTTTTTTAAAAATGTATGTCTTTTCTCCTCTTGGGAAGCTTAAACTTGGCTCAACTTTAATCAGCATCTGAGGTCTGGTTGTAATAATCACCTGACTGCCATTGTTTACCAATTCACTAACTGTGTCTCTTCAAGACTCTTCCTTGTTTTCCTCATTATAGTCCACAGCTCCTTGCTTTTTTGCTTGCCTGATAATTATTGATTAGATGTACTCAGTAATCTATACATTAATCTTTTATCTTTGTCTGGTGGGTATGCAAGTTATCCTTGGCTCTGTGAGCTCTGCAAACCATTTTACTTGATTCTATTGATTGTCCCCCTCACCCTGTGCTTCAGGCTTTGCAAAGACTTGGGAAGAACTTTCTACAGATGTCTGTTTTGTTCCCTCTTTTACCATGCTCTCTTGTTATTGGCAACATCTTCCTCCTTAAACATGAACTGTCTGCTCTATAAAGGTAATTTGTCATGCTTTATTACTGCCAAGTGCTAAGCTGGGGCACATAGGAGAAGCTTACCCTGCCTAGTATCACAAATATGTTTCCTGCTGTTCATTTATTTGTTCTTAGAGGAAAACAGATCTTTCTTTAACTGAGAATTTGTTGAGGAAATTCTAAATGAATATAATGAAAATCATATTTCATTCTGTTCCATAAAACTTGACAATAACTATGAAGAGGTCCAATACACCAGAAAGAAGCATTCATGTCTGTCTGCTTTCTTCAATCTCTTCCCCAGTTTTCATATTGATTTGGCTCATACCATTTTTTATTCTCCCTGCCTCATCCTAGGTAATTGAAGTAAAATGCTAGTGGTAAAGAAACTTCATTATCTCTCCTATTTGATATATATATATATATATATATATATATATATGCACACACACACACACACACACACACCTATATATATATATATATATACACACACACATATATGTATATATATATATATGTATATATACATATATATATATGTATATATATACATATATATATATGACTTTTGCACATACAAAGGAATTTTATAATAATATATTGGAAAAATAGAGAGTAATTCCAATCATGAAAAGTACTTTCCATGATGAAGAGTCAGTAGGACTTTGCTCAAACTATAGCACTACAGCCTCCATGATATAGGAATGGCAGTATTTTTGAACTGGTAGGGAGTGAAATTAGTAGAAGACACTTAGGAACTCCTGTTGCTATAAAATTTTGTTGAATGCCACGTGTTTAACAATTAACATTTTTTATCATTAATTACAATTTTTTATTTTGCTCTCCATGAATCCTATGGACCAGAGTTGTCCTATTAGGAACTAAGAGATACTTAGCTATAATCTTAGTGAATAAATTAAACAAAACAATACAAACAAAACAATAACAGTTGTGGCCTTTTAAACAGCTTAAATACATCTCTATTTCTTTCTGACTCTCTTTCACTGTCTCTTTCTTTCTTTCCCTTTCTACCTCTTTCTTTCCTTTGTTTGATAATAAAAAAGTATTATATTGCATGTCTGAAAGTTTCTGTAGTAAAAGTCCAACAACCAGAAATAATGTTTTATTGGTTCTTCCATGATAAATTGGGGAAAATGAAAGAAAAAACTGGAGAAGATTGTTTCTGAGGTTGCATTTTCCATTTTTTACCTGGAGAAAATGCCTTTTAGACTCTGCTTTAGATCTCAGTGAATGATCCCATATTAGGCCTTCAAATGTGTTGTTTGAAACTCCCTTGAAAGGTTTGGCTGGAGAGTAAGCAATCTGATAGAATTCTCATGCATTCATATGTCAGACTTGGCTGAACTTTAGAAGTGGGCTGTCTCCCTGATACCTCTCATAGGCCTTAAACAACTTAGGATCTGAGCGGTGATGAAAAGAAGCAACTCTGCAGACAAAGACTTGGAGCTCCAGGCATTGACTCGCCGCCTCTCTGGTCCCCTTTCAATATTGCCATCTTTCAGGATTTTGCTTGGTGTTTGATACAGCTTTTCAGAGACTTCATAGCTATTTGGTATACTGTGTAAGAAAAGGAACATGACCAGGATTGATTGGCTGTATACTGGCTGGACTCAAAGTATCTATGGAACCTTCTGCCTTACTTAGCAGTTTAACCCTTTGTAGCAAAAATACCATCCCCTCCTAGTGAGAATCAAACAGACATGTATTACCAGGTCCATGCTGTTAAAAAGAAAGAGGGACCTGGTGGAATTTTTGTAGCTCATTCTAACCATTGTGCCTTTCCCTCTAAACTTTGATATTTAGAAAGTGCTGAGAGAATTCAGAGGAACTGGAAGAAATCATGGGAGTGTAAATTCAGAGAGTGTAGCTGGTTCAGAGCTTCAGTTTTCTTTCTGGCTGAGCTCCAGGTCTGTTGATGAAGGCCACATTGATGGTTTGCCCTTCCCTCCATCCCTTAGGGATTTGATATCTTTGCTTACTAACAGCTCTGTGCCTGTCTTAATCAGTCAGAAAACTAACTAATAAATTGAGAGATGGTAGCTACGAAATTTTCTCTATTTTTTATCCTCCTTGGGAATGAAAATACCAGTTATCCATGGCACATATTGGCAATAGTACATTTGCATGACTTTATCTACTTTAAATATTGGGGTGACTGGTTGCAATATATCCCACTATAAAAATCTGTGCATCTACTAGATATGTTGAGTAACATTGACTTATTGTTAATAATTCTATATGACATTACAAAATCAGAAATAAACATAAAGTATGAAAGGATTTATATGTTTTTGGTTTCTACAGAAACCCAAGAAACATCTTGTAAAACAGAGAAAAGGAGTGCAGCAGTGGCTGGTCCAGCCGAAGGGCCATCAGCAGTGGAACCAAGGCGACACAGGGTCCAGTTAGGCCCTGCGCCCACGACCACTGACATTCGCTGGCCAGCCGGGCTGCAAGCACCTGCGGATTTATGGTGCCTTTCACTGCACAGAAGCCACACCGGAACTCTGCCTCCCGCCAGTCATGAGAGACTCGCCCCCATCTTGGTTTCGGACTCCAGAGAGATCGGACAGACTGAGGTACACAAACATAACCTGAGGCAAACATCGCGGGGGTCTAAGCCCGACGGGCGTTGGCCTGCACCCAAGCCCTGGGCTGTTCAGGGGGCCATCGGGGTGCCAACCCAGCCAGGAGGTTTTTTTGCCCGCCAGCGCGCGCCCCCCGCCATTTTGCCTACAGGACGCCAGAGAGCTCTAGGAGGCAAAGCTGTAACAGGCATAGCCTGAGGCTAACAAAGCGGGGGTCTAGGCCCCAACAGGCCCTGGACTGACCCCAAGAACTGGGCAGCTTGGTGGGCCATCTGTGTGTCAACCCGCCCAGGAGGTTGTTAGCCCAGAAGACTCTCCCAGCACTTTCGGGGAGCGCAAGCACACACGCCAGCCATCCTGGCCACCTGACAGACCCAATTAACAGTCATAGCCCGAGGGGAACTTTGCTCAGACCTTGGCCTCCCAGGCTTCTACCTGGACCCAGGGCCTGAGCAGCCCGGCTAGTCTTGTGTGCACCAACCCGGTTGGGAGATCGGTTGCCCAGCAGAGTGATCAGCAGGCAGAAAAGGTCCCGGCAGCATACACCATCAGCATTCCCTGAAGGTGCAAATGGGCTCCATCTGGTTCACAGACACAATCTGGGGCAAAGCACACTAGAGCTGCAAGGGCACCGAAGAGGAAGACTGCACATCAGCAATCAGCTACAGGGGTAACCCAGCCATATAGTGTTGCAGTAATAGCCCCAGAGCCCCTCAGGAGGCCCAAACACCAGCCAGGGACAAGACCAACTAACTCCAGAGAACAAGATGGCAAAGGGCAAACGCAGGAACGCTACTAACAGAAATCTATGCAATATGGCAGCATCTGAACCAAAATCTCCAACATCAGGAAGTCCTGGTTATGCCAACACACCAGAGAAACAAGATTTGGATTTAAAATCACTGATCATGATGCTGCTAGAAGAACACAAAAAGGACATAAATGAATTTTTTAAAGAAATACAGGAGAACATGAATAAGCTAGAAACCTGTATAATGGAAACAGAAAAATCACTTAAGGAAATGCAGGAGAATAAGACTCAAGAGACAGAAGCCACTAAAGAAGAAACGCAAAAAAAAAAAAAAAAAAAAAAAAAAAAAAAAAAACTTAAAGAAATGCAGGAGAACTTGAGTCAAGAGGCAGAAGTCATGAAAGAGGAAACACAAAAATCTCTTAAAGAATTACAGGAAAACACAAACAAACAAATGATGGAACTGAGCAAAAACATCCTGGATCTAAAAACAGAAGTAGAAACAACTAAGAAATCACAAAGGGAGACAACTTTGGAGATAGAAAATCTTGAGAAGAAATCAGGGGCCATAGATGCAAATATAAACAACAGAATACAAGAGATGGAAGAAAGAATTTCAGATGCCGAAGATACCATAGAAACCATGACTGAACAGTCAAAGAAAATGCAAAATGCAAAAAGCTTGTATCCCAGAACATCCAGGAAATCCAGGATACAATGAGAAGACCAAACCTAAGGATTATAGGTATAGATGAGAGTAAAGATTTACAACTGAAAAGGCCAGCAAATATCTTTAACAAAATTATGGAAGAAAACTTTCCCAACTTAAAGAGAGAGATACCTATGAATATACAAGAAGCCTACAGAACTCCAAACAGACTGGATCTGAGCAGAAATACCTCTCGCCACATAATAATTAAAACCCCAAATGCACTAAACAAAGAAAGAATATTAAAGGCAGTAAGAGAAAAAGGCCAAGTAACATATAAAGGAAGACCTATCAGAATCACACCAGACTTCTCACCAGAGACCATGAAAGCTAGAAGATCCTGGGCAGATCTCATGCAGACTCTAAGAGAACACAAATGTCAGCCAAGACTACTATACCCAGCAAAACTCTCAATCACAATAGATGGAGAAGCCAAGACATTCCATGACGAAACCAAATTTACACAATATCTTTCCACAAACCCAGCTCTACAAAGAATAATAGGAGGAAAACTCCAATACAAGGAGGGAAACTACACGCTGGAAAAAGTAAGATAGTAGTAACCTTCCTTCATCAAACCCAAAAGAAGATAAGAACTCAAATATAAAAATAACATCAAAAATGACAGGAAGTAATAATCTCTATTCCTTAATATCCCTTAACATCAATGGACTCAATTCCCCAATAAAAAGACATAGACTAACAGACTGGATAGAGGACCCTACATTTTGCTGCATACAGGAAACACACCTAAATGTCAAAGACAAAAACTACCTTAGAGTAAAAGGCTGGAAGACAATTTTACAAGCCAATGGTCTCGGGAAACGAGCAGGAGTAGCCATTCTAATATCAGATAAAATCGACTTTCAACCTAAAGTCATCAAAAGAGACACTGAGGGACACTTCTTGCTGGTCAAAGGAAAAATCCACCAAGAAGAACTTTCAATTCTGAACATCTATGCTCCAAATACAAGGGCACCCTCATTCGTAAAAGAAACTTTACTAAAGCTCAAAGCACACATTGCACCTAACACAATAATTGTGGGGGACTTCAACACTCCACTCTCCTCAATGGACCGATCAGGAAAACAGAAACTAAACAGGGACACAGTAAAACTAATTGAAGCTTTAGACCAATTGGATTTGACGAATATTTATAGAACATTTCACCCTAAAGCAAAAGAATATACCTTTTTCTCAGCACCTCATGGTACCTTCTCCAAAATCGACCATATAATTGGTCACAAGAAAGACCTCAACAAATACAAGAAGATCGAACTAATCCCATGCCTCCTATCAGATCACTATGGTGTGAGAGTGGTTTTCAATAGCAACAAAAACAACAGAAAGCCCACATACACATGGAGGCTGAAAAATACTCTACTCAATGACACCTTGGCCAAAGAAGAAATAAAGAAAGAAATCAGAGACTTTTTAGAATTTAATGAAAATGAAGGCACAACATACCCAAATCTTTGGGACACAATGAAAACAGTGCTAAGAGGAAAACTCATAGCCCTGAGTGCCTCCAAAAAGAAAATGCAGAGAGCATATACTAGCAGCTTAATGACACACCTGAAAGCCCTGGAACAAAAAGAAGCTATTTCACCCAGGAGGAGTAGAAGACAGGAAATCATCAAACTCAGGGCTGAAATCAATCAAGTGGAAACCAAGAGAACCATACAAAGAAACAACGAATCCAGGAGCTGGTTCTTTGAGAAAATCAACAAGATAGATAAACCCTTAGCCAGACTGACCAAAGGGCACAGAGAAAGTATCCAAATTAACAAAATTAGAAATGAAAAGGGAGATATTACAACAGAAACTGAGGAAATCCAAAAAATCATCAGATCCTACTACAAAGGCCTATACTCAACACAACTGGAGAATCTGGAGGAAATGGACAATTTCCTAGACAGATACCAAATACCAAAATTAAATCAGGACCAAATAGATCATCTAAACAGTCCCATAACCCCTAAAGAAATAGAAGGGGTCATAGAAAGTCTTCCAACCAAACAAAGCACAGGACCAGATGGTTTCAGTGCAGAATTCTATCAGACCTTCAAAGAAGACCTAACACCAATACTCTTCAAACTATTCCACAAAATAGAAACAGAAGGAACCCTACCCAATTCCTTCTATGAAGCCACAATTACGCTGATACCAAAACCACACAAAGATCCAAGAAAGAAAGAAAACTTCAGACAATCTCCCTTATGAACACCCATGCAAAAATACTCAATAAAATTCTTGCCAACCGAATCCAAGAACACATCAAAACGATCATCCACCATGATCAAATAGGCTTTATCCCAGGAATGCAGGGTTGGTTCAATATACGGAAATCCATCAATACAATCCACTACATAAGCAAACTCAAAGAACAAAACCACATGGTCATTTCATTGGATGCTGAAAAAGCATTTGACAAAATTCAGCATCCTTTCATGCTTAAAGTCTTGGAGAGAACAGGAATTCAAGGCCCATACCTAAACATAGAAAAGCAATATACAGCAAACCGGTAGCCAGCATCAAACTAAATGGAGAGAAACTTGAAGGAATCCCACTGAAATCAGGGACCAGACAGGGCTGCCCCCTTTCTCCTTATCTTTTCAATATTGTACTTGAGGTACTAGCTCGGGCAATTAGACAACATAAGGAGGTCAAAGGGATACAAATTGGAAAGGAAGAAGTCAAACTATCATTATTTGCAGATGACATGATAGTCTACCTAAGTGACCCAAAAAACTCCACTAGAGAACTCCTACAGCTGATAAGCAAATTCAGCAAAGTGGAAGGTTATAAAATCAACTCAAGCAAATCAGTGGCCTTCCTATACTCAAAGGATAAGCAGGCTGAGAAAGAAATTAGGGAAATGACGCCCTTCACAATAGCCACAAACAATATAAAGTATCTTGGGGTGACTCTTACCAAACATGTGAAAGATCTGTATGACAAGAACTTCAAGACTCTGAAGAAGGAAATGGAAGAAGACCTCAAAAAATGGGAAAACCTCCCATGCTCATGGATCGGCAGGATCAATATAGTTAAAATGGCCATTTTGCCAAAAGCAATATACAGATTCAATGCAATACCCATCAAAATCCCAACTCAATTCTTCACAGAGTTAGAAAGAGCAATCCTCAAATTCATCTGGAATAACAAAAAACCCAGGATAGCTAAAACTATTCTCAGCAACAAAAGAAATTCTGGGGGAATCAGTATCCCTGACCTCAAGCAATACTACAGAGCAATAGTGTTAAAAACTGCATGGTATTGGTACAGTGACAGGCAGGTGGATCAATAGAACAGGATTAAAGATCCAGAAATGAACCCACACACCTATGGCCACTTGATCCTCGACAATGGTGTTGGTTCAACTGGAGTTCAGCATGCAGAAGAATGGGAATTGATCCATCCTTATCTCCTTGTACTAAGCTCAAATCCAAATGGATCAAGGACCTCCACATAAAGCCAGACACTCTGAAGCTAATAGAAAAGAAACTGGGGAAGACCCTTGAGGACATCGGTACATGGAGAAAGTTTCTGAACAGAATACCAATAGCATATGCTCTAAGATCAAGAATTGACAAATGGGACCTCATAAAATTACAAAGTTTCTGTAAGGCAAAGGACACCATCAAAAGGACAGATCGGCAACCAACAAATTGGGAAAAGATCTTCACCAGTCCTACATCAGATAGAGGGCTAATATCCAACATATATAAAGAACTCAAGAAGTTAGACTCCAGAAAACCAAACACCCCTATTAAAAAATGGGGTACAGAGTTAAACAAAGATTTCTCACCTGAAGAATTTTGGATGGTGTAGAAACATCTTAAAAAAAGCTCAACTTCATTAGTCATTAGGGAAATGCAAATCAAAACAACCCTGAGATTTCACCTTACACCAATCAGAATGGCTAAGATTAAAAATTTAGGAGACAGCAGGTGGTGGCGAGGATGTGGAGAAAGAGGAACACTCTTCCACTGCTGGTGGGGTTGCAAATTGGTACAACCACTCTGGAAATTAGTCTGGCGGTTCCTCCGAAAACTGGGCACCTCACTTCCAGAAGATCCTGCTATACCACTCCTAGGCATATACCCAAAAGATTCCCCAGCATGTAATAAGGATACATGTTCTACTATGTTCATAGCAGCCCTATTTATAATTGCCAGAAGTTGGAAAGAACCCAGGTATCCCTCAACAGAAGAGTGGATGCAAAAAATGTGGTATATATACACAATGGAGTACTATTCAGCCATTAGAAACAATGAATTCATGAAATTCTTAGGCAAATGGATGGAGCTGGAGAACATCCTACTAAGTGAGGTAACCCAGACTCAAAAGATGAATCATGGTATGCACTCACTAATAAGTCGATATTAACCTAGAAAACTGGAATACCCAAAACATAATCCACACATCAAATGAGGTACAAGAAGAACAGAGGAGTGGCCCCTTGTTCTGGAAAGACTCAGTGAAGCAGTATAGAACAAAATCAGAACAGGGAAGTGGGAAGGGTTGGGTGGGAAACCAGGGGGAGGGAAGGGGACTGATGGGACTTTCGGGGAGTGGGGGTCCAGAAAATGGGAAATCATTTGAAATGTAAATAAATATATCAATAAAAAAAAACAGAGAAAATCCTGACTTTATGTTCGTAAAGAGTTGAAAATCCCTAAATGGGAAAGAAGATACTGCTTGGGAAAAAAAGACATACTTTCTTCCAGCAACTGTGCTGATAGAACTCATACTTCATGTAAAATAGGTCCTGGGGTTTAATGAGTATAAGTAATAGAAGAGCAACCAAGTTCTTCAGCAAATTAGTGACAATGGAGAGTGTGGGGGAAAGTCATTAAACCGCAAGAACATGAGAGAGATTAAAACACAGCGTTAAAACAGCTTAATAGTCCTATTTAAGAAAGTAATTCATTGTGGAGAATAGAAATAAACAGGGTGAGCATATTTGGGGCCTTTTGATATTCCTGCTAAAAAAAGAACCCAGATCTCTTCTTTTTTCCAATTGGCTTTTTTGGATGAGTTATCACGCGGTGTGTGAATACAGACCCATAAACTGTACCAGAATTAGGAATATACATGTGGCTACTTTGCTCTATCCAGGCATTTAATATTCTTGACTTTCTAAAATGAATAAAAACTCTTCAAAGTTTTTAAATCACATTTTTAATTTTTCGTGTCCACACACACATGCTTATTCAGCCTCAATGTGGCATACAGCACTCAATGGAGGTCAGTGAGTCACTTGAGGCAGTCGAATCTCTTGTTTTTCTAAGAAAAGTTATTTTACTATTTTTTAACAAAATAAAATATGAGAAGAAAAAAGAGAAACTATCACATTGACCTTCGACAAGGCAAGGAAACAGAAGAAAAAGAGCCCTAAGAGTAGTCATAACTATCAGAGACCCACTTATACACACATTCTGAAGTCCTATAAAAATACTCAATGAAAAGTTATATAATATGTGCAAAGGACCTGGTGCAGACCTGGGTCAGCCTTGAGCTGTGAGCTCATATGACCTTTGTTCAGTTGATTTGGAGGGGCCTTGTTCTCCCTGTGCCCTTCATCCCTTCTGCATCTTACATCCCTTCTGCCCCCTCTTCTGTAGGCTTCTTTTGATTAACAGATTCCATATAGAGCTATGTATTTCTAGGTCTCACTTCTGTATGTCTGGTTGTGGGTCTCTGTATTTGTTCCCCTCTGCTTCAGGAAGAGGCAACACCCATACAACCCACTGAACATGGAAAGGGTAAGCTGGTGCCTATACAGGACCTTCACCCCTACATTCTGGTGTCTTTGGTACAGGACAGTACTCTGTAGGCTGAGTACTACTAGAGATGTAAACACCAAGTCAGGCACAAAACCTTTGATCTACAGGTTGTCCTGCCTGTAAAATAAGCTAGCGTAATGGTGGCACAATACTTGTGGGAGTAACCAGCCTATGTCTGATTTGACTTAAGACCTATTCCATGATACAAAATCTATACCTGATACTGGTTGGGTGACTAATAACCAGACATGATACCCAGAGACCTAGGGTAAAATCAAATACATCAGTTTTAAAATGGAACAATAATATGACATCTAATGATATTCTGCTATATTCATAGATCAGTGCCTTATTCAGCTAGCATCAGAAAATCTCCCACTTTTTACAGTGAGTCAGTCCTAAAGGTTAAACAACAATAGACTTGAGGCAGATACTTTTACCCATTGAGCCATTTCTCCGGCCATGAATCAAAGCTTTCTTATGAATCCCATTGCACTGGGTTGCAGGAAGTATGTTTTGTCTGGGTAGAGGGTTTCAAGTCATTATTATCACTAGACAGCTATAAGAAAATTTCAAATTCACCAATCCAGGATGGTATTTCCTTTTCTTCCAGGTTAAACAGTCCTTGTTGGAGTTGTTATTCTGGTGCCTACATGGTAACACTTGCAATTTTTTAACTTCCTCCCTTGGAAAGGTTGTGTATCTGTGTTAGTGTCTAGAAATTGAAAGGTTCATGTTACTCTGTGCTAAAAGATGGGATGGAGCCAATCAAGTGGTCCATGATTTTTTGTTTGTTTGCTTGCTTATTTGTTTTGTTCCACACTTCTATGTGGTGGTTGTTCTGCTTCCCCAGTGGCATTGTTTCATGTTTTGAGTGTTTATGTTGGTCTAGGCTAATGGGAACTGTTCACAGTGGAATATTTGCGTCAACTCTTAAGACTGTATTTTTATTATATTTTCAGTGTTTATGTCTCCTCAGTGAGGCATTTGGTCATTCCTGTATCACCTACCAGATACAGGCTGGGAATTCTAGTAGAGGTGCCACCAACTCCTGTACCCAGCATAGCAATTGCCTCATTACATTTCATAGCATATTTGATATGGTTAGTGACTTTTCTTAGGAGCCAAGATATTCCTTCATGTTAATCTGGGAAACTCTGCACTATCTATCCAGTGTTATGAATATCCTATAATTATGCTCAAAATGTTACCCCTTTCTTTATGGTTCCAGGTTAAGAGAACATGAGGATCTTTGCTTTTTCTCTATATCTCTTTCACAGTCCACAGGACCAATGGAGATCACTTCCTTGGCCAGGTCCTCAAGGACAGAGGGCTTCTGGAGAAAATGCTGAGATAATGACTAAGAAAAACCCAAAAATAATAGCTTGTTACTCATCAAACACATGGCTTGGGAATGAGGAAAAACCCATGCTGAGAATCCCTGCTGAAAAACAGAGAATAACTAAGTACTCACCTGATACAGGAATATTTCCAACAGTGTACCTGACAGGTGGTGGTGATTCAGCTCTTATATGTGTCAACATATTGAGCAGCTGTTTCTTGCTCTGTAGTCTAGTCCATCCCAAGGTTGGACAATTCTATTTATTCTCATATATAATGTAGTCCCAAGGGGATTGTATGAGAGACCTGAATTAATTTATGCAAACTCCACAGGTCTAACATAGTACTCATTACATAGGCTCTCAGTAATTGGTGAAACATTGAAAATATGTGTTAAGTTGTATTCTCATAATACTTAACCCTTGGCTCTGCTGCCTCTCAGTGACACATGCATGCAGAGATACATTTACTTATATATTTTTAGGTAGTTCAAGTACTGTTATATCATCCAGTTACAATCACGGTAAGTGACACACTTTTGAATCCTTTAAACTGCAAAGCAAGCCTGTGATCATATTAAGTGAGATGATTAATTATTAGCAGATCTGCAAGGGAGGCTGAATGAGAGAGAGAAAAGTGCATCTATGTATTAAAGGAAATGGTTTGGAAAAGCTAAGTTCATTAATAAATAATAAGGGTCATGAAATTAATGGTGAGTACAGCGTGTATCCTTGGACATTCGTTCAGGATTTGATACAGCTGGTTGTGAAATTTTACATATATATTTAAATGATCTTGGTTTGGTGAAAGAAATCGCTGGAAAAGCTCCTCACAAATGATATTGAGAAACAGTGGTGATAAGAGATTGTAGGGTTTCTGGATTCAGCAGCAGAAACCACTGGATAGTGTCTGAGGGGTAAGTCATTTGCATGTTTGTAATCTTTGGAAAGAGAAATAAAGCAGAAAGATTCAAATTTACAAAATGCCAAGTCAACCCAGCCATGAGATTTCTAGCAAATACTAGGACTCAGTCCTTCTGCTCTGGCTCCCACTCGGATGGATGGGCTATTTTGTTAAGGGTAGGAGTTTTAGTGTTGGGGTGGGACTCTGGAAAGTGGTTAAAGTTGGACACATAGATATGTTTCTTTTCACTTATACCATTTGATTTGGTGCCTCTGGTAATCTTTAGGCTTCTTCTAGACAATGTTTAATCAATAGTAATAATTAGAAGAATGCTAGAGTGTTTTTCCTTAGACCTCAGTGCATTCTTTACAGTCACATAAAATCCTTATATCTTTGATTTATTTTGTCAGTGTGAAGCCAAGGCTCTGGATTCTTCTCGCCTCTCTTGTTTATAATAGGGAACATTAGAAACAAAAGCCTGCTTAGCACCCAAGGGTAGCCAGCCCCTTATAATTGCCTGTCTCTGGGTATACTCCTGTCAAGGAAGGTTCCACATTTCCTCTCAGAGGGTCTGGCTTCCATAAACTTATGCTTTGGAGAACTGTTACATGGTTTCAACACTTCTGAAACACTGGGGAAAACTCCACCTATTAACTGGTTGGAAACATATTTATTTTTGTGTGTGTTCATTGCCTAATTCAAGATTTCAAATGACTTTACTGCTTAAATGAAAGCACATTTGAAGGTGAAAGGAATGTTGTCACTGGAAAACCATGAATGTGAACAACAGATGTAAGCTAACATTGCCTTGGGAAAACTAAGATGTGACTTGCATTTGACTAATTGATTATATCTCTCTAGGTACCTTGAGGTTATAAAAGTAACTGTAGGCCCTTATGTTCTGAAGAAAAATTACAAATATCCTCAGACATTTTCTATTTCTACTAAAATATATCAAACAAACTATCAATTGCAATTGTGCTCTATGAAACAAACCTGTAATCCTTGCTATTTACAATCTGAGACAGAAGGATCACAAGTTCAAGATTAGCCTGGGCACTTTGTGAGCCCTGTTTCAAAATAAAAAGTGGAAATAAAGGAAGAAAGTTGGGATATAGTTCAGTGGTACAATACTTGCTAGCTTATATGAGCCTGGAGTTCAGTCACACAAACACAGACATATAGAAATACACATACATACACACACGGGTGTGTGTGCACACAAACACACACACACACACACACACACACACACACAAACACTGCTAATTTTGAGATTGTTGGTGTATTTTTTCCTGGTATCACATAATTAACTTGTTTATCTTTGCATATTGGAATCCTAACAAACTTTCACCAGTTTGCCCAGTTGCCCAGATTGCCCAGTTGAGAAAATAGCAATCCATATACAATGGTAGGGCAAAGCTGAACTGTCCATCTAATACTCAGGGGCCCATGGACAGAAGTACAAGAGCACAAAAGATTTATTAGTGTAGAAAATAGATTGATTAGAATCACAATGAAAGCCATAGACAATCAACTACATGAAGCAGTGAGAACACACTTTTTAAAAATTTTTTTGCATACAACTCTTAAAAATATTGGCACTTATATTTTAATTCCCCTGAGTATAACATCAAAAATCCTGTTATTATTTTTTTTAAATAGATGGAGACCATAGGCTGAGGTCTAAAGAGCTTTGAAGACTACCTTTGAAGAGCTTAAAAGCTAAACCAGTGAAGAACTAAGAAGTTGAAACCCAGAAGGGCTTGGGAGAAGGAACTGATTGTGGTTTTGGCAAAGTGTATGTAACTTGTGCCTTTTTATTATAATAGAGACAAACAAGATCTTGAGGGAGACACAAGTCTACCAGATGTCTCAGAGTTCCATGAGGGACATGGTGGTATTTGCTAATGTGTGAAGCGTATTGAACATTAATTAAAGGGCCTGCTGTATGTACTTAGGCTAATGCAGATATTCTCATAGTGCAGATGAGAGCATATGTTGTAGGGGACCATAGGGTAAAGTGCCTTTGCTGATGGTCTCAGAAGACATAAAAGGACATTTAATCTGCCCAAACAGCTGCTTCCACATACTCCATGTAGACAGGAGTCATGATATTGTTTGTATTCAGAGAAGTCCTAGTCCTGATGAATCACTGAATCTCAAGTCCAGAAGTTCTCTACTGCCATCAGATGCTTGAAACCCTTCCATAACACCAAAACCTCATGCCCCTCCATCTGCTTTTCATGTGACTGACATGTTGACAGGGTTTACTTCCACTCTCTTACCATTCCCAGATGCTTCTCTATCTTCTTTCATTGCCACTGTTTATTAAAAGGCCACCTTGTGAATGATCAGTGACTCGTTTGTATCTGAATACACTGTTTCCCAGTGTCTCTGGGAACTGAATTATCAAGGTGGGGTAGAAACCCCCAAATAAATATTTTCCGACAGCAGTAGATAGACCACTGCCTTAGTGTTTCATACTTGGCCATGACCTCCCTTGTCTGGGTGAGGAAACCTTCAGTGGAAAGGGCTCAGGAGAAGAGGATTTCGGAGTGAGTTTGAGATGAAAAGTCAGGAAAAAAAAAGAATTGAGAGGCTTCTCAAAATGCTGTACTCCTCTTAAAGTCACATGTGGCCACTAGGAAGCAGAGAGTGGGAGGATACTCTCATTATTCCTGTTAGCAAGTGCTTTCTGTGTGACAGGCACTGAGCGCTGACTGTTATGTCCGCACCTCACGTTCTTCATAGCCCCTCTGCAGGATGTGCAAGTTTTTCCTGTTTTAAATGAAGAAGCAGAGACTGGGAGTTAAGTTTCCTGCTTCTGGGTAGCTAGAAAGCCACAGATAGTTTCTATGACCATATCCTCTCCTGGTGTTTTTTTCCCTGGGAGTATGTGCTGCCTCATTCACTACTTCCTGAGACCTAAAAGGGTGATTTCTACATTCTTTTGCTATTTCTGAGTTTCCAGCTGGGAGGCTGGTACCCTCAGCATCACTGAAGGCCAACAGCCCACCTGCATTCACATGTGGATGTTACCTTGCTTTCTTCTGGGCTGATTAATAGTGAGGATACATTATCAGAGTTAATAGGACTCAAATGAAGAAGACTGGTCAAGCGAAACCCTGTAAATTGGTTTGTGTGCTTCCTCTGTCTCTTTTAATACCTGATGCTGGGGATTTTCATCCTTGTCCAGCCGGGCTACAAGGGAAGGGATTAGAGTAAATAGCTCCCACAGCAGTGATAAGGGGGCATCCAGCTGCTTCTGTGGACCATTTATTAACATGAAGAGAATTCAAATCTGCAACAGAGAAAAATCTCTTTCCTCTGCACTCATTGCTTTGCTTCAGAAAAAAATGACTGAAAACACATGACCCTCTCTCAAATCTTCCTCTCTCTAATGTACTCTTTCCCTACCATTTCTGTCTTAATCTATTCAGGCAGCTATGACAAAATACCAAAGATGGATATTTATTCCCCATATTTTTTAAGGCTGAGAAGTCTAAGATCAAGGCAACCTTGTTTTCTGATAAAAGCCTGCCTCCTGATTAACTGATGGCTCCTTCTTCCTGTGTCCTGGCATGGAGAGATGATGGACAGGGAGCTGCCTCCTTCTGAATTCTCTCTGATGCCATCTGTTAGCCATAACTTCAGTTCTTGTGCTTCTGAAGGAGAAGAATTCACGCAGGGCACAGGTGGGATAAGCATGTAGTCAAGGTTTATTTTTAGTTGTGCAGAAAGTCCAGCACACAGAGCCCGACGACTATGGCACAGCCTGCCTCTAGCATCTGGACTTATAATTCCTGGTATACCATTTCTGCTTCATTCTGTTATAGTGGGGAGAGTCCGGGAAGAGAGTATATAGAAGTTACCTTTACCATTATTATATGTTATAATTAGATGGGTAGATGCAGGGCTATGTCTAAGGATGTAAGTACATGTCAAGTGGACAAGTTTGTGAACTGAAAGGACAGAAGAACCTTCCATTTTCTGGTAATGGCGGTGGTGGGGCTACCCTGGGAGCAGCTGAGAGCAGCCCTTTTGTTTTACGCAGAACACTGTCCTCTTAACCAGTTAACTTTGCTACCTCAAACTCAGCTATAACTCCCTTTATTTACCTTCCCAAGTTCTTGGCTCTTTCTTTTTCTTCTTCAAATACATTAATTTTATAGTATTGTGTTTTACTTATCAATATTTTTTCAATGATTAGAACCAAAACCAGGAAATGAGAAATGTCACATGTGCTCAGACCTGTAATTCCAGCACTCAGGAGATAGGAGAATCATATATTATATGTAAACTTAATATAGATGTAAATTTGATATGCATAGTAAATTTGAGGCTAGGCTAGATGACATAAGAAGTTATCTGAAAAGAAAATGTGAAAGTGTGGGGGAAATAGACCAGTGAGTAAAGTGTTTGCCTTGCAAGTCTGAGGACCTGAGTTTGATTATCCACACTTGGTTTGAGTTTATAACACTAGCACCAGGGAGGCAGACTCCCTAGACAGTTAGCCTAGCCTACTGGGCAATGCTTAGGCTAGTGAGAGACTTGGTTTCACAAAGCAGAATGGGTGATTTCTAAGAAAGGACATTGGAGGTTGTTTTCCTTATGTCCCCTTGAACATGAGTATGCATGCCAGAGCCTGTGCAATTCTGGAATTGCATAGGTGTAAGAATTTTTCCTGCAGGTTCTTGTAACTATTCTATATTTTATAGTCAAGGTCTCAGTGTATTTCCTAGGCTAGCCTTGAACTCAGTAAGTGGCACAGGCTGCATTCTACCTCCTGAGCACTGAGGTTACAGGTGTGAACTGCCACATTCTATTCTATTTGCAAGAATAGAATCATTCTGCAGTATTGAATTACCACAAATATATTAAATTTCCCAAATACCCCTTCAACTTCTCTAACACCAAGAACCCTTCATGTAGTCCCTCCCTAAAGTGCTGGAAAGAATCTAGTTTATTATTTGCGAAGTTGGGTTGTGACTGCATCATTACAATGGACTCTCTGTGTATACGTATAAAACTTAAAGATTACTTGTTGGTGACAAGCTCATTAATGATCATTGGTCTTATTTTAGTCTCAATATTTGTTTTGAAATTACCAGTGGGAGGTGGGAGACATCTCTTTCAGGCCCCTTTTATAACAGCACCAACTACATTCATTTTTATTCTATTCTGTTCTATTTCCATGGCTGAATTACTTCCAAGAACTCCCAGCTTTTCTTGCCTGGAGATGTGTCGGTATATGACCTTGGGACGGATGCAAACATTCACAGCAGAGTGTTTTATCCTGATTCCTCTTCCCATTGGGACAAGTTTTTTGCCTTGGGATGAGTAATGTCTGAAGTAACAGGAGACAAACACCCTTGGGATATCTTTGTTTAAACATCACCTGTAGCACCAGTCTGGAATGGGGGAATAAGATGGCCTGGATTCCTAAAACAGGTTATCTTGTTTACTATCTATATGAACTTGAGCCTTTTACTTAGCCTTTTGCTTCCCTGCCAGGTCCCAACCTGCCAAATTTCTAGAAATGAGGAGAAAAAAAAATACATTGTAAAAAGGACAGCAACAACAATAACAAAACTACCTTGAAAGATATAGTTTGGCTAAGGTTTGAGTATGCTCCAAGGTTTCATGTATAAAATTTAATATCAATTTCAAGGTATTAAGTGGGGTAGTGGGATGATTTAATATGGTTACAGTGTTTAGACATAAGGCTTTGGGGAAGAGATAAGGAATTGATGAAGTTATTAGGGTTGAGTTCCTTTGACTGAATTCTAGTAACTGTTGCTATGTATATAATTTGAACCAGAGTCAAGGTTCAAACATCTGAAATTTGTTTTACCTTATTTGTGCCTGGAGGATTCCATTTTAGGCAAATGGTTGGATCTGGAAAATATCATCCTAAGTGAGGTAACCCAATCACAAAAGAACACACATGGAATGCAGTCACTGATAAGTGGATATTAGCTCAGAAGCTCTGAGTACTCAAGACACAATTCACATATCAAATGATTCCCAAGAAGAAGGAAGGAGAGGTCCCTGGTCCTGGAAAGGCTTGATCCAGCATTGTAGGGGAGTACCAGGACAGAGAAGTAGAAAGGGGTAGATCAGAGAAAGGGCAGAAGGAAGAGGGCTTATGGGACTTTTGGGGAGGGGGTAACCGAACCAGGAAAGGGAAAATCATTTGGAATGTAAACAAAGAATATAGAAATAAAAAATAATAATAAAAAATAAAGAAAAAAGGGGAGCAAAGCTGGGTAAATGCACATTATTCATTCTATGATGCAATTTCAAGCCTTTCCCTCATCATTTATGTGCCCTCCTGATATTGGATCACAAGTAAGATTCCTTTATTTCAGCTAAAAGTGGGGTTTCCCCTGGGTCCTTATCAATCAGTTCAGGGAACAGCTAATCCAGGTGAAAGGCCAGGGGAAATAGTGTCAGTCAATGGTAAGTGCTACCTCTCTGTCTAAAGCAGAAGTGAGGTGGAGGGCTTCTTAGGGGCTGTGGGGAACTGGGGAAAAATGGGGCAAACTAACTTTTTAGTAATTTTTGCTTTCCCCTTCCTCCTTTTTTTTTAACCTTCCTTCTCTTCTCTCCCTCTTTAATGTCACAACTCCTACTGGATTATGACTCTAGTCTAGTTTCTCGTCTTATGTAATCTTAAAACATTTCCTAAAAGCTCTGTTTATCCATACAGTCAGACTGAGGAATTGGCTTAAATATGCGAATTTTGGAATGCTACAATTCAGCCCATAGCAGACTGTCTTGACTTCAATCACCACCGTACTTAATTGGCATAAAAATGTAACCAGTTAGAGACACATAGATCTAATTCAGAAACTTTAAAAAAATGTATTGTTTTCTTTTTGTCTATATATAAGTGCACAATACACATTCAATGTCTGTGGAAGAAAGAAGAGTATGTCAGATTTCCTAGAACCAGAGTTGCAGATGGTTGCAAGACACCATATAGGAGATAGGACTGAGTGTGTGTCCTCATGAGTTGCAAAGACTCTTAACTGTTGAGTCATCTCTCCAGCCTCCATTTATGCAAGTTTTCACACTAAACTAATTGCCAATGGGATCCTCCAAACACTTGGGGTCTGATAGATAATAAATGGATTCTGTCATAACTCCAATATTGGGGAACAATGTGGCCATGCTAAGGGAGAAGAGAGCTGATCGCCAACATTAATGCTCAGTCATGAGCAGTGTGGTTTCCTAGATGAGGTTCAATGAAGACCTCTCACTATTTCCTTCCCTAGATGAGGTTCAATGAAGACCTCTCACTATTTCCTTCCCTAGATGAGGTTCAATGAAGACCTCTCACTATTTCCTTCGTGGAAGACATTACCTTAATGTCTTGCTCCACTTATGGTATAAGCACTGAGGTAGGAATTGTTTATTCTGATAAGTGGTCATTCTAACACAACTTCCAAAGACCTGTATGAAAAGGACAATGGGCAGAGACCATTGTGGTGAATTATATGCTAGGCTGCTTAAAGTTTCTTGGGCAGACAGCTTCCTGAGGGGCATTTTTCTGACCAGGTGTTTGATAATCCCATATATTATCAATTAATTAATTAATTAGATAATTAAATTAATTAATTAAACTTTAATTTTCATGAAAGTATGTACTGTATTTTGAACCTATTTCCCATTGTTCTGTCATGAACAATCTAGAGATAAAATTCCAAAGCTGTTTATCAAAAGGAATGGTAACACATAACATAATTTGAATCCGAGTTAATAGATCATCTAAAGCATAAGAGACATTAGCAGACTTGCTAAGAACATATACATAGAATTGAACTTGGTAAAAGCACAAATGCCTTAAGCTTCATAATCAAGAAGAGGAACTCCATGGCTGTGTCATTGAAGACCTTCTGAGCACACTTAGTAAATGTCAACATATTAAATAATTAAATAGGTCCTGAAGATGCAATAAAATGGAAACTAGATTGTCTTACTGGTGGAAAACAGTGATGTAATATAGGAAAATTGGGAGGATGGACTAGAATTTTTATTGTGGATATAAGAAGGCAATCAGAGTGTGAGGGATATATGAGGTGGTAATGAAGAGAAAATATGATCATAGTATATTCTTTATAAATGTGAATATGTCAAATATTTAAAATATAGTAATTAAATTCTTGCAACCAAATTTATCAACAAACTGAGAATCTTTTATGTTATGTTTCATTTGGTTTAATTGCAGTCATGTAAGATTGGTTCAACATATAGAAATAAATAATTCTAATATAGCATATAAATAGACTTAAGGGTAGAAAATTGATCATTTCAATTAATGTAAAAATGCCTTTAACAAAATATAACCATTGTTGTGTTAAAATGCCAAGTGAAACTAGGGGTAAGGGACATATCTCAATACAGTGAAAACTAGATACAAAAACTTACTAACTAAATGGAGGTGGGGGGAAAAAGTTTTCCAACAAAATCTGGAACAAGAGTGTATATACTTTTTATTCTAACCAGTACATTGTTCAATGTTTTAGAAAATTATTTAAGAAAAAGGAGTAAAAGGAATTGGATAGGAAAGGAAAGGTCAAATTATCTCTGTTTGGAAACGATCTAATTGTGTACATAAGAGATCCTAAAGACTTTACCAGAACATTCCTCTGCCTGCTAGACAACTTCAGGAAAGTAGCTTTATATTAAATCAAAGTGAAAAAATAGTAAGTTTTATATATACCAATAACAAACTTGCTGAGAAAAACTATCAGGTTAAAATACCCCATTCACTTCAAAATATACCTGAGAATAAATGTAACCAAGAAGCTGAATAAATGTAATGGCCATTTTTATTGAGGAATGAAATAATTTTCAGTGTAGTTCTGGCTTTCATTTTGGTGATGTTTGAATATTTTGGACTTATTTCCTGTATTTATTGGTCATAATTACTTGTTCATTTGAAAATTGTCTATTTAGTTCATTCTGTTGATTGTAGTATTTGATTTTTTACATTTAAGCTTGATTCTTTGTATATTCTCAGAATTTGTCTCCCATCAGGTGTGCATTTAGCTAAGGTTTTCTACCATTCTATACACCATCCCTTTACTTTAGTGTTTATTTCCTTTGATGCACGGAAATTTTTAAATTTCATCTAATTCCATTTGTCAATTTTGAAGTTGTTTTTCAGAAGTCCCTGCCTGTGCTTACATCCTAACCATTTAAACTTGTTTTATACATGTCTTCTTCTAGTAGTTTCAGATCTTACATTAGGCCATTGATTTGTTTTGAACTGATTTTTGTATATGTAGGTGAGGGAAATGGATCTGATTTCATTCTTGTACATGTGGAGACTTGACTAATGACTGCGACTGTCTAGTGTAAATTGAGACTAAGTTTTGTGTTTCCTATAGCTCTTTCTACTTGGCTTTACCTGATCAGCCTTTGGTATTTCTATGAGTTATAGATGTTTTTTTTCTTTTTTTGTTTGCTTGCTTGCTTTTTCTCTTTTTACAGAGAACATCACTGAATTTTGGCAGAGATTGTGTCGAATCTGTTGATCACTTTAAGAACCATAACCATTCTTGCTTTGAGTCTTTTCACTGGCTTTTCCCTTTGCCTGAAATTGCCTTACCCTAGGGGCCCTTATGTCTTGTTCCTTTATAATCCATTAGGGCTTAATAAAGATGTCACTTTCTTTACTTTATCTAAATTATAACTCTTCACTCCATGACCACTCTCTGCTTCTCTTCCATGATATTCATTTTCAGTAGCTTAAATCTCTATGTAATAAAAACTGCACTATCATTCCTCGTGTTGTTTATTATCCTTTTCCTCTCTATAGAGTGCACATTCTGGAAGGTAGGGACTTTTATCTATTTTTGTGGTCTTAGTATCCAGAATGGGCATGATGTATTTAGTTTTTCTTGAATGAAGTAAAGTGTTGAGTTCCAGGCTCAATTTTTTCCCATGTGGTTTGGCTCATTAAATTCTCCTAATAACTCTTTGGAGGGGATTTAGTTTTATTATTATCTTAATTTTTCCATTTGGGAAATTGAGACTTTGAGAAATTAAGTAGCTTATCTAAACCCCTACTGCTTGCAGAAGGCAGAGCCAACTTTCAAACCCAAGAAATCTATTCCTAGAGCCTTCCTTTTTTTTTTTTTAATCGTCACATTATTCTCCAAGTAATCTTTATTTTGGGGGGTTATTTAAAGCTAAATAAGTGCCTTAATACTTTCTTGGAGTTGATTTACTGTATCAGTGAAACTCAACAATTGAGGTCCATCTAAATGGAAACTTCTCTTCCTCCTTTCCTGAGGAAGCTGGGAGGGAGGTCTTTAGAAAGCTTACAGCTATTGAAAGGGCACCGGGCTTCTGGTGTACTGTTCTGCCAGGCTGACCATGTTGGCTATGCTGCCACTGGACATTTAGTCCATGTGTTAGGCAGAAAGCAGGAGAGACAGTCATGGACAAAGTGCATGGACAGGTCTACTTCCCTTGAGTTTTTCCATTGTCTACAAATGATTGAGTAAACATAATAGAAGCACCTTAAACAAAAGGTGTTCATAGGAGGGTAAAAGAGGTGGACATTAGATAGGGCAACATTGTCCCACACATGTTCTTGTTAAACTCATTAAGATCTTCATATTAGAGTGTAGTGTCCTGTAAAAATCAGAAAGCTCAAAGGAAGTTGGCATAAACAATTAGGAAATGCACTTATCACACACCAGGTGTCCAGAAGTAGGAGAGATTACAGCAGCAATTCCGTGGACATCCATAGGAACTAGACTCTCCATCTCTTTCCTTTTGCTGAGTTAGCAGAACCTACTCTTTATGCTGAAAGCATAGTTCTGTGGCAGCTCCAGTCATCAGATCCACATGAGGTGCACATTTAGAGGAAAAAGAAGGACTTTTTTTTCTCCCTTTCAGGAATAAAGTCTTCTCTTCTGGAGACCCTTAGTGGGCTTGTCAAAAACTGTGCTCACTACAGCCAAGTGAGTTTGACATTAACCAAAGTGGATCTGCTACTTGCAAGGAAATGAGTGGCTGCCCTTGAAGGTCATGACTGTAAGAAGCTTGAAAGAAGCCAGAAAGCAATTTTGTATTCTGTGGATAAGAAAGGGGACAAGAGAAATTGGACAAACAACTGCTTGCATGTGCCAAAACAATAATCATTCTTCTCAAGATCACTACAATTTGGTTCATTCTTCTCAGCTAGCTTTTGAGTAATAATTTCCTTGATTTTAAATTTATGATAGGTACATTTCCAAAAACACTTAACAGTTAGAAGAGTTAGAATTTGAGGCTTGAATAAATTTGAATTATGTCTTTGATCACTTTTCTGAAGTCATCCTGTACATGCCTTACACATTTCATTTGCAAAGTAGAAACTAGAGGAATAAAAGAAGCTCAGAAACCCTTCCCAGGAGGTGCAAGCCAATTTCTTCATACACCCTCATCCTTGTAACTCACAATTGTCCCTGTGTTCGTCTTTTTGTAATGTGCTCTTTATGTGACTGAAGCCAGTGCAACAATTCATCATTGCAGACATCAGATCCTCAAAGACAACTCTATAGAACCTGAACTATTTTCCAGGGAAATTGATTTCCCAATTTTAACTTCATGGCTGAGTTGCTGTGCTGTTTATAAATAAATAGCATGAATAATTTAGTTGAAGATTTACTGTGACTTACAGATATCATTCTTTTTTATTTTTTTCCCCCAATGTTGTCCAAATGTTCTGTTTTCAAGGAAATAAGGTGTTCAAAATCAACGTTATTGGAGTTCCCGGCAGATTTGATGAAGGAGTTTTCTCTACATGGTACAAGTTTGTATTGGGCTTAGGTCAATTTATAATGAAATGAAAATAGCATTTTCAGGTGTGTTCTGTAAGCAATTGTTCTTGCATCTGGCATATATTATCTAACAAGCCTTAACATTCCACTTTATATACATGAAGGAAGGGCTACAGATATTGCTCACCTGGTAAATGTGATTGCTGCATAATCCTGAGGACCTGAGTTTATCATCCACCTAAAAACTGAGGATGGTGCAGCCCCATAATCCCAGTTTGGAACTGGGG
Source organism: Apodemus sylvaticus (assembly GCF_947179515.1). Lineage (NCBI taxonomy): Eukaryota > Metazoa > Chordata > Mammalia > Rodentia > Muridae > Apodemus > Apodemus sylvaticus. The sequence continues at coordinate 76,370,350 of NC_067476.1, forward strand.
TGGAGTGGGAATCAGAGTCAGAAAAATGCTTGAAGCTTATTGGCAGTGAGTCTAGCCATCACGTCTCTGGCCATCATGTGTATATATGTAAATGTGCATTTGTACCATACACACTCACATGTGTATATAGCCACATGAACGTATTAATACACTGTTGTACCTCCTAAAAGTACACACACACATACACACACACACACACAAACCCACCCCCCCACACAGATATAAGCATACACACACACAGTTATCAGTCATAGATACATAAGAAATTTGATCTTGAGTGAAAGTAAGAAAACAGGTCAGAATTCAGCAGTGTTTGCTATTCTCTGCTGTGTTGTTTTGGTTGCCATAGTACACACTGCCCTGGAACAAGTTCACTTCCTTCTGTTGTGTAGGCTCTTAGTGGCTCTTGCTTTCTCATTTACCTCTGTGGAGTAGGTCATTGTTGACATCCAGAGTCTGCTGACTACTAATAGCTTCATTCATTTTAAACCAACCACCCAATATTCACAAGGTACCTCATGTGCAATAGCTCTAGATCATACCACCTAACATGTCTGTGGTGGACAGCAGAGCTGCTGCATGAACTTGTCCATTCTCCGCTGTACCTGCTGGCCATGCTCTCTGTTAGCAAGCTCAATCTTTCCTTTTTCTCACTTCATGCTTTCATGTAACATATTGTGATAAACTCATTATCGTCTTAGTTGTCAAGACTGAAATAATCCCTTGCATTCTATCAGTTCACCAAGGACTAAGGTTGGTCTTCAGTAACAAAAAAACACACACTCTCTCTGTCTGTCTCTTTCTGTCTCTCTGTCTCTCTGTCTCTCTGTCTCTCTGTCTCTCTCTCTCTCTCTCTCTCTCTCTCTCTCTCTCTCTCTCTCTCTCTCTCTGTGTGTATGTATGTGTGTGTGTGTGTGTGTGTGTGTGTGTGTGTGGTGCAGGCAGCCAAACTTGCTGTGTGTTCATAATTACAATGGCACTGCCATTTCTGGTTGACATAATTCCATAGCATTCATTTTCTTACCTATTCATAAATCTTTCCACTTCCTATTTTGTGATGTCCCATGGCTTAGGTGAGGGTTGGTAACTCCCAAACCATCTTGCCATTATGGCTGCAATGGGTATATCATCCTGTCAGGTCAGTTATGTAGCACTCAGCATTCATAGATGCGTAGGGCCATTAATTTTGTCTCCACTAGTCCAAATAGTACCTTTCAGCACTATTAATGCTAGCCAGCAGAGAAGGAGCTTCCAACTCTGTTTTGTTTTGTTTTATTGTTATTAAAGACAAGCCTTAGTCCATGGTTAACTGATAGAAGGGATTATTTCAATCTTCTTGTATCTGTTGAGGCTTGCTTTGTGTCCAATTATATGATCAGTTTTTGGGGAAGGTTCTGTGAGGTGCTGAGAAGAAGGTATGAAGTTCTATTTTGTTGTTGTTTTTGGGTGAGACGTTCTGTAGATATCTGTTAAATCCATTTGGTTCATAATATCCGTTAGTTTCATTGTTTCTCTGTGTAGTTTTGGTTTCAATGACCTGTCCATTGGTGTTGAAATCCTCCACTACTATTATGTGGGTTTCAATGTGTGAATTGAACTTTAGCAAAGTTTCTTTTATGAATGTGGGTGCCCTTGAATTTGGTGCATAGATGTTCAGAACTGAGATATCATCTTGGTGAATTGTTTCTTTGGTGATTATGAAGTGTCCTTCTCTGTCTCTTTTGATAACTTTTGGTTGAATGTCTATTTTTATTAGACATTAGCATGGCTACTCCAGCTTGTTTCTTGGGTCCATTTTCTTGGAAAACTTTTTCCAGCCCTGTACTCAGAGATAATGTCTATCTTTTTTTTTTATTGTTGTTGTTTTGTTTTATTGTTGTTTTATTTTTTTTGGATTGAGGTGTGTTTCTTGTATTCAGCAGAATGGTGGATTCTCTTTATGGATCCAGTCTGTTTACCCTCATCTTTTTATTGGTGAATTGAATCCATTAATGTTGAACGATACTAATAACCAATGACTGTTACTTTCAATTATTTTAATGTTAAAGTTGTTACTGTGTGTGCAATTCTGTCCTTTTATTTTTCTGTGAGATGATTAAGTTCTTTTGTTTTCCTTGGGTGTATTTACTCTCCTTATGTTATAGCTTTTCTTTTAGTATTCTCTGTAGGACTGGATTAGTAGAAATATATTGTTTAAATTTGTTTTTGTCAAAGAACATCCTGTTTTCTCCATCTATGATGATTAGGAGTTGCTGGCTATAGCAGTCTTGGATGACATCTTAGTCTCTTAGGATTTGCAGTATATCTGTCCAGGATCTTCTGGCATTTAGAGTCTGTTAGAGAGTCAGTCTCATTCTGATAGGGCGACCTGCATATGCTACTTGGCCTTTTTTCCCTTGCAGCTTTAAGATTCTTCTTCTTCTTCTAATTGTTGTTCTATATATTTAGTGTTTTGATGTGGCAGGAGGATTTTTTCATGATCCTATCTATTTGGTAGATAGATACTAGTCTGTACTATAGATACTAGTATATACTATAGTCCATAAAGAGAATCCACCATTCTGCTGAATACAAGAAACACACTTAAACCAAAAAAAAAAAAATAGACATTACTTAAGAGTACAGGTAGATAGTACTAGTCTGTAAACGTCTTATACTTGCTTAGGCATCTTTAAGTTGGGGAAATTGTCTTCTATGGTTTTGTTGGAAATATTTTCTTGTTCTTGGAACTAGGACTTTTCATTCTCTTCTATTCCTGTTATTCTTAGGTTTCATAAGGTCCCGAATTTCCTGGATGTTTTGAGTTAGGAACTTTTTATATTTGGCATTTATAAAATGCATTTTGCTTGATTGATGCATCCATTTCTTCTATAGTGTCTTCTATGCCTGAGAGTTCCTCTTCTATCTCTTGTATTCTGTTGGCAATGCTTGCGTCTGTAGTTCCTGTTCTCTTTCCTAGGTTTTCCATCTCCAGGGTTACCTCTGTTTGTATTTTCATTATTGCTTCTATTTCTGTTTTTAGGTCTTGGACCTTTTTATCCATTTCCTTCATGTGTTTGATTGTATTTTACTGCATTTCTTTAAGGACTGTATTCGTTTCCTCTTTAAGGACTTCAACTGTTTGTGTTTTCCTGTCTTTCTTTAAAGGAATTATTTATATCCTCTTTAAAGGCTTCCATCATCTTCATGAGATGGGAAGCAGATCCTGAACAGCACTGAAACCAGCACTGGACTTTTATTTAAAAACCCATGCTTTGTTTGAACTACATTCTTCATACATGTAACTCATATCTAAATTCTTTTATAACTATATTTTTAATTAGTTTATAAACTAGCAGATTTAAATATGGCTTCCTCATTCATCTTTAGTCTTTGTAGTTTGTTCCCCACTACTACCTTTTACTATCTCCCTGCTCCAACTCCATTTAAAACATTCTAGCCCTAATATTGTCTCCCTTTACTTTCATATAAGGTATATGTTGAACCTTCTCCACCACTCATAGCTTCTTTCTTGCTTCCTATCCTCTACAGATACTCATGCCAACTTAACTACAGAAATCTAAAACCTTAGTGGGAGAAATTAAAAACAGAACCTTTTCCTAGGTTGGAAGAAAATATAATTATTTCATGTTATGAAAACAAGTAAATATCTATTTCTTCCTTGATGAGTAACTACAACAAGATTATTAACTCAACCTAAGGATTCTGGTCCAGATCTATTTCCTATGGACAGTTGTCAACAGCAAATTTTTCTGATCAAAGTAATCAAAAGAAATTTCTCTGATCAAACTTATTTATTTATTTATTTATTTATTTTTATTTTCTGTATTCTTTGTTTACATTCCAAATGATTTCCCCTTTCCTAGGCCCCCCTCCCCATATGTCCCACAAACCTTCTTCTCTCCACTCATTCTCCAATCACCTCTCTCTTTTTTCTCTGTCCTGATACTCCCCTCCAATGCTAGATCAAGCCTTTCCAGGATCAGGACCCTCTCCTTACTTCTTCATGGGAGTTATTTGTTATGCTAATTGTGCCTTGATTATTCAGAGCTTCTGGGCTAATTAATATCCACTTATCTCTGATCAAACTTGTAGTCTACATGTACTAGTCTACATGTATAAACACACATATTTAGAAATCTTTGTAACAATATATGCATTTAATCTTAAAAAATGCTCAGCTTCATTAGTCATTAGGGAAATGCAAATCAAAACAACCCTGAGATTTCACCTTACACCAGTCAGAATGGCTAAGATTAAAAATTTAGGAGACAGCAGGTGTTGGAGAGGGTGTGGAGAAAGAGGAACACTCCTCCACTGCTGGTGGGGTTGCAAATTGGTACAACCACTCTGGAAATCAGTCTGGCAGTTCCACCTCACTTCCAGAAGATCCTGCTATACCACTCCTGGGCATATACCCAGAGGATTCCCCACCATGTACTAAGGATACATGCTCTACTATGTTCATAGCAGCCCTATTTATAATTGCCAGATGCTGGAAAGAACCCAGGTATCCCTCAACAGAAGAATGGATGCAAAAAATGTGGTATATCTACACAATGGAGTACTATTCAGCCATTAGAAACAATAAATTCATGAAATTCTTAGGCAAATGGATGGAGCTAGAGAACATCATACTAAGTGAGGTAACCCAGACTCAAAAGGTGAATCATGGTATGCACTCACTAATAAGTGGATATTAACCTAGAAACCTGGAATACCCAAAACATAATCTACACATCAAATGAGGTACAAGAAGAAAGGAGGAGTGGCCCCTGGTTCTGGAAAGACTCAGTGAAGCAGTATTCTGCAAAACCAGAACGGGGAAGTGGGAAGGGGTGGGTGGGAGGACAGGGGGAGAGAAGGGGGCTTACGGGACTTTCTGGGAGTGGGGGGGCTAGGAAAGGGGAAATCATTTGAAATGTAAATAAAAAATATATCGAATAAAAAAAGTGTTACTACTACAAACTGATGAGCTGATCATAACTTTTAAGGAACAAAAATGTTCAAGAATTTAAAAAAAACAAAACAAACAAAAAAACAATATATGCATTTAATAAAACAATCTTAGTAGATCTCCCCACAGGGCAAATGACCTCCGTGAGTTTACAATGCTTCATATAGGCCTCAAATCTAAATAGAAAATAGTTCATTATCCATCAATCACTCATTCCATAATTGCATCAGATACGTAAGACTGCTCACTTCAATGTATTTTGCTTTATTCATAACAAGAAATATTTTCTATTTTACTTTATTTCCAGAAATGGCAATAAACTTCCATTTCTGTGGTATTTATATCATGAGTACAGAATATGATTGACCTAGACATATTCTGTCAACAGACATATTCTGTCAGTATTTTTGGAGGCTTCTCTCTTTCCTTGATATCATTAAGTCTAGGATATATGTAGAGTTACTAGTCCATGAGTTCGTGAGTTCAACTGAGCTAGGAGGTACAAGTGTTATTACCAACCCTTTTGTTACAGGACACTTTTTCTTTTTGTCTATTTTCCCCTCCACTCCCCTTTCTTCTTTATAGAAACAGAAATTGGAGAGATTACTCCAGCCTTAGGTGTGTTAGCTGACAAATCTGTCTACAAGAAGGAATTTCACCCTACATTTCTTCCTTTCACTAGACACTTTTGAGGCATAGGAATACAATTGTTCAGTTCTCTGCCTGGCCTGTGCTGTGGCAATGGAGGGGATTTTTTTGTAGGTGGAAAGTGTACTTTCATATTGTTCTAATTCTAGCCATACAGATTTTCCTTCCTGCTTCCTTCAGGACAGACTTGATTGTGATGTAACATACCCTGAGTAGAAGAATCCTGATGAAGTCCTGGTTATAGGATTAAATAGATGAATAGTTTTTATTACTTTCACTCCTTGAGCTGCTTACTTTTACATATAATCAAGAATTTGAATTTAGATAAATTATATAATATCAAAGTTCCTGCCACTTGAGACAATTACTTCCTATATTCTATACCTATAGAGAATATATTACAGCAGAATAACAGCTTCTGGAATCAGGAGTTTATATTCCCACTTTACTACATACTACTCACAGGCCATTTGGGCATAGTAAAAAAAGAAAGAAAGAAAGAAATCTCTAGGATTCAGTTGTTTCATTTTCTCATAAATTAATATGTCACAGGGTAGGAGGGAATCTACCATGCTCAGCATAGTACCTGACATCCAATAATCTTTTACTCAGTAATAACTTCTTTAAAAAATAAGCTATTATATGTTCCTGCCTTTATTATCAATAGTTCTCTGCTTTTTAAAATTTCTGTGTGCATATGTTACTCACTAGCAAATTGATGTTGTGGTGTCTGGCACAGGAAATAAAATTTTCCTTTCAAATATAGTGAGTGATTACCAGTGAGAATTTCAAATTTAATAAAGTTAATGGTTGGTTTTAGAAGCAATGATTCAAGCAACTAAAAAACCTGAACCTAGGGTCTATGACTTGTCTAGCTCTTACACTCTAGGGTGTAGCATTCTGGAGTATGGAAATGATCAACAGATGCTACCTGGCTAAATCTTCAGTCCCTGGAAGGCCTATTTTCATAACAACTAATACTAACTACTTAACTGTGTTAGTCTGAAATAAGTCTTTGCAGTTGGCCCTTCATATTGCTGGGTGCAACCACCTGCTGGTCAAAGATACATTTGGGAAAACTTGTATCTATTCTGATTATAGATTATTGAAAAACACACTGTTTCTGAAAGGATCAGCTCAGGAACTTTGGAAAGGTCATGAAAACACTTGCCTCTCCAAGAAGGAAGAGGTTAATTAACATTCCTCAGACCATGGGGAGCAATTGGTTTAAAGGTAACACTATTCTGCCAATCACATTGTGCCTAATGGTGGCTGCCTTGAGTACTGTATAAAGACCCAGTGGGTGGTCTGCATGTGGTTGTTCTCTCACCATGTGCAGGGTGACCCCAACATGTTGGAATAATAAATTCCTCTTGCTTTTTGCATTGATTCCTGACTCTGTGTTGTTCACTTAGGAGGTACTGGTAAGCTAAGGTTCACCAGAGTCTTACATTTCTTGTCATTAATTTTTAAGTAACACAATATCGCACAATAGATATTTTCTTGTATTAGAAATAAAAAGTAATCTATAAATGCTTTGCAGTATATTATAGAGGAAGGTGTACATAGTACATATGCAAATATACTATTACTTTGTAAAAGTGACCACAGAATTTGGTATCTGGATAGAGTCCTGGAAATAATACCCATGTATACTAAGAAAAAATATACATGCTATATCACTTTTAACTCTTATTTCTGGTACACTGTTTCTTATATTTTTATATATGAAGAAATGAAGGTCTAGAAACATAATTTGGTCAAGAATCACACAACAGATAAATTGGAAGATTTTTCTTCCACTAGACCTGGTAACCTTGTTGAGACCACATCTTGGTGATACAGTGTCCCTATCTCATGAATAGATGGGATGATAATGGGAACCAGAAATAGAATCTTCCTTCTGCTTCTAGATTATTAGATATTATGATAGCCCTTGGGATTTTAGTCCCATGACACCCAATGCCATTTATTCAGTTGTTAATATTTATAATCCACGTGGTTCACAAAATGTTTGTCAACTACTTCTACCTTTGATCCACCCCTGTGGATTATTACTGTTATTGTTACAATCTTGGTGGGAAAACTGTAGATGACAACAGGAATAGTAGTGTGATTAACTTTGAAAGGGGACTGTCTTAGGATGATATTTTCCAGTTCTAACCATTTGCCTAAGAATTTCATGAATTCATTGTTTTTAATTGGTGAGTAGTATTCCATTGTGTAAATATATTACATTTTCTGTATCCATTCCTCCATTGAGAGACATCTGGGTTCTTTCCAGCTTCTGGTTATTATAAATAAGGCTGCTATGAACAGAGTAGAGCATATGTCCTTACTGCATGCCAGGGAATCCTCTGGGTATATGCCCAGGAGTGGTATAACAGTGTCTTCCGGAAGTGTCTTGACCAGTTTTCTGAGGAACAGCCAGACTGATTTCCAGAATGGTTGTACCAACTTGCAATCCTACCAGCAGTGGAGGAGTGTTCCTCTTTCTCCACATTCTTGCCAACACCTGCTGTCCCCTGAGTTTTAACCTTAGCCATTCTGACTGGTGTGAGGTGAAATCTCAGGGTTGTTTTGATTTGCATTTCCCTAATGATTAATGATGTTGAATATTTCTTAAGGTGCTTCTCCGCTATTTGAAATTCTTCAGGAGAAAATTCTTTGTTTAGCTCTGTACCCCATTTTTAATAGGGTTATTTGGCTCTCTGGAGTCTACCTTCTTGAGTTCTTTGTCACAAAAGAATACACATGGAATGCAGTCACTGATAAGTGGATATTAATTAGCCCAGAAGCTCTGAATACTCAAGACACAATTAACATATCAAATGATTCCCAAGAAGAAGGAAGGAGAGGGCCCTGGTCCTGGGAAGGCTTCATCTAGTATTGTAGGGGAGTACCAGGACAGAGAAATGGGAGGGGGGTGAATGGGGAATGGGTGGAGGGAGGAGGGCTTATGGGACTTATGGGGAGGGGGGAACCAGGAAGGGGGAAGGCATTTGGAATGTAAACGAAGAATATAGAAAATAAAAAAAAAAGCAAAGAAAGGGGACTGTCAGACATGTTTCTAAGTTGATGAATCACTTTAGAACTATAGCCTCCTGGACTGAGGGCCAACTGTCCTCTCTCTTTCATCTCTCGATTTTCAATAGCAGATGGAGAAATTCCCCTCCACTTTTTTCTTTCTCCCTGTCTTCCTCTCCACTGGCTCTTTTTCTGTCTTCCTCTTTTTTATCTTCTTTACTTATGGTTTGTAAGAGCATGTAATTCATTTAGAGATGATCAAATGTGGAATGATAAAACTCAATAGGAAGCAAACACTCCTCTCATGCTCTGATCTAGCCCTCCCCACCTTTTCCCATGCCTAGCTGGGACATGACACAATTTTCCCTCCATTTGCATCATCGAATGCCACAATGCTTTTCAATGTGCCTGGCCTGATTAAAGATACCCATTAGTTTCAGAGGGCGCTGCCCTACCCTTCTCTTCAACTATATTTAATGAACAAGTATATCTTGTTTGTGTGACATTTAATTTTATACAATGTTAATTTAAGAAATGGATTAGTACAGTGGATATATTAATGGTGATGTCTCTTCAATCTATTACTGAGCTGTCTGGTTTGTCCCTGAGAAAATATTACTGGGCCAAGACCATTGCTCAGTAAGAGTAATTTTGCATTGCAGCTGACTGTGCCCTTGTTTTGTCAAGGCTACATTCTGCATATTGCAGACATTCTTTACTTTCTACAAATCTAGATTGTGCTGTCATGGGAATGTGGCTTATCCAGAGGAGATTCACCCCACCCCCTGCAGGAGTCCATATCAGTTTTTGTTGTTTAGTCATCCCTTGGAGGGAGGATGTCTGCTCCTTGTTTATTTAATTTTATACTGTTTGTTTCTTGGTCTTAACTTTGAAAAGATTGAATACTGCCAATTTCTGTCTCATGATTCATGGTCCTTTCTATTCCTTGCATTATCCATGCATAGTCTTGATCTCCTTTTCTACTTCTGTTTCCTTTCCTTTCCTATTATTAAATAATTACCCTAATTATTAAGCCATACGCCTTTGGTCTGAATATTGTGCATGTCTTTAAAACTATGCATTAGTGTGGTATACTTAAGTAATTTTTTTATTTATGGTGGGGAATTTGATTATTTGTGGATTAACTAATCCACAAAACACATCTGATCCAACTAAGTGTAAGATAAGAAGTGATCAGGCCTTAGATCTGTGGCAGATATTCTTTTAAATCATTTAATGTCAAACATTTTAATTTCAGCTGCTTTTTTATTTGTAATCATCATGGAGCTTGTGTGATCTCATTGCTGCCTTCTGTGCATCCACTTGTTGGCCTCTAATTGCTTCTTTTCTTGTTTTTGTGGCTGTAAAAGGGAGCCCCAGTGGCTGGCTGGCATGCTGCTGATCCTCTCCCATCTTGCCTTTGTCATGGTTTGATGGAGTGGTGACATGTTGTTCCCAGAGGGGTCCCTGTCTGGTTTATGTAGGGCCCTGATCTTGTGACAAGAAGGCATGAAAATTTTTAAAAGCTGTCAGTTTCTGAAGGCATGATGATTTTTCTTGTGGAGAGGTAAGAGCAAAGCATTGCATAGTCATGGTTGCAGTAGCAAAGAAAACTTTACTGCAAGGATTGGCCTCAGTTTCTTCATTGTGACTTGGAACTAATAATAGTACTTCCATCTCAAAGTACTATCCTTAATTATCTCCTATTAACCATTGAGGTTAATAGGAGATAATTTATGCAATCTGTTTACTCCTGGCGCCTGACACATTGATGAATGGTTTGCAATTAATAGCCTAACTCCAAGCTGAGTGTTCCACTAACACCACAATGCTCAGCTAACACCACAATGTTCTGCTCTAAACTAAGACAATTTGCTCTTTTATTAATGTGGATATGATATGGATTCTGTGAGAATGCAGTAGAAATCTTGGGATGAGGACTGATGCTCTGTGTCACTGTGCTTAATTGTGAGCAGACACACTCATGCTTCATGTGAAACAGACTGTGACAGCTGAGGGTACCTAACATGGCTCATTATAGTCAAATACAACTTACAAGTTTTTATCTCCAGATCAATATTCAAGAAGTTATTGTGTTGCATAGTCATTATGCATAAATGGCGAATGTGCATGCACCTTCTAAATGTGATTGTTCCTGCAGCAGAGTGTGCTATTAACTCTCCAGTTGTTCTTCCTATATTGGTTTCTCTTTCTAGCCTTACTGGCTTTCATTCACCTGTGGGGATAGATCTAGTGAAAGAAGAAGGGATCTAAGTTAGATGCATATGGCATGGGTTCAGAGGACATTTCAAAGGAAGGTAAGAGATGGCAGTGACCGAGGCCATGTTAGGGCACAGTGGCCTACCAGTGAGAAGCTGATATGGTTGGGTTCCTCCTTCTTCTCAATGCCAGATGCATAGTGAGTTCCTGTTGGTCAAGTCCTGCTCAAATGTCTCAGTTTGGTTTCAGTTACTACAGTGAGTGTCTCAGATAATCAGCTTATGCAAAGAGAAGATTGGGGGTCAGGAAAACAGCTCCAGCAGTGAAGTGCCTGCTATGACAGTTTGAGGCTCTGAGTTCACTTCCCCATTTCTGTCAGGCAATGTGACTGTGATGGTTGAAGATGGAGATGGGAAGATTCCTGAGTTCTTGGAGAGAAAGCCTAGCAGAACCCATGAACTCCCAGCACAGTGACAGACTCCACTTCAAATATAAGGTTGAGTGTTCCTCTTTCTCCACATCCTCTCCAGCATGTCTCTGCTGTCCCCTGAGTTTTTTTGTTTTAGCCATTCTGACTGGTCTGAGGTAGAATCTCAGGGTTGTTTTGATTTGCATTTCCCTGATAATTAAGGATGCTAAACATTTCTTTAGGTGTTTCTCATCCATCCAGCATTCCTCAGTTGAGAATTCTTTGTTTAGCTCTGTACCCCATTTTTAATAGGGTTATTTGTTTCTCTGGAGTCTAACTTGTTCAGTTCTTTGTATATTTTAGATATTAGCCCTCTATCAGATGTAGGATTGGTAAAGGTCTTTTCCCAATCTGTTGGTTGCCATTTTGTCCTATTAACAGTGTCCTTTCCCTTACAGAAGCTTTGAAATTTTATGAGGTCCCATTTGTCAATTCTTGACCTTAGAGCATAAGCCATTGGTGTTCTGTTCAGGAAAATTCCCCTGTGCCCATGTGCTCCAGGCTCTTGCCCACGTTCTTTTCTATTAGATTCAGTGTATCTGGTTTTATGTGGATGTCCTTGATCCACTTGGACTTGATCCTTGTACAGGGAGATAAGAATGGATCAATTTGCATTCTTCTGTATGTTGACTGCCCAGCACCATTTGTTAAAAATGCTGTCTTTTTTCCACTGGATGGTTTTATCACTTTTGTCAAAGATCAAGTGACTGTAGGTGTGTGCGTTCATTTCTGGGTCTTCAATTCTATTCCATTGATCTACCTGCCTTTCACTGTACCAATACCATGCAGTTTTTTATCACTATGGCTTTGTAGTATAGCTTGAGGTCAGGGATGGTGATTCCGCCAGAAGTTCTTTTATTGTTGAGAATACTTTTAGCTATCCTGGATTTTTTTGTTCTGGATAAGTTTGGAAATTGCTCTTTCTAACTCTATGAAGAATTGAGTTGGAATTTTAATGGGGATTGCATTGAATCTGTAGATTGCTCTAGGCAAGATGAACATTTTTACTATATTAACCTTGCCAATCTATGAGCATGGAAGATGTTTCCATCTTCTGAGATCTTCTTCAGTTTCTTTCTTCAGAGACTTGAAGTTTTTGTCATATAGATCTTTCACTTGCTTGGTTAGAGTCAAGATATTTTATATTGTATTATTTGTGGCTATTGTGAAGGGTGTCATTTCCCTAATTTGTTTCCTCAGCCTCTTTATCCTTTGAACATAAGAAGGCTACTTATTTGTTTGTGCTAATTTTATATTCAGACACTTTGCTGGGGTTGTTTATCAGGTTTTGGAGTTCTCTGGTGGAGTTTTTGGTGTCATTTAATTATACTATCATATCATCTGCCAGTAGTGATATTTTGACTTCTTCCTTTCCAATTTGTATCCCTTTGACTTCCTTTTGTTGTCTAATTGCTCTGGATAGGACTTTGAGTATTATATTGTACAGGTATGGAGAGAGTGGACAGCCTCTATTGCTGGTAGGATTGCAAGCTGATAAAACCACTCAAAATCAGTTTGGTGGTTTCTTGGAAAATTGAACATAGTCCCACCTGGGGACCCAGCTATACAACTCCTGGGCATATACCCAGAAGATACTCTAACATGTAATAAGGACATATGCTTTACTATGCTCATAGCAGCCTTATTCATAATAGCCAGAAGCTGGAAAGAACCCAGATATCCCTCAACAGAGGAATGAATACAGAAAATGTGGTACATTTACACAATAGAGTACTACTCAGCTATTAAAACAATGACTTCATGATTTCTTAGGCAAATGGATGGAACTAGAAAATATCATCCTGTGTGAGGTAACCCAACCACAAAAGAACACACATGGTATATACTCACTGATAAGTGGATATTAGCCCAAAATCTCAAAATAGCCAAGATGCAATTCACAGACCACATGAAGCTCAAGAAGAAGGAAGACCAAAGTATGGATACTTTGGTCCTTAGTAAAGGAGGACCAAAATACCCATGGCTCATAGCCAACCAATGGACTGAGTATAGGGTCCCTAATGGAGGAGCTAGAGAAAGAACCCAAGGAACTGAAGTGGTTTGTAGCCCCATTGGAGGAATAATAATATGTACCAACAGTATCTCCAGAGGTCTGAGGGACTAAACCGCCAACCAAAGAGTACACATGGATGGACCCATGGCCCCAGCTACATATGGAGCAGAGACTGGCCTTTTCAGACATCAATGAGAGGAGTGGCCATTGGTCCTATGAAGGCTTGATGCCCCAGTATAAAGGAATGCTAGGTCAGGAACGTGGGCTGGGTAGTTGTTAAGCAGGGGGAAGGAGGATGGGATGGGGGTTTTCAGAGGGGTAAGAGGAAAGGGGATAACATTCAAAATGTAATAAAAGTGAATATCTAATAAAAAATTTAAAAAAAAAGTTGAGAACAAGAAAGACAGTTGATGTCAACCTCTAGCCTCCACATGCCCATAGGCGCGCGCGCGCACACACACACACACACACACACACACACACACAAGTGTATACATCACATATGTGATTGTGTACTCTTAAATATAAAAATATATCCTGCTTAGTCCATAAAATGTTATTTATATGTATATGTTAGCCTACGGATTATAATTACACACCCCATAGTTACAAAAACGTTAGTTTGAATGTCAGCCTGGGTATTGAATAATCCTACTGCCTCTATGTCATTGACTTTTGCTTGACACATGACCACACCCACTTGTTTATCTATTACCTGATCACTCAACTGTAGCAAAATTGAGTAGAGTGGGAAAATGTTTAGTGTTTTACCATTGTGGAAGTACTTTGCCAGCAATTCCTCTACCTTAGTGCAATAGTTTTCTTTCTACAGATTTATGTTAGTGACGGTACCATGAAGTGTGGGATATGTACTTTGAATCCTCTTTGAGACTAAAGTCCACGGTTCTCACTGAGTGATGTTAGGTGTCTCTTTCTGGCCTTGTCAAACAGTAGAAGGATGCTATTTATATTGTTATTTCTTATGAGGAAAGAGTAAAAAAAAATGTATGCAAGGTATTTAATAATTCCTGGGGTTTAGGTAAGGTTTGGCATATGTTAGCTGTTTATAAATGTCAAAAGATTGATATGCAACTGGAAATAAGGAATTGCTGTCAATTTGGGGTACTGGGGTGCAAGTGTAAATACCTCTAGGAGATTATCTGTGTGTAGGCAAAGCAGGTTGCAATTTATTCTGTAAGAAGGGCTGGGTGAGGATTGGTTATAGGAGATGAATTATAGTCAAGCCTTTCCCAGAGTTTGTCCAGACCTTTTCAGTGGTGGCAAGGCAGACTTTTCTTCCTTTATGCCTGTATAGCAGTCTCAGCCCACAGGTTTTTCTCTGTCACTGTGACTGGGTCTTGCATCTGTAGAGTTTAGATCAGATCAACTGCCCAGCTGTTATCCCCTCAGCTGTTCACGCAGGGCATCTGGAGGGGTGTGAAATGCTCTTTCATTTTACCTGGGTATGTTAATAGCTGTCTATGTTTGTCTCTTCAGGTGTTACTGGTCTGATCTGAAAAATATTTCACAGGATAGGAAATGTCAAGTGGAAACTCAAAATAAGGAATGTTCTCTCTCTCTGAATGGGAAACATACCACTCACCAGATATGCTCCTGAGAAGTCACGGAAAGGTACCACTTACCAGTCATGCTCCAGAGAAGCTACAGACCACATTGATCATCCAACTCACCTGGAAAGATTTAGCTCCCACTTTCTCACTGGATTTGTATTCTTGTTGTATAATATGCTGCCACTTTTATTCCACAAAGTGCATCCTTTATGGCTTTATGCCTATCTGTGTGCCCCTTATAAGATAGCTACTTACCTTAGCTGCAGCCATTGAACAACATTTTATGAGCATTGATTCTTCAAAGCACTGGGTTAAGCACCTGTGCCTATGGTTGGAGTTATCTCAGAGCCCAACACACATGAAGAACTCTGTAATTATTTATTGAACAAAGGCTGAGTGATGATAAAACAACAGACACCAGCTCCAGCTGCTGCGTTTACAGACTTGGGATGAGTGAAGGAGAGGCGTATTCAGTCTTACTCTGTGCGTGATGGTAAAATCCATGAAACAGGCATTTGCAGACAGGAAAACAGGCTCAAATTTAAAAAAATAACTTGTGCTGTTATTTTTTTAGTTAGTTCTTTTGGCTCAAAGAGCCCGTTACAGGCTACTGCTATTGCTCTTTGATCACCTGATACCCCCAGCCCCCAAATGACGATAAATTCCTGCTTCTGAGGATACCACCTACTTGAGTCATAGAATGGAAAAATCAAGCTACTACTGGCCTAGCAGATTCGTCCCTACTGGCTCCCTTTTATAATTTTGGAAGGTGCTATGTGTAGTACTACTGTAGGAGAAAATAATTATTAATCATACTAGCTGTGAACCCTGAAATCTATAATAATGCAATCCTGAAAAGACATGTCTGGCGGTGCAATGGTGGGGAAAAAACATCAGAAGAATACTTGACCATTTTCTTATTGGACTGAAATATTCCTCTAAATGACAAAACTTGTATCTGTCTCTATTATTGGGCCAAAAGCTTGTTGCTCTATAGGTCATCAACCCTAGGGGGGAAATCTACTACTACTATTTTGTTAAGTGGGCATAGTTTAAACCAGCTCCTGATGACTTATCATCATACCTATAAAGCAACGTATGTCTCAGTCCTCATCTGAGAAGCTTCAATTTGCTGAAATCCACAGCTTGCTAAGGTGAAAAGAATAACAGTATCAGAAGCTTGGGCCAGTTCCATGCTATGCACTAGGAAGTGGCCGAGCCAGGACTTCATGCAGGGCTCAATCATGGAGTCATCTGTTTAAATTTTATTGTACTTTATAGATAAATTATTTCTCAAAAACCATATTTTTAGAAAATAAGCAATTTGAAGAGTATGGCAAACATGTTTCTGTGTAGTAATAAACTGAGTTTTTGTTACTAGGTTGTAAAGAGTGTCCTGACTTACATAGGATGATTGAGATGAAAGTTAGAATGTTCTTCACTAAGAGTGACCAGCTCCCTAGGACTAAAGGGTATTCGTTCATGGATGAAGGCTGTACTTAATATCTGGGTTCAGATATGCTGCCTCTAAATCACCTGAACATTTAGTAAAATTGCAGCTTTTTTCTGGGGTTATTATAGAACTCTTGAATCTGATTTCTGTTGGGAGATCTGCAAGTTATCTTTAGGTACCCTGAAGTTTCAGGCCACATGTCTTTGGTCAGGTTTATAGAACTCACAGTAGAAACTTTGAGTAAGAGACCATTTAGTGAAGAGTATTTGACTATTACAATTTTATTCACAAGGCCTGTGAGCAAAGAACATCAAGAATATTTCAGGATTTCAGGAACATTATTGTATAAATATGGTAAATAATCTCAGCCATGATCTTAGCTGACACAGTGTCATTGTTTTTATCAGCTGAGTAATACTGCATTGTGTAAATGTACTGCATTTACTTTATCTATTCTTCAGTTGAAGGATACTCAGGTTGTTTCTGATATCTGGCTATTATGAATAAAGTTGCTATGAACATAGCTGAACATGTGTGCTTGTGGTAGATTGTAGCATCCTTTGCCTATATACCCAAGAATATTATAGCTAGGTATTGAAGTAGATTGATTCCAAATTTTCTGAGGAACCTCCTTATTGATTTCCATTGTAAATGTATACATCTTCATCCCCACTAGCAACTCAATTCATCTCTTTCAGTTGCTGGGGGCCTCTCTGGCTTTTACAAGAAGGAGCTAAGGTAGAATACAGAATTTGATTGAGGCTAAACACCAAATGATTCTTGGACTTATAATCTTACTATTTGTGCTTTATTAAGCTTTGTTTCTTTTCTCTTTAACTCTCCGTGCTTTATAAATCACTGGAAACTTCACTCTTTCTTACTGTTCTATTCTTTAATATGTGCTGGAAACTAAATAAGCTCTGGTCTCTTACTCTGAATATCTCTTATTATTTCTCCTTTAGTATGTTCTCTTTTCTTATTATTTGTGCTTAAATAAGTGCTGATTCCTTATTCTGTAACTGTCTTATTTTTTGTGCTTTAAGTAAGCACTTGTGTCTTTCTCTGGCTCCCAGACCTTTCACTGGCCAGGCAAGAAGTTTAGAATTCATTAACTCTTTGTGATCCAGAGAGAAAAGAAAAGAAAGAAAGAAGTCACACAGATACCACATAGCAGATGAAGAAGAAATGGCTATACTACCTTTCTTTATTGCTTTCAGCCTTTTATAGCTTTTTGACAAAAAAGTTCTCTATGTAAGAAAGAATTATCCCAGAAATAAAATGTTACATAAAAGAGGAGTAACAGAAGGATATCAATAACAAGTTCAAAGTAGTGTTTCATTCTGTAAGCTCATTATAAGTTCAAAGCAACAGGTTTTACATGGCCTTACTTAATCATAGTATACATTTGTGGCTTCATTCTTGGACTTAGATATTTTTCCTTGAACACAAATTTGTCACAATCCTATATCTCTTTTGTAGTGCAATTATCAATGTTCATTGCATTTCTTATTATGCAGCCTTTACTTAACTATAAGGAGTGGGCACACTTTATTTTTGATTTTAACTTTTTTACATTTTTCTTGCAAAACAGCTAAAATCATTTCTTAAAACTTACTTCCTAAAAGTATTTTAATCAAATCTGGAATTCTATAGAATCATTATTTTATCTAAACAGCATTAATTTATGAAAGTTTATCTGCAGGAAATTTGCTCACTAGGGTGGTTTAATGCTCATGAATACTTAGGCTATGTAATAGTGACATTGATGAGTATAGCCAAATATCATTAGGAGTCACTTCTTTGACTTTTATTTATAGTCATATTTGGATCTAGCTCTCCTGGGCCTTTGGGCTGCCTAGCCTCTGGTACCTGATACAGTGTCATGGTTGGTTCCACGTAGGCCTTAATTTGTAGCAGTCATTGGTTGGCCACTCACACAAGTGTCATCATAGAGGTATCATCCACCAAAATGCAGAGACCCACAGTCAATCACTAGGTGAACCCAGGGTAACCTCCCAGAAGAGGAGAGAAAGGAGTCTAGGAACCAGAAGTTTTGAGGATACCATGAGAACACCTCCCACAGAATCAACTAAGCATGGTTTATATTGGCTCACAGAAATTGAATCAATAATCACAGGCAATTCATGGGTCTGAACTAAATCCTCTACATATACCTTATGGTTATATAGCTTAGTGTTCTTGAAGGACTCCTAATAGTGGAAGCAGGGTATCTCTGATGCTTTTGCCCGTGCTTGGGATAATTATCCTCCTACAGGGTTTCCTTATCCAGACTTGATATGAAGGTTTTATAATTTTCTATGCCATGTTTGATTGATATCCCTGGGAGATCTGCTCTATTTTGTTTGAAGGGAAATGGAGGAGGAGTGGATCCAGGTGAGAGGGGAGGGGTCTGGGAGGAGTGGATATAGTGGAAACTGTGGTTGGGATATAATATATGTAAAGAATAAAAATAAATTATTTTAAAAAGACAAAATTTTTCACTCAATAAATGTTTCCTTTAAAAAACTGATGATGAGAATTGAAGACACAGAAATGAACCCACACATCTATGGTCACTTGATCTTTGACAAAGGAGCTAAAACCATCCAGAGGAAAAAAGATAGCCTTTTCAACAACTGATGCTAGTTCAACTGACTGTCAGCATGTAGAAGAATGCACTTCTATCCATTCTTATCTCTTTGTCTAAAGATCAAGTTCAAAGGATCAAGGACATCCACATAAAACCAGATACACTGAAACTAAAAGAAGAGAAAATGAGAAAGAGCCTGGAGCACATGGGTACAGAAGAAAATTTACTGAACAGAATACTTATGCTCTAGAATTAAGAATAGACAAATGGGACCTCATAAAATTGCAAACCTTCTGTAAGGCAAAGGAAACTGTCAATAGGACAAAATGGCAACCAACAGATTGGGAAATGATCTTTACCAATCCTACATCCAACAAAGGGCTAATATCCAGAACTCAAGAAGTTAGACTCCAGAGAATCAAATAACCCTAATAAAAATAGAGCACAGAACCAAACAAAGAATTCTCAACTGAGGAATATTGAATAGCCAAGGAGATATGTTCAACATCCTTAGTCATCAGGGAAATGAAAATCAAAACAACTCTGAGATTCCAACTCAGACCAGTCAGAATGGCTAAGATCAAACACTCAGGTAAGAGCAGGAACTAGCAAGGATGTGGAGAAAGAGGAACACTCCTGCATTGCTGGTGGGATTGCAAACTGGTACAACCACTCTAGAAATCAGTCTGGTGGTTCCTCAGAAAATCAGACACAGTATTACCTGAGGAACCACTCCTGGGCATATACCCAAAAGATGCTCCAACATCTAACAAGGACACATACTCCACTATGTTCATAGTGGTCTTATTTCATCTGGAAAGAAACCAGATGTCCTTCAACAAAGGAATGGGTACAGAAAATATGGTACATTTACACAATGGAGCTCAACTATTAAAAATGATGAAATAATGAAATTCTTAGGCAAATGGATGGAACTAAAAAATTTTATCCTGAGTGACCCAATCATAAAAGAATACACATGGTATGTACTCATTGATATGTGGATATTAGCCCAAAAGCTCTGAATACCCGAGATAAAATTCACAGACCACATGAAGCTTTTTAAGAAGGGAAACTAAAGTGTGGTCCTTCTTAGAGGAGGGAACAAAATTTCATGGGAGAAAATACAGAGACAAAGTGTGGAACAGAGACTGCAGGAAAGGCCATCCAAATACTGCCCCACATGGGGATCCATCCCATATAGACTCCAAATCCAAACCTATTGTGGATGCCAAGAAGTGCTTGCTAACAGGAGCCTAATATAGCTGTCTCCTGAGAGGCTGATAAATACAGAAGTTAATGCTGACAGTCATCTATTGAACTGATCACAGGGTCCCCAATAGAGGAGTTATAGAAAGGACTGAAGGAGCTGAATGAGTTTGCAACCTCATAGGAAGAACAACAGTATCAGCCAGCCAGACCCCTTAGAGCTCCCAGGGACTAAACCACCAACCAAAGAGTACACATGGAGGTATTCATGGCTCTAGCCGCATATGTAGCTGAGGATGGCCTTTTTGGGCATCAATGGGAGAAAATGCCCTTGGTCCTGAGAAGGCTCACTGCCCCAGTGTAGGGGAATGCCAGGGTGGGGAGGCGCGAGTAGGTGGGTGGGTGGGGGAACACCCTCATAGAAGAAGGGGGAGGGGGGATGGGGTGGGGGTTTCTGGTGAGAAACTGGGAAAGATAATATTTGAAATATAAAAAAAAAAATATCCAAAAAAAATAAGAAGGAAAAAAAAAAGAAAAAAAAGAAAGAAAAAAAAAACAGATTAGACGAGGAGCTTGGTTCTGGTATTTAACCTTTCCATGATGTGGAGCACCTAGACTCCTAGGATTACTTTCTTTTTCTTTGAGTTTCCAGCAATATCACCACCATGTCCTCTTAACTTTTTTCTGAGTCACTATTGGGTTGTTATAAGGAGGAGGAGGAGAAAGAAGGAGAAAGAAAGAAAGAAAGAAAGAAAGAAAGAAAGAAAGAAAGAAAGAAAGAAAGAAAGAAAGAAAGAAAGAAATTTTTAGTAAAAAGACAATTTATACAATATGAAGAAAAACCGTATTAGAACCTTGAACCTAAAGCTTTAGAGATAAGCAGCAGTGTAGCCACTGGCATGCTGCTTTTGATCCAGTAAATAACTTCCTACCCACACTAGGACAGGGCATGCCAATTAAACTCCTGGCCACATCCAGAGTCAATACAGGAAGGATATAGGATGAGACTTGTTGGGAAAAAAAGGGTTTCAAGGGAGAGGGAGGGGATGGAAAGAGGGATGGGAATGAAAACTAGTAAAAGTCATTGAATAAATGCATCATTGTCTAACAATTAAAATAAAAAAGCCACTTTTTAACACCACAGGTCCTAGTGTGATAACAAGGGTATCTCTTGTTCAGAGGACCCAGACATCACATGCAGTTGAAGAAAATTTTGTCTGAATGCCACACAGATGTCTAACCAAGAAAATATATGTTGCATTTAGACATTTACAACTCTCATCATTAGATGTTAGAAAGGCACCCAATTAAGAATAGCTATAGGAAATTGAAACAAATATCCAGTTCCTCTGATAAATCTATAGAGATCATTTCATGCTTGGAAGGGGTAGATTTTTTTTTACAACTGACCAGATCTACAGGTGTTTTGAACCATTTCTACCTTCTCATTTGTTGATCTGTTGATTCTTTGATAGCAATGAAGCAAATGTATATTTCAGGACATGTTAACTAAACTTCCTCAAATGGTGTATGTTTTCTGTGCTAGTAGTAAACACAAATCCGTGAAACTTATGTCTTTAGTTGTGAAAGTTATGTGTTTTAAGTCGAGGGAAGCCTTCTCATTCTGCAACCCCACCTTCTCCCACTGACTAGTTATTTTCATTCTCTTTTATTGTATCAATTTGCCTTTGCTTATTGTAGTAGCATTCATTCAACCAGCTCTAACAGAGTTCTATAATGAGCTGCTTTATGAATAACCAAGAATCACTTTCCTTACCTTAGACTAAATACCTCATATGCCCTCTGGAGCACCTCCTTACAGCTGATTCAATTGGAATAGAAATCTGACTGAAATAGGAGGTGTTTGGTTTCTCTCCTGGGATGGGAAAAGAAACAGAATTGTTGATGCATTGAGACAGAATTCAGCTTGTACTTCAACACCAGGTCGAACTGCAGCTTGAAGATCTGACAGCTCAAAGACCTCTGTAACCTGGAATCATTAAGAAGCAAAAGGCATTATCAGTTATAAGGTTGCTACTACTCAGAAAGACACAATAAGCTTTTTCTCCATGTCATAATATTGTTTTAATCACTTTATTTTGTTTTAGAAAGAGCTTTGATAAGCAGTTTTTATTATAATCCTTTTCTTAGATTTCACACTTTTACAGTTTATTCCTTTTCATAAATATTGAAATATAAATAAGTATATTTAACTTATCTCTAAAGCTTTAGGTTCAAGTCTCTGGGTTTTCTTCATATTGTATAAATTGTCTTCTTACTAAAACACTCTCTCTCTCTCTCTCTCTCTCTCTCTCTCTCTCTCTCTCTCTCTCTCTCCTCTTGCCCCTCCTCCCTTTCCTCTTCTTTTTCAGGTAGGGTTTTCCTATGTGCCATAGCTTTATATAGGCCACGATATCCCCTAAGTCGTAGATATCTGCCTACTTCTGTCTTCTGAGTGCTGAAATCAAAAGCATATGCTAACATGCCTGGCTTAAGATTTTTGTTGAAAGAAAACAACGGTGAGTCTTGTAATCTCCCTGTCCCTGTCCCCACCCTCTCTTTCTCTCTCTCTCCCCCTCCCTCCCTCTCCTTTCCTCTTCCTGTCTATCTCCCCCTATATCTCTTTTATCTATCTAGTGCTTGGGATCAACTGAGGTCCTTGTACATACTAAACAAGCTTTCTACTACTGAGTCACCCTCCCTAGCCCAACCTTGAGCCTTATATCAATTTTTGTGTACACTTGAGGTTAAGCTCTGTGTTTATATGTTCATGTGTACATGTGTACATGTACATATGTGTGTGCATGTGTGCAAATGTCCAGATGGAGACTAGAGATACGTGGAGTTCACCAATTCAGCTAAACTGGATAGTCAAGTAGCCTTGTAGAAACTACGTTCACTGTCTCTCCAGTCCTAGAATTACTTCGCTGTGTCTGGCTTTTTGTGTGGGTGTTGGAGAGCCACATTTGGGTTCTTAAGCTTATATGGTTGATGCCAATTGTGCCATCCTCCCATCGTTTTAAATCAATTTTTTGAGCACTTGAATCTGTAGAGAAAAAAATCCTTCAAAGTCTAGTTCTTTGAAATAATTTTTGTTCTTTTTTTATTGGTTATTTTATTTATTTACATTTTAAATGTTATCCCGCTTGCCAGTTTCCCCTCCACAAAACCCCTATCCTTCCCCCTGCCTCTTTGAGGGTCCTCGTCCCCATTCCTGCCTCAGTGCTCTAGCATTCCCCTTCACTGGGTCATTGAGCTTCCACAGGATCAATGGGCTCCCCTCCCATTGATGCCAGACAAGGCCATCCTCTGCTACATAAGCAGCTGGAGTCATTGGTCTCTCCATGTGTACTCTTTGGTTGGTGGTTTCTTCCCTGGGAGCTATGGGGGTCTGGTTGGTTGATATTGTTATGGGGTTACAAACCCCTTTAGCTTAACTCCTCTACTGGGGTTCCTGTACTTTGATGGTTGGCTGCTTGCGTCTGCATCTATATTGGTCAGGCTCTGTCAGAGGGTCTCATTGGACAGCTGTACCAGGCTCCTGTCAACAAGTGCTTTGAGAGTTAGAGGGAAGGATCTGGGAAGGAGAGAGTGGGACGGAAAAGGGGGGATATGGGGAGTGGGGAGAAAGTACAGATGGTCAGGAATTTGAATGGAGGTGTGCATCGGTGGAGGATGGGAACTGGGGGCAACCACTAGAAAATCCCAGATGCCAGGTACTCAAGAGATTCCCAGGACCCAAGAGGGACTATATTAGCCAAAATCCCAACAAGGGGGAGACAGAACCTGTAGAGACCATATCCAGTGGATAGGCATGGACGCTGATTAAGGGATGGGGCCACCCACCCATCTCAAAAATATTATCCAGAATTGCTTCTGTCAAAAGGAAATGCAGGGACAATGAGTGGAACAGAGACTAAAGGAAAGGCCATCCAGAGATTGCACCACCTAGGGATCCATCCCATCTGCAGACACCAAACCCAGACCCTGTTGCAGATGTCAGGAATATTAAAAATAATATTTTTAAATTATTTAAACTTGAATCTGTAGAGAAAAAAATCCTTTTTAAAAAATTGGTTATCTTATTTATTTACATTTCAAATGTTATCTCCCTCCCCAGTGTCCCCTCCATAAGTCTCCTACCCCCTTCTCCCTCCCCCTGCCTCTATGAGGATGCTCCCCCACCTGCCTACCCAACTCCTGCATTCCCCTATCCTGGGTCATCAAGCCTCCACACAAGGGGCTTCCCTCCCAGTGATGCCAGATAAGACAATCCTCTGCTACATATCCAGTTGGATCCATGGGTTCCCCTCCCCCTGCACTCTGGTTGGTGGTTTAGTCCCTGGGAGCTTTGAGGGATCACAATGGTTTATATTGTTGTTCTTCCTATGGGGTTGCAAATCCCTTCAACTCCTACAGTCCTTGCCTAACTTCTTCTCTCTTTTTGTGTGTATATATATATATATATATATATATAATTTTCTATATTCTTTGTTTACATTCCAAATGCTTTCCCCTTTCCCAGTTCCCCCGCTCCCCATATGTCCCATAAGTTCTTTTCTCTCCATCCATTCTCCAATCATTTCCCCCTCCCTTTTCTCTGACCTGGTACTCCCCTACAATGCTGGATCAAGCCTTTCTAGGATCAGGGCCCTCATCTTCCTTCTTCAAGGGAGTCATTTGATATGCTAATTGTGTCTTCAGTATTCAGAGCTTCTGGGATAATTAATATCCACTTATCAATGATTGCATTCCATGTGTATTCTCTCCTGGGTATATGCCCAGGAGAGGTATAGCAGGGTCCTCCGTAAGTGTCATGTCCAGTTTTCTGAGGAACCGCCAGACTGATTTCCAGAGTGGTTGTACCATCTTACAATCCCACCAGCAGTGAAGGAGTGTTCCTCTTTCTCCACATCCTTGCCAACACCTGCTCTCTCCTGAGTTTTTAACCTTAACCATTCTGACTGGTGTGAGGTGAAATCTCAGGGTTGTTTTGATTTGCATTTCCCTAATGACTAATGATGTTGAGCATTTCTTAATGTGCTTCTCAGCCATCTGAATTTCTTCAGATGAAAATTCTTTGTTTAGATCTGTACCCCATTTTTTAATAGGGTTATTTGGTCCCCTGGGGTCTAACTTCTTGAGTTCTTTGTATATTTTGGATATTAGCCCTCTATTGGATGTAGGGTTGGTGAAGCCTTGCCTAACTTCTAATTGGGATCCACAATCTCAGTCCAATGTTTGACTATATACATCTGTATCTGTATTGGTCTGGCCCTGGCAGAGCCTCTCAGAGAACATCTATACTGGGTTTCTGTCAGTAAGCACTTCTTGGCATCAGTAATAGGGACTAGGAATGGTGTTTGCAGATGGCATGGATCCCTAGGTGGGGCAGTCTCTGGTTGGCATTTCCTTCAGTCTCTGCTCCACTCTTTGTCCCTACATTTCTTTTTTTTTCTTTTTCTTTTTTTTAATTCGATATATTTTTATTTACATTTCAAATGATTTCCCCTTTTCTAGACCCCCACTCCCTGAAAATCCCATCAGCCTCCTTCCCTCCCCCTGTTTTTCCACCCAACCCTTCCCACTTCCCTGTTCTGGTTTTGCCCTATACTGCTTCACTGAGTCTTTCCAGAACGAGGGGCCACTCTTCCGTTCTTCTTGTACCTCATTTGATGTGTGGATTATGTTTTTGGTATTCCAGTTTTCTAGGTTAATATCCACTTATTAGTGAGTGCATATTATGATTCATCTTTTGATTCTGGGTTACCTCACTTAGTATGATGTTCTCCAGCTCCATCCATTTGCCTAAGAATTTCATGAATTCATTGTTTCTAATGGCTGAATAGTACTCCATTGTGTATATATACCACATTTTTTGCATCCACTCTTCTGTTGAGGGATGCCTGGGTACATGTTGGGGAATCTTCTGGGTATATGCCCAGGAGTGGTATAGCAGGATCTTCTGGAAGTGAGGTTCCCAGTTTTCTGAGGAACCGACAGACTGATTTCCAGAGTGGTTGTACCAATTTGCAACCCCACCAGCAGTGGAGGAGTGTTCCTCTTTCTCCACATCCTCACCAACACCTGCTGTCTCCTGAATTTTTAATCTTAGCAATTCTGACTGGTGTAAGGTGAAATCTCAGGGTTGTTTTGATTTGCATTTCCCTAATGACTAATGAAGTTGAGCATTTTTTAAGATACTTCTCTGCCATCCGAAGTTCTTCAGGTGAGAATTCTTTGTTTAACTCTGTACCCCATTTTTAATAGGGTTGTTTGGTTTTCTGGAGTCTAACTTCTTGAGTTCTTTATATATATTGGATATTAGCTCTCTATCTGATGTAGGGTTGGTGAAGATCTTTTCCCAATTTTTTGGTTGCCGATTTGCCCATTTGATGGTGTCCTTTGCCTTACGGAAACTTTGTAATTTTATGAGGTCCCATTTGTCAATTCTTGATCTTAGAGCATAAGCTATTGGTGTTCTGTTCAGGAACTTTCCCCCTGTACCGATGTCCTCAATGGTCTTCCCCAGTTTCTTTTCTATTAGCTTCAGAGTGTCTGGCTTTATGTGGAGGTCCTTGATCCATTTGGAGTTGAGCTTAGTGCAAGGAGACAAGGATGGATCAATTCGCATTCTTCTGCATGCTGACCTCTAGTTGAACCAGCACCATTTGTTGAAAAGGCGATCTTTTTTCCATTGGATGTTTTCAGCCTCTTTGTCGAGGATCAAGTGGCCATAGGTGTGTGGGTTCATTTCTGGATCTTCAATCCTGTTCCATTGATCTGCCTGCTTGTCACTGTACCAATACCATGCAGTTTTTAACACTATTGCTCTGTAGTATTGCTTGAGGTCAGGGATACTGATTCCCCCAGAATCTCTTTTATTGTTGAGAATAGTTTTAGCTATCCTGGGTTTTTTGTTATTCCAGATGAATTTGAGGATTGCTCTTTCTAACTCTGTGAAGAATTGAGTTGGGATTTTGATGGGTATTGCATTGAATCTGTATATTGCTTTTGGCAAAATGGCCATTTTAACTATGTTAATCCTGCTGATCCATGAGCATGGGAGGTTTTTCCATTTTTTGAGGTCTTCTTCCACTTCTTTCTTCATAGTCTTGAAGTTCTTGTCATACAGATCTTTCACATGTTTTGTAAGACTCACCCCATGGTGAGTCTTATACTGTTTGTGGCTATTGTGAAGGGGGTCATTTCCCTAATTTCTTTCTCAGCCTGCTTATCCTTTGAGTATAGGAAAGCTACTGATTTGCTTGGGTTGATTTTATAACCTGCCATTTTGTTGAAGTTGTTTATCAGCTGTAGGAGTTCTCTAGTGGAGTTTTTTGGGTAACTTAGGTAGACTATCATATCATCTGCAAATAATGATAGTTTGATTTCTTCCTTTCCAAATTGTATACCTTTGACCTCCTTATGTTGTCTAATTGCCCAAGCAAGTACCTCAAGTACAATATTGAAAAGATAAGGAGAAAGGGAGCAGCCCTGTCTAGTTCCTGATTTTAGTGAGATTGCTTCAAGTTTCTCTCCATTTAGTTTGATGCTGGCTACCGGTTTGCTGTATATTGCTTTTACTATGTTTAGGTATGGGCCTTGAATTCCTGTTCTTTCCAAGACTTTAAGCATGAAAGTATACTGAATTTAGGAGGAGTAGAAGACAGGAAATCATCAAACTCAGGGCTGAAATCAATCAAGTGGAAACAAAGAGAACCATACAAAGAATCAACGAATCCAGGAGCTGGTTCTTTGAGAAAATCAACAAGATAGATAAACCCTTAGCCAGACTGACCAAAGGGCACAGAGAAAGTATCCATATTAACAAAACTAGAAATGAAAAGGGGGATATAACAACAGAAACTGAGGAAATCCAAAAAATCATCAGATCCTACTACAAAAGCCTACTCAACACAACTGGAGAATCTGGAGGAAATGGACAATTTCCTTGACAGATACCAAATACCAAAATTGAATCAGGATCAAATAGATCTTCTCAACTGTCCCATAACCCCTAAAGAAATAGAAGGGGTCATAGAAAGTCTTCCAACCAAAAAAAGCACAGGACCAGATTGTTTCAGTGCAGAATTCTATCAGAACTTAAAAGAAGACCTAAAACCAATACTCTTCAAACTATTCCACAAAATAGAAACAGAAGGAACACTACCCAATTCCTTCTATGAAGCCACAATTACGCTGATACCAAAACCACACAAAGATCCAACAAAGAAAGAGAACTTCATACCAATTTGCCTTATGAACATCGATGCAAAAATACTCAATAAAATTCTTGCCAACTGAATCCAAGAACACATCAAAATGATCATCCACTATGATCAAGTAGGCTTTATCCCAGGGATGCAGGGTTGGTTCAATATACGGAAATCCATTAATGCAATCCACTACATAAACAAACTCAAAGGAAAAAACCACATGGTCATTTCATTGGATGCTGAAAAAGCATTTGACAAAATTCAGCATCCTACATTTCTTTTTGACAGGAGCATTTCTGGTTAATATTTTTGAGATGGGTGGGTGGCCCCATCCCTCAACCACCGTCCATGCCTATCCTTGGATATGGTCTCTACAGGTTCTCTCTCCCCTTTGTTGGGTATTTTTGGCTAATGTTCTCCCTCTTGGGTCCTGGGAACTTCTTAGGTCTCTGGCATCTAGGACTTTTTAGTGGCTACACCCCTAGTTTCCCCTTCCCCACTGCTACGCACCTACTTTCAAATTCCTGACCCTCTGTGCTTCTCCCCCATCTCTTCCATATCTGAACTGGCCCCCTTTCCCCCACCTCCCTTCCACATCCCCCTCTCCCTCTACTTCCCAGAGATTATTCTCTTCCCCCTACTGAGCAGGATTGTAGCATCTGCAATTTGGTGTAATCTTCTTTCTTCTAGGGTTTCATATGGTCTGTGAGTTAAATCATGGCTATTCTGACCTTCTTTTTGGCTAATATCCACTTATCAGTGAGTACTTATCAGGTGTGTTCTTTTGTGATTGGATTACTTCACTTAGGATGATATTTTCTATTTCCATCCATTTGCCTGTGAAATCATTGTTTTTAATAGCTAAGTAGTACTCCATAGCCTAAATGTACCACCTTTTTCTGTATCCATTCCTCTGTTGGAGGATATCTGGATTCTTTCCAGCTTGTGGCTATTATAAATAAGGCTGCTATGAACATAGTGGAGCATGTGTCCTTGTTATTTGTTGGTGCATCTTTTGGGTATTAGCTCAGGAGTGATAAAGCTGGGTCCTCTGGTAGAACTATTTCTAACTTTCTGAGGAACCACCAGACTGATTTCCAGAGTGATTGTTCCAGCTTGCAATCCCACTACCAATGGAGGAGATGGAGGAGTGTTCCTTTTTCTCCATGTCCTTGTTAGATTCTGCTGTCACCTGAGTTTATGATCTTAGCCATTCTGACTTGTAGTGTTTTTTAAAACTACAATGTTCCATTTTGGCATCCTTAAATTTCCATTGCTGTAGTGACACCTTTACTAAGCTTAGGAGGTGTGTTTTTGTACTTATAAGGCAGGAGGATCTTAGGCCAAGAGCTTGGCCTATATGAAAGTGCAGAGGCACTGGGAGAAATGCATGAGGCTATAACAATCCTGGAGAGAAATGGCTGGCCTCCTCCTGTTAAAAGTCCATGCTGCAGCTATAGCCCACTGATAAATGACTCTCTAACCTAGATGAATAGGATTCTCACTTTTCCTCCTGGAATTGAAAATTCAGATACAACTGAGAAGTTTTTATCTGGTGGCAAATGTGAACATGTAAACAGAGACAGTTACAATGGAACATGATTTGTTCCTCGAAGAAGACTATACAAATTCCTTTGGGAGACCTCAGTGTGAATGCGTTCATATTCACCTTTCCATGCATTCCTAAGCTGAAGAACAGCCTTATTCAAATGTTTTACAAATGATGCTCATTAGGACACAGAGTGTTATTGAAATGGGCTGACATTCATGCAGTGTAGAATACTAAACAGGCTGTCAGTGGAGCCATGTTCTACTTGGTCATTGCTATTTTGGGAACTTAGCCCAGGCTCTGTCTTCATATTCATGATGGCTTTTCAAGACTCTATCCCCTATGTTCTTCTACCTGTGCTGTTCTGTGTTATTTCCCTTTCAGGTCTGAGCCTGTACTCTACCCATGGTCATTGTTGGACAAAGCTGTGCCCTCTCCACTCTCTTGTCCTGTCTTTATCATTGCTTTCCATTCATTCTTTATATATATATATATATCAGAAACCCTGTATTCCCCTCCCCTCACCCCCTCTTCCCCTCCCCTCCTTATTCCCCTTTCTTCCCCTTCTCCTCCCCCTCCTCCTTCACCTCCTCATTCTTCAGGAAGCCTTACTTGATACTAACACTTCAACCAACAGCTTTATCTTAACATTTCTTGTGTCCAAATTATCCTTGTTTTTATGTGATTAGTGATATTTCTCCTGACTGGATTCTGTGTTCTCTCAAGTGTGGACCATATCCTAATAGTTTTGTTCTACAAATAAAATATTAAATTAAGTACTAAGTCTAGGGTCTCAGTGATATGACTGAATGAAGATAGTTTGATAGTTGAGAAAAAGATTTATACACTGCTAAGTGCTTCCCAGGTGCCAGGCTCAGCTCAGAGAAACATAAGACAGCACTGTTAATTAGTCTCTGTTGAAAACAAGGTCTGTATGCTCACATTATTTATGAGCATCTACATAGTGTGATCATAAATTTTATGTGTCAACACGGGTAGCTCACGGCACATGATCATTAACACAAAACCTATTCTAGATGTTGCAGTGGAGATAGCTGTTGTCAGATGACATCTACATTTAAATCAAAAGACTACACGAGGATCATCTTTCTAATGTGTATGGGCCTCATCCACTCAGTTGGACTCTTGAAGGGAAAAAAAAATCTCAAGAGGAAAGAAGAAATCTATTTCAGACTCTCTTGGAATTTGGTGAGTAAAAGCCATATGTTAACTTGCACTATTGAATTCAGACTCACTATTTCCCACAATCTCAAGATTGTGTGACACAGTCTCCTCTTGTTGTCACTGTCCTCTACTTCTCCTTCACACCACATATACACACACATGCATGCATGCATACACACACACACACACACACACACACACACACCTTTGGTTCTTCTCTCTAGAGAACCCTGACAAAAATTCATGGTAACTTAAAGTTTGGGTTTTAACAGTGATCGTTATCTTCAGTTATAAATTTGACACAACATCGAATCACCTGGAAAGAGATGTTCATAGAGGACTGCCTAGTTCATGTTGGCCTGAGGGTATGTCTGTAGTGATTGTATTAAGTAATTGATGTGGGAGGACTCGGCCCAGCGTGGGTAGCATTATTCCTTCATAGCGTTGCTGGATTGTGTCATAAGAGAGAAACGAAGCTGAGGATGGCAAGCCAGTGAGCACAGGAGCCTCCTTGTCACCTCTTGACTGTGGATGTGACAAGTCTCTGTCACCTTGACTTCCCCTCATTGAGGGATTATAACCTGCAATTGTAAGCTGAAAATTAGTCCCGTTCTCCTCTAAGTTGGTTTCAAGGCAGAGTATTTGATAATAACAACAGAGACTAAACTAGGACACACTGAGACAGTGTGATTCCAAGGACCACGACAGCCCCTTTCAGCTCATACACTTTCTTCACTCATCTTCAGTTTGTATGATTTTTCTGGGGTCATACTACCCCTCCCCCCACACACCCTGAAATAGTTGCTTCAGTTTCTGTGCAGCTAATATGAAATGATCCTGGCATGTGGAAAGCATTGAACAATGTATAAATCTTTTTCTAAATTATCAAACAATCCTTATTCTGCCCTATCGTTAAACTCCCCAACTTAGCACTTAATTCCATATATTATTTGCAGAAGAAAATGATTATGACACAGTTTCTACTTCAGAACACACACACAGACACACTTGCATAGACACAGATGATACATTTTATCATTTTTTCTATAAAATTTGTCCCTCTTGCTTTAATTTTATGTAGACATCTGTCTTTGGATCTCACCTCATAGTGTTGGTGGTTTGTTACTGCTCAGTGTTAATTCATTGCCTGTAGTTATCAAGTTGCCCATCCCATCTTCATGATGAGGGGAGATGATAGGGAACCCTGCACTAGTACTTTGAACTCAGTTTAGGGTCCAGCTAGCTCACTGGCTTTTCTGATGAAAGAATGGACTGGCTTAATGGGACACTGAGTGGAAAGTAAATGGATAGTCTTTGATGTCTCGCAGAGATGGATCCAAATGCTCACCTTACTAGATTGACTCTATAATCTTGTGCAAACCTCCCCAGGTTCAGACTCCTCATTTTTTTCTACCTATGAAATGATATAGCCATGTCATGCCTGCCATGGAGTATAGATGAAAGACCAAGGAGACCAGAGCTCAGCGAAAGTCTTCAAAAAGTCTAGACCTGATGAGGAGCACTTACTTTCTAGCTGTGCATTACACTTAAGGCCCAGGGGCTCCTCCGTTCCTATGGTCAGCCTGCTGTTCCATCATCCCTTCCTGACATCAATGTGATGAGTTGAAGGCTAGGTCCACAATTATTACATCTTCTTTCTGACTTAGCAGTGAGTCACACAAAATGCTTTAAAAAGCTCTGAAAATTCTGTTTAGAGACCACAGACCAATAGTTAAAGGTCGAATGCGACAATGGCGGAAGAGCTGCTGACAGAGGTCTGAAGAATGTTCCACGTAGTTTCTATACAAGCTTGTCCATTCTGGGTAAGCTGGCTGGCTCTAAAGTTAATTCATGCTCCTTATAAAACATCTGGAGAAATCTAAAAGTAAATAAAAGATTTGGTGTTTGAAGAATGAAAGAGGATTGTGTTCATATTTTAATAAAGTTTTTCTAGCAACTTAGAAGACTATTGGAGCATATTATGTAGCACATAATCTTATTTTCACTTATCAAAAACTCAAAATCAGAGGTTTTCAGACTATGACTTGAAAGAAAAGTTGATCCAATTCTTAATCATGTCTATTGTCCTTTATGAGACTAGAACAGTGCTCATACACACAATTGCCCATGGCTGTCTTCAAGCCACCATAGAAAGTAAATAAAAGACACAGATTTTAGAAAGTTCTCAAAACAACAAACTCTCATACTTTGTACATACTTTTTCAGCCTCTGCCTTAGACAATTAATCACAAAATATATTGATTGTGTGGTACAATGGGATTTTTCATGCCACCCTGTGTGTACTTGTGTGTAAGAAGGAAAGTAGGGGGGGAAAGAGAGAGAGAGAGAGAGAGAGAGAGAGAGAGAGAGAGAGAGAGAGAGAGAGAGAGAGAGAGAGCCAAGCCACTCCTAATTTTGTCTAGTCAAATTGTCTAAGAATCATGAAGAATTTTATGCACTGTCCTCAAAATGCCCTCTCTATATTTTGAAGAAACAGAGAAAATGACTATTTATTAAAGCAGAAATAGGCAAAGCATTGACCAGCGAGGTCAAAGGTGGAGCGCCTGCCTTCAGGTCAAACTACAAGTCAAGCAGAATCAGTTGAGGGGTTTCAGCCCCTGTCAGGCACTTCCCATTAGACTGTCAACATTTATCATGTCTTACCTCCTTACAGATGGAGCTGTTTCCCTGGGGCATTTTCTAAGAAATCTACATGCAAATCTGAGTAGTGAAGTTGGGCTCGTTTCACTAAGATCTGAAATGTCAAAACAGTTAGAATGTTTAGAAGGTCAAACATTTTCAAAGTTGAGAGCAATTTTAGTCTCTGTTGTTTAGAAGACACATTAGAATAGTGGGCAAGTGGCTACGTACTACACACCTAGGTTTTCTTAGCTGTGAAGGTAAAGGTTATATTGAAGTGTTTGCATCATGGGTACCACAACCTTCTGGATATAGGATGTAAAGACCTGTGAGGCTCAGTCTCCAGGGTGGTACTACTAGGAGGTGGGAGGTCCACAGGGTATTTTGGACAGGGCTGTAGGTGTTTTTAATTTTAAAGGCTTGTCAAGTTCCTGATTAACATATTGGCTAATAATTTTGGAGAGAATAGGGTAAGTCCTCCAGCCTCACTAATCTCACAGTGAGAACCTCTACAGTAAAATCAACCCACAAAGTGACTTAAATGCAGCCCAACTGGGAAATGACAGATGAGGTTTATTAAGAATTATAAATTATGAACTTTATTCTAAGAAGTGTTGTTTTGCCACTGAAGTATGTACTGAAAATATTAATACCAACAATCGAATTTTCAGGGGCTGGAGAGATGGCTCAGTCACTAAGCATTAGGCTTACAATAATAAAAAAAACAAGAACAGTGTGTTTAGGTAGAGACTCTGAAGACTCAGTCCCTGAAAAACCATTAACAGAGATGATGACAATTGCTTTTCGAGAGCTTTATTATGTTCTCTATTTTTTCTTTAATAGACTAAACAGTCCCTCAGATAATCTTGTTTAAACCTGAAATTTGCCAATCAAAAGAATATTGAAGGAACTTAATCCTGAGTGGAACCTTAGGACCAAGCTAGAGAGAACTGGAGACTTGTGGGGAGAGGATGCAGCAAGGCAGGGAGCCCAGAATGTAACTCACCTGCTTTTGGAATGTTACCTGAAGCTTTATAATGTCTAGAGTATTTTTGAATCACTTTCTCCATAGAGGAAGTTCTCAGCTTGCAGGATATCACCTTAGTTGTTTGGCTGTGGAATTAGAGATATTTTGGATAGAAATTATTTGCATTTAATTATTTTTCCTGAATGTAGGATGTTCTTTTTCAGAGTTAGGTTGTTTGATTAAGCATTTCTGGGTTTTATGGAAAGCTTCATCTACTTTGGGAGCTTCTTTAGGGCCATGTTAAAATATGGAGATTACAAGACTGTTCTAGAAGCACACATAGTCATTCTTCCACACCTTTCAGAATTCTGTGTTCTCTGGTGCTATCTCTGCCCAGAGGACTACTTTCAAATTTGCTTTAGGATAATGTTAGTGTTAACTAGCTAAAACTTTCCATTGGATTTCTACATTTAACCATAGCTGAAAATATCTGAAAATCCCTTCTTATATTTTCCTGTAGGACATTACAGTTTATAATTAATTTTGTGTGTGAATGCCTGTGCCATGGTATGCCTGTGGCTGTCAAAGGATAGCAATGTGGAGTCAGTTCTCTCCTTCTCCCTTTATATGGTTCTGAGGATTGGGTTGTCAGGCTTGTGCATGGAGTATTCCACTGCAACGACTATTTCAGAATTGACACGATTCAAGTACATAAATCATGTAATCCAGTATTTACATTTACACTTAGGTCACTTCTCACAATCATGACAAACAATGAGGTGTCTTTTGTCTGTGTCTTTGTGCATCTAACAATGTCCTTGGAATATAATATGGCTCTTCAAGGGCATCAGGTACATAGGTGGCACAGGTATTTGCATCCATACTCCCAGATTCCCCTTGGCACGGTTATTCATTCTTTTCTTTAGTAGACCTCAGATGAAGATTTGACAATCGCAACTCTTTTTCATGCGAGAATTTGTAGGACTTCATAAAATAAACCATAGCACTGAGGAAGCCCCAGTGTCGGCTCAAGTGGAGCTGTTAGAGAATCAGAAAGCTTTTTAAAAGAGGCAGTTGTGGTGCTGTTAATAATGTGAGTAGGGTCAGTGATGCCCCAGGTCTGACTCAAACTATGGCATGAATCAAAGAGACACACCTTTATTCACTTATCCCTCACACAGCTAACATATTTTTAGTGTGTATTTATTATGTGATACACACTGTTCTAGAATCAGTCTTTAAAATTAAGTAAAGAAACCAGCATAACATATGTGCATCATACACACACACACACGTGCGCGCACGTGTGTGTGTGTGTGTGTGTGTGTGTGTGCGCGCGCGCGTGTGAATATAAAGTTGAGTAGGTAGATGAGTGGATAGGTTTTGTAGGGAGTTGGAAGAGTGAAAAAGTGATCAAAATATATTACATGAAAAATTTAAAGAAAAATATTTTAAAAAGATCATTTGTGCTACCTAGTTCTGTATAATTTGATATGGGCAGATTCTTTTGAAAGGAGGCATCCTCAACTGAGAAAATGCCTCTGTAAAAATCCAGCTGTAGAGTATCTTCATATTTACGGATTGAAGAAGGAGGGCCCAGTCTGTGGTCTGGTGGTCCTGAGTTCTATGGAAACTAGGCTGAGGAAGTCAAAAGGAGCAAGGCAATATACAGCACAGCAGCACTCCTCTGTGGCTTCTGCATCAGCTCCTGCCTCCAGATTCCTGCACAGCTTGAGTTCCTGCATTGGCTTCTATCAGTGGATTGTGATTTCAGTTGATTGTGATTTGGGCTATGTAAGCCAAATAAATCTTTTTCTTTCCTACCCAAGTTGCTTTTGTTTTTGGTATTTCATCATAGTAATAGTAATTCTAACTAAAAAACTGTTGAGCACTACCCTACACACACACACACACACACACACACACACACACACACACACACACACAGAGAGAGAGAGAGAGAGAGAGAGAGAGATGTCTCACCGTAAGGGAGTCTGAAGCTGTTCTGGAGAGTAGATAGTGCACAGAGAGATCACCACTCACATGCTAGGACATGTGTGCCTGTACATATTCACACCTGTACACACATGACAAAACAAATAAATAAAAATATGACTTAAAAATGTAAAAACGTAAACAATTACCTCTGTGGTACTCTATGGACTATGCATAAGGTGTGTGTGAGACATAAGTGAATTTTTCTTTTTGGACCCACTTTTAGTGCTTCTCAACAACTACAATATCTATGTAAAAATATTTAAATCCCCAGTAATTAAAAATGTGAAACATTTCTTGTCTCAACTGTTTGGATTATAGATAATCAGCGTGTATAAGCATAATACAACAATCCGTGTTGAATGCTGCAAGGGCTCCAATTTTGAGTAGCCTTAAAGAGGAGTCCTAAAACAGGGAACTGTGCTCTATTTAAATGGACTTTTTCAGAGGGTAAACAGGCTTGAGGAGGTGAGGATAATTTTTCTGAGACCATAATAAACATGTATTATATCCAAGGACTTCCCAATTGACTACAGGACAAACCTGAACCATGGTCCTGGACTCTCCCCACCCAGGGGTGTGAGTAATCAAGCAGAAAGAGTGTAGATATGTGAAGTTCTGGGGAGGGGCAGCTGTAGCTCATAGTTCACTCGTTCATCATCCAAATGCTCAAGTGAGCACGTGACCACAGAGAGATGGTATAGTATAGAAACAACCTTTCAGATGAGATGAAATAAGAGGCTGTAGAGTCTTCATTGAGCTTATCCTCAAGGAGAGGGACTTGTGAGTCCTTGAAACACTGTAAAAGCTTGGAGGAATTGCCAGGTGGTGGTGGCACATGTCTTTAATCCTAGCACTCTGAAGACAGAGGCAGGTGATTTGAAGCCAGCCTGGACTATAGAGCAAGTTCTAGGTCAGCCAGGGGCTACCCAGAGAAATATTGTCTCAAAATATGAAAACCACACACATAAACAGGCTTGTAAAACTAAGGTACCATATGCTCATGGAGTTAAAAATAAGAGAGAAAAAAAATCTCTTCTTTATTTTTCTCGCATAGTAGAGAGAAAGGATTTTGCCTCCAGTGAGTTTGATTCAAAATGCATGCTTCCTCCAACATGTTAAGGAAGGTAGCTCACAGAACATATAAGACTTCAAGGACCTTGGAAATAATAATTGGAAACAACCCAGAAAGACTAAGTCTGCTACCTGACATGGTTACTATTCCTCATCCTGTCAGATAAGGGCGAATGAACGCATCTCAACCTCTTTGCATACCTCCCAGAGCACTGAAAGTCCACTCTCCCTTGTCATATTCATCAAGGAATGACAAAAATGGGGTTTAGCTCATTTCACTATTAAGTACACAGCTGGCTCAGATTGAGAGTATTTGTCAACGGATCTTTGTGATTTGAAGTTGGGAGGAAAGATGCTTTGAAAAAAAAATCTTATGTGGGACTCAGAAATTTCATTAATTTCTTGGATAGTGGAATCAGGGAGCTTATTAAATATCCCATTGACAGAGAGTTGGATGTGGTGGCTAATGCCTTGGAAACTGGATTGAAATTCAAAATGACCTTCAAAATTTGAAGAAGCAGAAGGGCAGAGAAAGGGTGAAATTCAATAGCTGGAAAATTTGATGCTGGAGAAGAACATCAATATGCAGGACTGTTTCATTAAATCTACCAAATGGGAGAGTACCAGGTCTGCTGGCCCATGCCCATTCTGCTGCCTCTATGATTGTTATTAAAAGTCACATCCTGAGTTCTCCAGGAGATAATGGTAGAAATCAATGCACGAATAATTGATTTTCTGGCTTGTATGAAAGACTAGGCGATTTATACACCGGCCAAGATTTGCCTGTAATGGCAAAATGCAATTGAGTCGTGTTTAACCAGGCCTTTCAGCTGTGATATTATGATATTTAAGTCAGTCTCCTGTTCCCTCTCTTCCTCCCTCCCCCCTGCTTCTACCTAAATGTCTAGATAAGCCCTGACTATCAGACTTAGGCTCCTGTTCCCCGTGAATGAAAGAGATCTTCTTGCTTGGGTACCTACATATTTCCAAATTCTGGAGCCACATTCACATATAAAAATATAGAGACATATTGATATAGCATGAAATGGCATCATCTTGCTCAACTTTACCTTTTGAACTCCATGATATATTTGCTATATTTGAGATAGTTCATGTGTTTTATTTTATTAGTTCTTTAGTAGTATAGGGGGACTGCATTTCAGGTTTGAAGACTAATAGGCATTTGGATCAGCTTGCCCCAGTGTGTGTATATGTGTGTGTTTCAACACAGAAGCCTTTGGGAAATTGCTTGTGGAAAGGGAGGTCATTGTACTTAAAGGCCTCAAAATAGCTCAGTGTGACAAGTTGAATAGAGACTTTAACCTCCTCAAAGTGTCAAAGTTTCCTGTAAGGCATGAATTGAAGTCCTTTGACAACTGCCTGGACATCTGATGACCAAAGTTACATCCCCTTAGGTTCAAAAGTACACAAAGCCTGTGCTTGTGTTTTGGGGACCTGTGAGCAGAGTGAGAAAAAATGGACAAAGCTTTTTTTTATGTTTAAAAGGACAGATGGTATTGGGAAGGGCAGAGCTGCAGGCACAGATCTGTATGATTGGTACATCCAGTGCCTTAGCCTAGGTCCCTTTCTGGTTACGGTTTGTCACTTCTCTTTCTCATCCCTTCCCCTTTCCTCTACTCTCTTTATCCACACAGCCTGTACAACGTGCCAGTTCGTTCCCAGCTACTGAATACCGAGGCAAGCAACTCATAAAATCACGTGGAGTATTTGAGTTTTCACTCTGTGATTGGTTGTTCCTGTTCCTGTTGAGCCCATAGGAGGTAAGATGGCTGTGTTTGGAATAAACTTTTATCTTATGGCTGGAACATGGAAAGAAAAGACACTAGTCCCCTTACCATAAAACTTTCCCTAGGACCTACCTCTCAAAGACTGTATCACTACCACAGTGCATTAGGCTGGAGACAGCTGTTAGTTCACAAACTTGAAAGATTAAAATTCTATTGGCATACACATACACACATTGTACATACTCAAATGCACAGAAAGATCTTAAAATACTAATAATCAAGTTTATGTGTATGAGTTTGTGTGTGTGTGTGTGTGTGCAAGCATGTATGCTCCAAGGTGCTCCTGTGGAGGTCAGTAAAAAAGCTTGGTGTTAGCTTTTGTTGTGTTACTGTGTGATTGCTAACCTGAGAATATCTAGCAATTTTTCTGTCTCTTTTTCCCATCTCCTTATAGGAGTGTTTGGATTATAGATAGGTATTACTGCAACTGGATTTACAATGGACTCTGAGAATTCAAACACAGGTCTTCTTGAAATAGCAAGATAATGCTTGTTAACAATCTCTCTACACAGTGTGTGTGTGTGTGTGTGTGTGTGTGTGTGTGTGTGTCTGTGTGTGTCTGTGTGTGTTTATTGACTCAGTACAGTGTAAGACTATTCTGCTTGGCAAGCACTTCAGTATTTCTTAACAAAGGCATTCATATGTGTGTGTGTGTGTGTGTGTGTGTGTGTGTGTGTGTGTGTGTGTATGTATTATAGCACCCAGGAGTTACAGCAGCAATGTAAACCTATTTCTCATTCACAGTCCATTTTGAAGCTCATTCACAGTCCATCTTGAAGCTTCATTATTGAGGGCTGGAGAGATGGCTCAGTGATTAAGAATACTTGTTGCTCTTGCAAGAGGATCTGAATTCTATTTCTAGCCACCCTCACGACAACATTGTAACTCCAACTTAAGTTTCAGGGGATTTGAACCCTCTACTTATTGATCTTTCTGGACTCTTGTGTGCACACAACACACATAAACATGCTCAGGCACTCACATATGCATAAAAATTAAATAAGTAAAGTATTACCCTTTGTATTTTTTCCCTCTGGTTCAGGATCTAATTGAGAATAACAAATTTTCCTTATGTTTTATATTCTTTAATTTCAGTAGTTTCATAATATCTTAGTATCTCTTGTTACTATGACTCTTTGGAGACACAAGATTGGATGTTTACTGAAGGTGATTTAAGTCTGTTTCCTTATTAGTGAATTGTGTTTAAGGCTCATTGAAGTGAGCATTCCACTCTCCATCAATATGACTGACTGACTTCCCTGCTGTGTCTGACTTCAGAATGCAAAGTTTTCTTTGTCTTTTAATGATGACATTAATTGTGACTCTAGGGTAGGTGGTGTCTGGAGATTCTCCATTGCAAATGTGTTCAGGCTTGGAAGTCTGGGATACACGTTCTCTGTCTTACTTCTGATGCTCATTAGTCACAGAAAAAATTTCAAACTGCTCCATATTTCATGTAGTTCTTTATCTACAAAGAGGAGCTAATCACACTGCAGTGGAAGGCAAGCATTACAATTAGGCATCATGGCATAAACTGTATTAACATGTACTCAGAAAAGACATTTACTGTCATCTTGCTGCAAAAGTAGTGAGAGTGTGGGAGTTATACAGATCTGGGTTCAAATTCTGATTGTATTATTAACAATTACTTTAAAGCAACTTACTTAGGATTTCTAACATATTGCCACAGTTAGCTACGATCTAAATTATTTTAAAGAAACATTAAAAGAATGTTTTCAATTTCCCTGAGACCATTTGCTTGTAAAATTGTCTTCCAGCCTTTTACTCTAAGGTAGTGTTTGTCTTTGACTCTGAGGTGTGTTTCCTGTATGTAGCAAAATGTAGGGTCCTGTTTACGTATCCAGTCAGTTAGTCTGTGTCTTTTTATTGGGGCATTGAGTCCATTGATGTTCAATTTCCCCCCTCATTTCTATTATGCTAAAATACACAGAAGATTTATCATTTTAAATGATTTAAAAAGTCACATTTATTATTTGTTCAGTGTGTGTGTGTGTGTGTGTGTAGGTGTCCTGTGTGCCTAAGCACATGCATGGACTAGCAGACAACTTGTGGAAATTTGTTGTCTCCTTGTGGGGATTAAACCCATTGTGCTCGGTGCCCTCTGAGTTTTCTTGCTCGCTGTATTTTAACCATTTTAAATTATGACCTTCTATAAGTAGTCTGTAATCACCACTGTCCATATGCAGAACTCTTTCTCTTTTTGTAATGTGTGTAACTGATATGCCGCCCTCATTAAACAGTTACTTCCCATCATCCCCAGTCTGTAACCACCATGGACCATGGATGATACACTTTAAGTGTCACTTACCTGAGACGCTGAAATATTTGTCACTTTATATGAGGTTGTGACTTATTTCACATTGCTCAGTATTCTCAGGGCTCATGTGAGGATTTTGCTCCTTTCTTTGAGGTACCATATTTCAGTGCATGAGTGCTAGTACATGTATGCATGCATGTGCGTGTGCTTGCGTGTGTGCATGTATGGCACATTTTGCTTACATCTTCACCTGAAGATGAAGTGTTGGGTCTATTGAAGGTTTTAAACAGCAGTCAAGCTTCCGTGAACATTTATTTATATTTTTGTTTGTTTGTTTGTTTTAGTTTAATATTTTGGAGCTTTTTCTAGCAATAATGCTATGCTGTGAACAGATACAAGGAATCAAATAGGAATTAGGGGGAAGCTATTCCCAAAGCAGGTATTGTCTTTGTGTAAATACTAACAAACAGCATGGTTTATGTGTGTTATTGGAGCTCCAAAACAAGGAAACAAACAAATGAAACCTTTGCAACTGCTATTATTTAGAAAGTTAATCAGAATCTGCCTTCTTTCTACATGGAGATGGGCTTGGTTGGTTCAATCATTTCAGAAACTCACAGTTTTAATACCACCGTGTTCACGTAAACCACAGACAATGTTAACTTTTCTCTGAAAGAAAAAAAAAAGTCATTCTAAGCTATGCAACTGCTGAGGCCGTCTTACTGCAGGATCTCAGCCTATTGGGCCTTTCCTGGGCCTCCAGTGTGGTTCTTCTGAAGTCCTTTCTCACACCCACATTGGAGGTTGTGCACTCTATGTTCCAATTCTCTCTCCTAGTAGCTTCTGGCACTTTTTATCCTTTTTCATGGGCTTCCTTAGAGTGACTTCTGGGTGAGAAGACAGTGGTATGTACTTGTTGGTGTAGGGGGGTCATTTCTGCTTTTCTGTGCACCCCCAACAATATATTTGCAAGATGGTTCAAGCAATAGAGTTCACGTTGGGAGGGAAGACCCTGGTGTAAACACAGTGAGCTTCCCGGGATATCTGCTCAGCTGCTGTTGCACTGTAAAGACAGACCGGTGCTGTGTATACACAAAGAAATAACTTAAGGCACTGAAATCTCATTTTTGTGTGACTTTCATGTGTTGTCAACTATTATTGTTTTTCTTAAACCAACTTTTTATGTTAACTAAATATTGTAACAATGCAAAGAAAAAGACAGAATGGTTGGCACAAATTTGTAATCACAAATACTTGAAAGGCTGAAACAGGGGAATCTACGGTTTAGGCTTGCCTGGGTTATAGAGTAAATTCAAAGCCAGCCCAAGGATCCAAATGTGTAATCAGGAAATTACCTGTCCCCCAAGTGTGAGGATCTGAGTTTAGATCTTCAGTATCCATATAAAAGCCTGGGGTGGTACATGGTCTCTGCTGCTGAGGGGTTGGTGGCAGGCAGATCCTTGGAGCTAGCTGATTGGCCAGCCAATCTAGCCAATTGGTGAGTTCCAGGATCAATGAGCTGTCCTATCTCAAAAAAGTCAGAGAGACCAATGGTGGGAGATACTATATGCCCTGATTTTACTCTGCATGTGCAGATGTGTGCCATGAAATATGTTCACACTCATACCAATAGGTGCACACACACACACACACACACACACACACACACACACATACACACACATTTAAAAAAAGAGGAGTAAAAAGAAGGCTGGGGATAGATTTCATTGGTGGAGTGTTTTCCTAGCAGGTAGGAATCATAGAGTTATTCAGTAACACACACACACACACACACACCAAAAATGTTTCCTAGGTTGTACAAGAACAGATAGAGGAGATAGACTGGCTTTGATTCACAGCTCATAATTTTCCAACCCTACACCTATTTACTGAGTGAAAATAAAATACTGTGTATTATGTAAAATGTATAAAGTCTGCACCTTGATGAATTATAATAATTGCTTGCTAAAACTTTTATTTTGAATTTTTCATTAAGCTTCTGGACCTCTATAAATATTACATTATATTTTTAATTTGATAGAAGTTTCAAAAATGGGGGCCAATTCCTTGCACCTCATTCTATTAAGATGTTGAATCTATCGTTCCCTCTCGTAAGTTGGGCCTGTCGTACTCACTTCTAACCAGGGACACACTGCAGAAAGAATGCCAGGACAACCAGTGAGGCTTTGTGACATGATACACAATTTGCATTGCTTTGGCGCTTATGTGAAGAGAGGCCCAAGATGTGACAACAACTCCAGCCTCCTTAGATGTGAGTGAGCACAGCTGTCACTATAAGAAACAGTCAGTTGTCACATTGCAGCTCACCCCCAAACTGCCAGCCTCTAGAATCACAAGACAGTAAAGATGATTATGTGAAATCACTACCTTTGAAGGTCGTTTATTGCCCAGCAACATCTGGCCAATGCAAGGTGTTAGACTGCTCCAGAAAGTAACTGAAAATTGCAATATAGTCAGACACTTGCGCTGAGTCTTTTTCGCCTTCAGGTAAAGTGTGGGAGAAGCAGAGAAAGAATAAGAAGTGGAGTGGGCGAGAAAGTCTACTCAGAGCGCAGGAGGCGGGCAGCTGTACTTGCTGGGATGGAAGCAAGCTGTAGAAATAGACTTTGTTGGAAGTGTTTGGGAATTATAAAGGATAATCAGAAAATATATAGGATAATGACACAAAAAGTAT
This sequence comes from Apodemus sylvaticus, assembly GCF_947179515.1. Taxonomy (NCBI): domain Eukaryota; kingdom Metazoa; phylum Chordata; class Mammalia; order Rodentia; family Muridae; genus Apodemus; species Apodemus sylvaticus. Next base: position 76,414,918 of record NC_067476.1, read on the forward strand.
AAGGAGTTACCATTGATGGTTTAACTGTGTGGGCACTGATAATGTGTACAGTCATATTTAACCAGACTGTCTTTAAAATTAAGAGTAAAGCCACAATCTCAGACACAGAGGCCTTGAGAGGCAGACTGACTCCAGGGTACACTATTAGAAAACCAGGAGACCCTGCTGCCTGCATTTGAAAGAACATGGTTCTGAGATGATTAACTCCTCTATATATAATGCACTGACAGGAAAGAGTCCTGGTCTTTCCTATTAGCTGAAGTAATAGTAACTCAACACATGATCTGGCCACCATCTTGTTCACCCATGCTGTATGGTTTCTGCTTCCTTCTGTTTTGGTGAATCATTATTGAGAGTCACCTGGATAAATAAACGCCCATGTTTATACCATGAGCTCTTTCCTCCAGAAACAACCATTTTAAAAAAACCCCTAAACAGTGTCTACGAATAGTAAGACATTGTTTATATCACCCACTCAGGTAATAGTGAATACCTCACATCTATTCTCTATTGGAGATATCTAATATTTATCTCTATCTCTATCTATTTCTATCTATCTCTATCTCTATCTCTTTATCTATATCTATCTATTTCTAATCTATATTGTTCTGGATTCCGGAGACTTAGTTACTCACATAGACATTTTCTGACCCAGATACCTTACAGATATTATTATATATTTAACAAATATCTATTAAACAACTTAATAATCAGTTTTAGTTAACTAACAAGACTACCCAAACTGGTTATAGCATATGAAAAGTGTGGGACACACTAAGTTTCATTAGAGATTTTTACAAATTCAGACAGAAATTTATAATCAACACTCGACTAGCTGGAAATCATATGTATTAACAAAGTTCCAGAGATTCCCCTTCTGTGCTTCTTCTCTTGTTATTTTTCCCTTTAATTCTTTACAAGCACTGCTGTACAGTCTTCCTCATTGCATGTATGAAATGGGGAGAGCAAGCAGGTCTAATTCCATCTCCACAGCCATTTCCCACATCACCCTCAGACTCTGCAGCGGCATAAATCTCTGATAATGTGTCCAGGTTAGCAGAGTTACTTAAAGGAGCAGACAGTGTGTGCGGCACATTTATTAGCATCATATATAACCGGACTGGAGCTGAACAGTAGCTTTCTATTTAGTGAGAAGAAAGGTGGGGGAGAAGTGCTGCAGAGGTTTACGAGGCTGGCTCTGGACCCAGGAGGTGAATTATGCACCCAAATACCTCCTGTGTATCATAAACTGGAAGCTAATAAACCATCTTTAAACTGTACACTGTCTCTCCATTAGCAGAAATGGATCTGTTATTTCCTGTCTTTGGAATGGCATAGTAATGACACCACTGAAACCAGACAAACCCAAAACCCAGAGAAGCTTGATGGATATTCTCAAGAAAAGCCTTTCTCCTCACATAGACATGAGATAGGTCAGCCAAGGGCAAGGAGATGCTCCTTAGTCCTCACATAGACATGAGATAGGTCAGCCAAGGGCAAGGAGGTGCTCCTTAGGCCTAGCTGGAGCTGGTGGGACATTAGTATCAAGGGGGTTGTGGATCATATCTTGTCACCACCAGTTTCAACAGTGAGAGGCCTTGGCCTGCCAGCTTTGATAATTGAAGCTGCAGGCTTCAGTGATGCGGTTAAGCACATAACACAGTTAAGAACTGTCCTGCAATTATCTGTTTACATAGCTGCTTCCTTCCCTTTGCTGTGAGCCTTTTGGGGGTGTTCTTTGTGATGTAGTAATTCATGTGTCCTCTCTCCATGACTCCTGCTTTTATAAAACATCTCTAACTTACCCTAAATAAGCTTTTGTTCCTCTTCTTCCCCAGCTCCTGTGGTGACCACTACTACAGCCTCGTGCCCTCCCATCCCCCATCCCAGCCATGCATGTCAGAATCCCAGATCTGAAGCTCAAAATTTAGAATCTTGGTTAGTCAGTGGATTTTATTGAGGTTACTTGTGGGAGCAAAAATGACTCAAGGACAGATTAGTCGACAAAGTGCACTCTATCACAGTGACATTTTATAAAAGCAGAAACCTGGCGCATACTGTACAACTTGTAGGCAGCTTAACAGGTTGCAGAGTAGAGTGTCTCTTTTAGGTAGCTTGGCTGGTCTGTGTCTCTTCTAGGTACCTCTGTTTGTTTGCAATTGCCTCTTAGCTATTGTTACTTATATACAAATGTGAAGAGAGACCTAGTGAATGAATCTGGTCCATTTCTTTGGTCTTCTTGAAGTTTTGCTTTATTTACTTATGAAGCTTTAAAGAGCTTACCTACTAGACAGAATTTCATGGAGATCCTGAGGCTGCGGTTCTGCAGGACTTGCTTCTTCCATGCTCTAGAAGTTCATCAATGAGTTACATGTTGAGGTGGGCAAACTTAAAGCTCTAGATATGGGCCTGGGTGATGTCTGATCTGGTCTCCTGCACCCACACCACAAGGGCAAGCTCTCCAGCACTGCCATGCAGTGCTGCAGCCAACAAAGGGTAGAGCCATCTCTCTTGCTCTCAGACCCTTGGGTTCGACTTACCCATGCCCCTAACACCAGAGTCAGCTCTACTGTACTGCTCAGGGAAGATACAGGTCCCACTCCTCTGAGTGCCGAAGCAGGGGAGGGGGAGGGGCAGCTCTTTTGCTCTCTAAACCCTGGGGTCATTTCTCCTGCTTGCCAGGAGAGGGGTGAGGGTGGGTAAGAAAGGCATCTCTGCCTTATCCACTCCTCTGCACTCATATCATAGAGGCTAGCTCTCCACCCCCACCCGGCATCTCCCACCACCAGGACAGCTCTAAGTGTCAGGGATAGCTCTCCTGCTCTCCTGCTGTTGGGGCCATGATGCCCCATGATGCCCGGGTGAGGAATGGGGCCAGTTCTTCACAGTCCTCAGATATCAACGTGGCCCCAAGCGACAGTCTAAATCAGTGATGTCCCACTAACCTTCGTTGGTAACTACCCGTCACCCCTACCCCGTGCTGCAATCATGACACTTGGTAGCAGCACATGCCAGGACTTCATCATGGTCTTAAGTATCATCACTAGCTACTATGTACTTGATTCTCCAGTTCTGCCGCTCTTCACTGTGCACACATCCTCCTGCTTCTTGTTCTTGTCCATCTCTCTGTCACTTACTTGCTCATCTTAGTGTTGCCCAGGGTCTCTGGGTGTCTAGGGCCATCACAGGTATGGTCTTAGTAATACTATGCCTCACCCATGTGAGGCGGGATTGGTTGGTGGTCATCTCTGCTTTGTCCCCTGCCCAGACTGTGTGGGACCAGGGGATGGTTATGTCAGCCATAGTCTTATTTATTTAGTTTTGGGACAGATTTTCACTATGTGATCTTGGATGCCTGGAACTTGCTATGTAGCCTGGGCGAGCCTTGAACTAACAGAGATCCTCCTGCCTTTGCTTCATGAGTTCTGAAACTGAAAGCCTGTGTCACCATCTCTGTTCAATATGCCTTTTTAAAAAATGCATTTAAACTTGGGTATATTATTCCAACATGTCAAACAACTTTTATTATTTTCCGTAATTCAATCCCCAAATAAGTCAAAACCATTTTCTTTAAAATAAGGAAATAAAATTGTGCCTTAGAATGTTGTTCACTACAACAGATGCATGGCCTTTGGCTTTGAGATGAACAGCCTGTGCTGTGCTGGAGCTCAGTGCCAGCCCCTGGATGCTGCCTTCTTAGCTCTTGCGTACAAGTCAAAGGTCATTGCCCTGGGCAATGTACATTTTCTAATACACACCCCAAGAGACGAAAAATGTCACTAATGCTTTTGTTAAAACATACTAGCACAGATACATTTTTGGAAATGATTCTGTAAGTATTGGAAGATAAACAGAGAGTGGGTAAGTGAAAACAGGAGAACTACAGGCTAGGGATGTCTATCTTCTAATAGTCATTTTTTCACTTCGATTAAAACTAAGCATGGGTTAGAAATTGTATAGCTTATAGTTAAAATAACCCACATTATAGACCCTTTAGATGAGAGTTATTGTCTTGGAAAAACCAAGTGGAAACACCTGAATTACTTCTTCTGGTCAAGAAAGTCCATATGGAACACAGAAAAATAATACTGCATTCTATTGGTCTGACCAAGATTAGCACTACCCTTAAAGATCAAAAAGATTTGGACCAGTGATCAAACTTGTATTTCTGATTACTTCATTAGTCCTGACTCTGCAGAAATCAATAGAATCATGGAGGATAACTGTAGTAAAGATCATAGTATATTTAACCAGGTTACAGTATTTCAGTGTGGGGACATGATCATTTTTAGGCCAGATTAATGAGATCATATTTGGGCGCTGGTGAGATGGCACAGAGCATACAGGTGCTTGCCCCAGAACCCACATGATAGAAAGAGAGAACTAATTTCTGTAAGTTGTCCTCTGATCACTACATGTATTCTATATATGTATGGCACATATATGCATATGTGGGCATACATGCACATAATGCACATATACTTATATATATATGCACTCAAATACACAAATAAATGAATGTAAAAAAGCAAAAAGACCTAATTTTCCTTGTACATTCCTTTTTATAACAATAGTAAGCAAGATAATAAAATCAATGTACTCTTACTTAAAAACATACATACATACACACATACACACACACACACACATATATGTCTCAAGGCTATGTCAGTCTTTTCTCTTCCCCATCTCTCTGTTATAGAGAATAACTTACTGGAACATGGCAGTGATGACCACATAATAATGAAAGACAATATGAGGAGATACCTGGGACACTGTCCTGAGAGAATTTTATGATAAGCCTTCTGGGGAAGGCAGAGCACCAAGAGAGATAAGCAGGAAATCTATAACATTCTCAGACAGGAATTGAATGCTTGGATTTAGTAAAAGTATTTATAACATTATGAAGATGTCCTGATGCAATCCATTATTTGCAACAATTAATATACATTAATAAAGATGGAAGAAATCTTACGTATTTTGTAAGGAACAGCGCCTTGAGAGAGGTTCCATGCATGGGCCATCAGGTAATTGACATGTCAGGATATGAGTTTGGTGCTGGTGGACAGGTGATAGTCATTTCTAAGCTGTAAATAAATCTCAAATCATGGGCAGCTGGGATGTGGCTCAGTGGCCGAGAAATCAGTGTGGGTGAAATCTGGTGTCCCATCCTCAGCACCAAATGACAGTGAATGTAGACTGGGGATTTCACAAAAACAACTTGAAATCCCCAAGTTAACTATGTGGATAGGACAGGGCCAGTGAAAATAGATGGCAGTTGTATTAAACTCAGAGCTGGTGATAAGAATTTGGACTTCTTTAGACTCAACGCTCCTGCTCTTTGGAGCTTTTCCTTACAGGTTATAGGTGTGTGATGTGTTGTGAGCTTCTGGCTCCTAGCTTCCTCATCCCAGTGAAAAAAGATTCTCTATCCATTCTGAACCATCTCCAAACAGTAGGCCACGGACTCGTTTCCTGTATGTCTTTCTTTCAGGGAGTTCATTTTTACTCTGCCCAGTGTGAAACTACTAAAGGTATTTGTTTCAAGAAAACTTTCCAGTTTGATAACTTAAATAAGAATACATTTATTATTCATTTACTTATTATGTTTGTGTGCATATGCAACTGTGTTCCACAGAATACACATGGAGCTAATAGGAAAAATTGAAGTATTATTACAATTATTTCCTTACATGTGACTCATGGAGATTCAACTCAGGTTATCACGTGCCTTTACCCACCTTTTCACCAACTTCATTTTCATAACTATTTTGATGGAGAGGACAGTCACACATCAGCCACTATGTTATCACTGTGAATGAATGTCTCTTTCTACATTGTTTTAATTTTGTTTCTATTGTGTTTTAGTGTTTTGTGTGATGGAACTGGAGATTGAACCTGGAGCTCTGTGAATGCTTGACTAGCTCTGACGTCATAGTACTTCCCAGCCTTTAGGTTGGTTTTTATGATAGTGATGTAGGTGAGAAGTCCAAAGAAGCTTGTGGCGTTCACTCCATAAGTTCAGATATGAATCAAGGTTTTGAACCTTTGACACAAAAACTGATTATGCCATTTGGACTAAATTTCTAATTTATTAGTCCTGTCTCTTAGACATCTGCATGAGTTGCATCTTCTTGAAGAACATTTCACATAACCCATGCTGCATTTGTGTGTGATGGAAAAATAGAACATACTAGATTTTCACTGTGATCATGGTTATAGGAGGTAGGCATCACTGTACAATGGTTTACAGTTTGGACCCTTTACTAAGCATTTTTAAATGTAGCCATTAGAGTACCAAGACAGAAGTGTCAGGTGCTGATTTCAAGTTGTTTGGGGTTCCCTGGCTGGACACTGCCTGTTGATTTTCTAGTTTTAAGTAGGTAAATGGATGTTTACCACATGGGTATGGCTGGAGTAGAACTGGCACAGCATGGATGGACATGGTTTCATTTCTGATTCCTTATGTTTTTCTTCTCCCCTTTTGTTTGCCATATCTCTTAAGTATTCCATGTTGGTATTTAGCACTTGTTCTGAAGCAAGACAGCATGGAAGCTCTTACATTAGACTGTACACATGACAAATGCCTGTAATTTCTGGTGGAACTATTTTATGAGGGCTTCTGTCCCTGAAAAAGGGAACTGAAACAGCTCAATTAGCAATTGTTTTGAGCATTCATTTTTTTGGACCCAAGGATATTTGGCTAATTTTACAGTTGGCATTAGCTGTAGTCATTACTGAATGTCTCCTGCATAAATTATGGCATATTCAAAATGTGAAAATTCTCATTTCAGCAGTAGCAACTCAAGTGGAAAACTGAAAATCCCTAAACAGAAAATTAGCAAACATTTGTTCTGTCAGATCTCAAGCATGTGGTGTTATGTTCCTCCCCTGAAGAAAATTACCCTGGCCTTCCAGCCAAGGCATGCAGTTATTTTACAACATCCCAAGGGAAAGGAACCCCCATGGCAACCAATGAGTCAATTATTTAATCATGAAAGGCAAGGGCTTAAATAAGAGAGATAAAAATGTCTTCAGGAACAGTCACTGAGGACCTTGGGCTTTGGAGAGAGCTTTGCATAACTGAGCCCTGCTCAAAGTTTGAACATCAGTGATGTAAAAATGATGTCTAAGTGTGGGGTACATGCAAGAGTTACCTTTCCACAGGATGCCTGTTTCCTGTCCCAGCATCACCTTGTGCTCCATGGGTTGGTATTATTCAGTTTGAACTAGAAGAATGGACAAGATGAAAGTTCTAAATATCAGGCAGTTTGCTTTTTTTCCAAGTAAAGGAAGAAAGAAGACAGACAGACAAAAAGAAAGAAAATGGCTTATCTGCTGATATTACTCTTAAAATTCCTAACATTTGAACACAATAGTAATTCCCTCCCTTCTACTTTTGAAAGTTTTAAAAATAGCTTTTGTGCATTTGATTATTACAGAAGTTATACATGCTAATATTTTGTTAAAAATTTAACATTATAGGCTTTATTGTAAAATATTTGCAAAGAAAATGACTCTTCATTTAAATGAGAACATAAAGTTTATTCTTTATTTTTTGCTCTGTGTCTACTGACAGTGCTAAAATTATTAAGAAAGAACTAAATAAATCCCTGCTTTAGAGATAAAGACCTGATTTGCAAAGCTCAGGGAAGCTGCTAGTGCATGCTCTCTCCAGTTCCTTTTTGGAGGCACTCAGCTATTAGATTTCCTCTTAGCACTGCTTTGATTGTGCCCCATATGTTTGGGTATGTTGTGCATTCATTTTCATTAAATTCTAAAATGTCTTTAATTTCTTTCTTTATTTTTTCCTTGACCACTTGGTAGAGTATTGAGTAGAGCATTGTTCAGCTTTCAAGTGTATGTGGGCTTTCTTTAGTTATTTGTTATATTGTTATTTTGTTTGTTTGTTAATATTTTGTTATTATATTGTTATTTTGTTTGTTTGTATTGTTGTTAATTTGTTATATTATATTGTTATTATATTGTTATATTGTTATTGAAGAACAGCATATGTCCGTGGTGATATGATAGGATGCATGGAATTATTTCAATCTTCTTGTATCTGTCGAGGTTTATTTTGTGACCAATTTTATGGTCAGTTTTGGAGTAGCTACCATGAAGTGCTGAAAAGAAGGTATATTCTTTTGTTTTAGGATAAAATGTTCTATAGATATCTGTTAAATCCATTTGGTTCATAACTTCTGTAAGTTTCTGTTTAGTTTCTGTTTCCATGATCTCCATTGATGAGAGTGGGGTGTTGAAAACTCCCACTATTATTGCGTGAGGTGCAATGTATGCTTTGAGCTTTAGTAAAGTTTCTTTCATGATTGTCGGTGTCCTTGTATTTGGAACATAGATGTTCAGCATTGAGAGTTCATCTTGGTAGATTTTTCCTTTGATGAGTATGAAGTGTCCTTCCTTATCTTTTTGATAACTTTTGGTTTTATTCGATATTAAAAAGGCTACTCCAGTTTGTTTCTTGGGACAAATTTGCTTGGAAAATTGTTTTCCAGTCTTTTACTCTGAGGTAGTATCTGCCTTGGTCACTGAAGTATGCTTCCTGTATGCAGTAGCATGCTGGGTCCTGTTTACATATCTAGTCTGTTAGTCTGTGTCTTTTTATTGGGAAGTTGAGTCTATTGATATTAAGAGATATTAAGGAAAAGTAATTGTTGCTTCCTGTTATTTTTGTTGTTAGAGGTGGAATTATCCCCATCAAAATTCCATCTCAATTCTTCATAGTGTTAGAAAAAGCAATATGCAAATGGATCTGGAATAATAAAAACCCAGGATAGCTAAAACTATTCTCAACAACAAAAGAAATTCTGGGGGAATCAGTATCCCGGGCCTCAAGCAATACTACAGAGAATTAGTGTTAAAAACTGCATGGTATTGGTACAGTGACAGGCAGGGAGATCAATGGAATAGGATTGAAGATCCAGAAATGAACCCACACACCTATGGCCACTTGATCCTTGACAAAGGAGCTGAAAACATCCAGTGGAAAAAAGATAGCCTTTTCAACAAATGGTGCTGGTTCAGCTGGAAGTCAGCATGTAGAAAATGTGAATTGATCCATTCTTATCTCCTTGTACTAAGCTCAACTCCAAGTGGATCAAGGACCTCCACATAAAGCCAGATACTCTGAAGCTAATAGAAAAGAAACTGGGGAAGACCCTTGAGGACATGGGCATGGGGGGGGGGGGAGTTCCTCAACAGAACACCAAAACCTTATGCTCTAAGATCAAGAGTTGACAAATGGGACCTTATAAAATTACAAAGTTTCTGTAAGGCAAAGGGCACCATCAAAAGGACAAATCGGCAACCAACAAATTGGGAAAAGATCTTCACCAACAGTACATCTGACAGAGGGCTAATATCCAATATATACAAAGAACTTAAGAAGTTAGACCCCAGAAAACCAAATATTAAAAATGGAGTACAGAGCTAAACAAAGAATTTTCACCTGAAGAACTTCAGATGGCTGAGAAGCATCTTAAAAAATGTTCAACATCATTAGTCATTAGGGAAATGCAAATCAAAACAACCCTGAGATTTAACCTCATACCAGTCAGAATGGCTAAGATTAAAACCTCAGGAGACAGCAGGTATTGGCTAGGATGTGGAGAAAGAGGAACACTCATCCACTGCTGGTGGGGTTGCAAATTGGTACAACCACTCTGGAAATCAGTCTGGTGGGTCCTCAGAAAACTGGGCACATCACTTCTGGAGGACCTTGCTATACCTCTCCTGGGTTATACCCAGAGGATTCCCCAGCATGTAATAAGGATACATGTTCCACTATGTTCATAGCAGCCCTATTCATAATAGCCAGAAGCTGGAAAGAACCCAGATGTCCCTCAATGGAGGAATGGATACAAAAAATGTGGTATTTATATACAACGGAGTAGTATTCAGTCATTAGAAACAGTGAATTCATGAAATTCTTAGACAAATGGATGGAGCTGGAGAACATCATACTAAGTGAGGTAACTCAGTCTCAAAATATCAATCATGGTATGCACTCACTGATAAGCAGATATTAGCCTAGAAACTTGGAATACCCAAGACATAATCCATATGATGCCTAGGAAGAATGAAGGAGTGGCCCCTGGTTCTGGAAGGGCTCAGTGCAGCAATATAGGGCAATACCAGAATAGGGAAGTGGGAAGGGGTGGATGGGGGAAACGGGGAGTGAAGAGGGCTTAAGGGACTTTCGGGGAGTGGGGATCCAGGAAAGAGAAATCATTTGAAATGTAAATATAAAAATATATCGAATGAAAAATAAAAAACTTCATTCTTTAAAAAAAAGGGGGGGTGGAATTTTATTTGTGTGGGTATCTTCTTTTGGATTTTTTGGAAGGAGATTACTTTCTTGCTTTTTCTATGGTGTAGTTTTGCATACACTAGCATCTTGGCAATGCAACTGAAAGCTTTAGAACAAAAAGAAGCAAATAGACCCAAGAGGAATAGATAGCAGAAGTAATAAGTCTCAGGGATGAAACAAGAACTATACAAAGAATCAACAAAAACTAAAAGCTGATTCTTTGAGAAAATCAGCAAGATAGATAAATACTTAGCCAGACTAACCAGAGGACACAAAGACTGTATCTAAATGAATGAAATTAGAAATAAAAAGGGAGACATAACAACAGAGAGGAAGGAAATTAAAAGAAATCATCAGATCTACAAAAGCCTATACTCAACAAAATTGGAAAATCTAGATGAAATGGACAATTTTCTAGACAGATACCAGGTACCAAAGTTAAATCAGGATCAGATGAACCATCTAAACAATCCCATAAACCCTAAAGAAATAGTAGTAGTCATTAAAAGACTTCCAACTAGAAAAAGCCTAGGACCAGATGGGTTTAGTACATAATTCTATCAGACCTTCAAAGAAGACCTAATGACAATACTCTTCAAACTATTCCACATAATAGAAACAGAAGGAAAACTACCCAATTTATTCTATGAAGTCACAATTATGCTTATATGTAAAGCACACTAAGCCCTAACAAAGAAAAAGAACTTCAGACCTAATTCCCTTATGAATATTGATACAAAAATATTCAATAAAATTCTCACAAACTGAATCCAGGAACACATCAAAATGATCATTCACAATGATCAAGTAGGCTTCATCCCAGGGATGTAGAGATGGATCAATATGCAGAAATCCATCAACATAATCAACAAACTCAAGGGAAAAAAAGCCACATGATCATTTCATTAGATGCTGAGGAAACATTCAACACCCCTTCGTGATAAAAGTCTTGGAAAGATCAGGAAGTCAAGGCCCAAACCTAAACATAGTAAAAACAATATACAGCAAACCAGTAGCCAACATTAAACTAAATGGAGAGAAACTTGAAGCAATTCCACAAAAATCAGGGACTAGACAAGGTTGCCCACTCTCTCCCTACCTGTTAAATATAGTACTCAAAGTCCTAGCCAGAGCAATTAGAAAATAAAAGGAGGTCAGAGGGATACAAATTGGAAAGGAAGAAGTTAAAATATCACTATTTGCAGATGATCTGATATTATTCTTAAATGACCCCAAAAATTCTACCAGAGAACTTCTACATATGATAAACAATTTCAGTAAAGTGGCTGGATATAAAATTAACTTAAAAAATCAGTAGCCTTACTATACTCAAAGGATAAACAGGCTGAGAAAGAAATAAAGGAAATGACATCCTTCAAACTAGTCACAAATAATATAAAACACATTGGTTTAACCATCCATTGGCTAAAACCATCCAATTAAACAATCAAGTGAAAGATCTGTATAACAAGAACTTCACGTCTCTGAAGAAAGAGAATGAAGATCTCAGAAGATGGAAAGATCTCCCATGCTCATGGATTGGCAGGATTAATATAGTAAAAATGGCCATCTTGCTGAAAGCAATCTACAGATTCAATGCAATCCCTATTGAAGTTCTAACTCAGTTCTTCATTGAGTTAGAAAGAGCAATTTTCAAATTCATTTGGAATAACAACAAACCCAGAATGGTGAAAACTATTCTTACCAATGAAAGATCTGTTGGAATCACCATCCCCGGACCTCAAGCTGTATTACAGAGCAATAGTTATAAAAACTGCATGGTATTGGTATGAAGACAGGCAGGTACATCAATGGAATAAAATTGAAGACCCAGAAATGAACTCACATACCCATGGTCACTTGATCTTTGACAAAGGAGCTAAAACCATCCAATGAAAAAAAGACAACATTTTCAACTAATGGTGCTGGCTGAATTGGCACTCAGCATGTCAAAGAATGCACATTGATCCACTCTTATCTCTTTGTACAAAGCTCAAGTTCAAGTGGATCAAGAACCTCAACCTCATACCAGATACACTGAAACTAATAGAAGAAAAAGTGGGGAAGAGCCTCAAGCACATGGGCACAGGCGAAAATTTCCTGTACAGAATGCCAATGGTTTATGCTCTAAGATCAACAATAGACAAATGGGACCTCATAAAATTGCAAAGCTTCTATAAGGCAAAGGACACTGTCAATAGGACAAAATGGCAACCAATAGATTGGGAAAAGATCTTTACCAACCCTACATCCGATAGAGGACTAATATGTAATGTATAAATGGAACTCAAGAAGTTAGACTCCATAATACCAAATAATCCTATTAAAAATGGTGTACAGAGCTAAACAAAGAATTCTCAACTGAGGAATACTGAATGGCTGAAAAGTGCCTAAAGAAATATTCAACATCCTCAGTCATAAAGGAAATGCAAATTAAAACAACCCCGAGATTCTACCTTATACCAGTCCGAACAACTAAGATCAACAACTCAGGTGACAGCAGATGCTGGCAAGGATGTGTAGGAAGAGGAACATTTCCTCATTGTTGATGGGATTACAAGTTGGAACAACCCCTTTGGAAATCAGTCTGGTGGTTCCTCAAAAAATTGGACATAGTACCATCTAAGGACCCAGTTATACCACTCTTAGGCATATACCCAAAAGATGCTCCAACATATAACAAGGACATATGCTCCATTATGTTCATAGCAGTCTTATTTATAATAGCCAGAAGCTGGAAAGAACCCAGATGCCCTTCAACAGAGGAATGAATACAGAGAATTTGGTACTTTTTCACAATGAAAAATACTACTCAGCTATTAAAAACAATGACTTCATGAAACTCTTAGGTCTGGATATTAGACACCAGAAGGAAGTAGCCACCACTTTGGCTGCAGAGAACCCTGTTTCCCCATCCCTGCTACAACTTCCAATTATGAGGAGGCAATTGAGAGAAACTTCAGCAGATTTTTATAGAAGAAATATTTTATAGATAAAAATTGCCGGGTGCTGAACCATGAGAGGAAGGCTGGTAAGGTTGAGCTAAGGCTAGAAGCCCTGGGGACTCTGAAGGGATGATAGGAGCTTTGCCTTCTCTCAGCACCAGGCGAAGCCCCCCACCCCCAAGAGATTAGTGGCCATCAGTCATATAAAGGCAACACCCCCAAGCCCTTCCACATGTACATGAGGCATCCCTAAGACCTCAGAACAAGCCAATAGGAAACATCTACTGTCAGACTTCAACCCACCCCAAAACTGATTATAAGAACCTATTCAGAGGAATAAAGGTGCATGAGAATTATCCTGTTGTCTGAGAATGTCTGTCATAAGAGCTGTAACACTGCCAAGGAAGAGACCTGCTGTCCAGAAACTCTGCCTACCAGAACCGTTTCCATTGTTGGCTAGTTAGCCTTTGGCTGACTCAGGTTCAGCACTGCTCGGCTCAGTGCAACCAGTGATGCTTCTGGGAGCAACAGCAGTGACAGCAGGGGCAGAGACAGCAGCAGCAGCAGCAGCAGCAGCAGCAGCAGCAGCAGCAGCAGCAGCAGCAGCAGCAGAGGCAGTGGAGGCAATTCCCCCTCCTTGCTTGTGCCCTCTCCCCTTCACTTGAACCCTCCCACCTGGCTAGATATCTCCAGGATTGCTTCCAAACTGTTCAGTTCTGAGTGAAGTCAAGAAGACAAGCCAAGATCCCCATCTTTCCTTTTTTAAAATTTTTTATTTATCTTTTGACAGAGTGAGCACAGCCACATGTGTAAAGTGTATATAGTTCTTGTCTCTATGAGTCAGAGGAATTGAGGCAGCATCCTGAGCATCTCTAATGCTCCAAGGTGCAGCTGTGAGAGAGACCAGCAGAGGAGATGTGAAGGGAAAGAACTGAGCAGTATCTCTCAGGATGTCATAATACTTCAGGGATGCCTGCAGACCTGCAATATCCCTGGACCATTACTTCACAGACCTAAGCCACAGCCCTGAAAGGGCTGAAAATCCTGACTTTCCAGATCTAAACCCTAAATTGACTGTACTTCTCCTGAATGGGCTGAATACATCTGGAAAGGCACTAGATAAAATTTCTATTACCTGGTAAGGAAGTAGAGATTTGAGTCAGAATGTAAGGGCAGTGGGAAGAAAAAAAAGTGTAAGAAAATTTGATTCTTTTATATTTGTGTTTATGACCTTTAAAATTTAAAATAGCTTGAATTGAGTTTAATATCCATATATTCATATATAGGGTTGAAATAGGTATAGCCCACTAAAATCCTTCCAAGCTCTCTCTTTGCCCCAGGGCAGAGTTTCTTCCACACTCAGAGACCCTCCAAAATTCAATTTATTCTTTTAATGGTGCTTATCACTTCTCATAGTTTGCAGTTTTATTTATTTATTATAAATGCATCATTTGTGAGTTGTAGAATAGACTAGACAGGCTAAGTTACTGATAAATGGCAAACCCAAGTTGTACTTTCACATTTTCTTACTCATATTCTTAACACATTAACTTTTGTTACTTTCCCAGGGCTAGTGGTATAGAACCACCCTAGGCAATTTTAAAAACTACAATGGCAATGACTCTCTCTGAACCACATACAACAGTGCCAGACAGCCTATTTTTCCTTGTATTTCTCCCAGCTTTCTTGCCTGCCTTTCTCAAGGCAAAGCTTCTTTCTCCTTTTCCTCCCTCTCTTTGCCCTCTTCACCTTAACTGCTCACCCAGCATCTTTTTTTTTATTGAGTATCTTCATTTACATTGCCAATGGTAAAACCATTCCCAATTTCCCCCTCCCAAAAAGACCCCCTCCCAATGATTCCCTCCCCCTGCTCCCTCCCCCTGCCTCCATGTATATGCCCCTCTAACCAACACAGTCCAACCTCCCCCCAACCCCCCCCCATTTGTTTCCCTTTGTTGTGGCCTCTATTGAGCCTTTACCTGACCAAAGACCACTCCTCCCACTGATGCCCAAAAAGGCATTCCTCTGCCACATTTTTGGCTGGAATCATGTATACCCCTTGGTTTATGATTCAGTCCCTGGGAGTCTTGGGGTGTCTGGGTGTCCAAAGTCATTGTTTTTCCCATGGGGCTATATACCCCTTCAGCTCCTCCAGACAACCCTCCAGATCCTCTGTTGGGGACCCCAAGCTCAGTCCAAGCTTGGTTGCTAGTTTCTGCTTCTGAATTCGTAAGACTCTGGCAGGGCCCCTCTGGAGACAGCCGTGGCATGCTCCTTTGGGTACATGCTTCTCATCGTAGTGTCGGGTTTTGCTGACTATTTATAGGGTGAATCCCCAGGTAGAGCAGTTGCTGGGTGGCCTTTACTTCAGACTCTGCTCCACACATTGCTTCCTTTGTTGCTCCTGTGAGCATTTTGTTCCGTTTCTCAGAGGAACCATAGCTCCCTCACTTAAGTCATTCTTCTGGAGCTTCCTGTGCTGGGTGAATTGCAACTTGTTTATTTTGAGCTTTTGAACTAGCATCCACTTATTAGTGAGTGCATACCATGTGCTTTCTTTTGTGACTGGGTTACCCTGCTCAGGATGACACTTTCTAGTTCCATTCATTTGCCTAAGAATTTCATGAATTCATTGTTTTTAATAGCTGAATAGTACTACATTGTGTATATATACCACAGTTTCTGTATCCATTCCTCTGTTGAGGGACATCTGGGATCTTTCCAGCTTCTGGCTATTATAAATAAGGCAGCTATGAACATAGTGGAACATGTATCCTTATTACATGTAGGAGCACTTTCTGGGTATATGCCCAGGAGTGGTATAGCTGGGTCCACATGTCTAATTTTCTGAGGAATTGCCAAACTGATTTCCAGCATCTTATATTATACAGCCTCTGCCTTACCTCATTCTCCATTTTGTTCCTATGACTGATACAATCTAACCTTCGCTCCATTAGCTGTTCAGGTAAACCAGAGTCAAGATAGCCAGCACAAAATCCAATATTGAGACTCATCTAGTAGACAAACTGAGTAATTAATTTCCAACTCCTGTATTCATTTATTACTTTGGAGACCAAAAAATGAGAATATGGTTTAGCATAGTAAAAAACATTGGAGGTGGAAATTCCAGACTGCAACATCATGATAGCCATCAATTGGTGAGCTGTAAGAAACTTGATTTCTATGAACATAATGGAGCATATGTCCTTATTACATGTTGGAGTGTCTTCTGGGTATATGCCCAGAAGTGGCATAGCTTGGTTCTCAAGTAGTACTATGTCCAATTTTCGGAGGAACAACCGGAATTTGTTTCCAATTTCTGGAAATTATTTCCAGAGTGCTCCTACCAGCTTGCAATCCCACCAGCAGTGGAGGAGTATTCCTCATTCTCCACATCCTCACCAGCACCTGCTGTCACCTGAGTTTTTGATCTTAGCCATTCTGACTGGCATGAGGTGAAATCTCAGGGTTGTTTTGATTTGTGTTTCCCTAATGACTAAGGATGTTGAACATTTCTTTAGGTCCTTCTCTGCCACTAGATATTCCTCAGTTGAAAATTCTTTGTTTAGCTCTGTAGCCCATTTTTAGTAGGGTTATTTGGTTCTCTGGAGTCTAACTTCTTGAGTTCTTTGTTTATATTGGATATTAGCCCTCTATCCAATACAGGGTTTATAAAAATCTTTTCCCAAACTGATGTTTTCCATTTTGTCCTTTGCCTTACAGAAGCTTTGCAATTTTATGAGGTTCCACTTGTCAATTCTTGATGTTAGAGCATAAGCCATATTGATATTCTGTTCAGGAACTGCCCCCCTGTGCCCATGTGCTTGAAGATCTTCCCTGCTTTCTTTTCTATTAGTTGTAGTGTATCTGGTTTTATGTGGAGGTCCTTGACCCACTTGAACTTGATCTTTGTACAAGCACATTAAGATGGATCAATTTGCATGCTAACCATCAGTTGAAACAGCACCATTTGTTAAATATGCTGTCTTTTCCACACCAGATGGTTTTAGCTCCTTTGTCAAAGATCAAGTGACCATAGGTATGTGGGTTCATTTCTAGGTCTTCAATTCTAATTTATTGATCTACCTGCCTGTCACTGTACCAATACTGTTCAGTTTTTTTTTTTTTTAATCACGATTTTTCTGTAGTAATAGCCAGAAGCTGGAAACAACCGAGATGTCCCTCAACAGAGGAATGGATATAGAAAATGTGGTACATTTACACAATAACACAGATATTAAATACCAGGAATTCATGAAATTCTTAGGCAAATGGATGCAACTAGAAAATATCATCCTGAATGAGGTAACCCAATCACAAAAGAACACACATGGTATGCATTCACTGATAAATGGATATTAGCTCAGAAACTCAGAATACTCAAGATACAATTTACAGACCACATGAGCTCAAGAAGAAGAAAAACCAAAGTGTGGATACTTTGGTCCTTCTTAGAAGAGGCAACAAAATACCCATGGAAGGAGTTAAAGAGACAAAGTATGGAGCAGAGACTCTAAAAAAGACTATCCAGTGAATGCCCCAACTGGTGACCCGTCCAGTATATAGTTATCAAATCCAGACACTATTGTGGTTGCCAACAAGTGCTTGCTGACAGGAGCCTGATATAGCTGTCTCTTAGAAGCTCTGCCAGCACCTGAGAAATACAGAGGTGGATGATCTAAGCCAACCATTGAACTGAGCACAGGGTCCCCAATAGAGGAGCTAAAGAAAGGACCCAAGGAGCTGAAGGGATTTGCAGCTCCATAGCAGAAATGACAATATGTACCAACCAGTATCCCCAGAGCTCCTAGGGACTAATCCACCAACCAAAGATTACACATGGAGGGACCCATTGCTGCAGCCCCCTACATAGCAGAGGATGGCTTTGTTGGACAACAATGAGAGGAGAGGCCCTAGGTCCTGTGAAGACTTGATGCCACAGTATAGGGGAATGCCAGGATAGGGAAGCAGAAGTGAGTGGGTTGGTGAACACGAGGAAGGGGATGGCTTAGGGAGTTTTCAAAGGGGAAACGAGGAAAGGGAATAACATTTGAAACATAAATAAACTATCTGAGTCTAGAAAATATAAAAGGGGACTCTGTTCTCTAAGTATCTATGGTAGTTAGAATAGAAATGGCCTTTGTAGACTCATGTGTGTGAATGCTTCACCAACAGGGAATGGCAATGGTAGGAGGTATGGCATTGGAGAAAGTATGTCACTGTAAAGGCATGCTCTGTGGTCTCATATGCTCAACCTAGGCCTAGTATAGCAGTCTCTTCCTTCTGCCTGTGGATCAAGAGGTAGAACTCTCGGCTCCTCTTCCAGCACCATGTTTGCCTACATGCCACCATGCTTGCTACCATGATGATAATGGACCAAACCTCTGAAATTTTAAGCTAGCCCCAAATAAATGTTTTTCCTTATAAGAATTATCACAATTATCACAATAAGAATGGTGTCTCTTCACAGCAATGGAAACCCTAACTAAAATGGAAGTTGGTACCAGGCACTGGGATAATAATGTTTTGATAGGCCAGTTCATGTTTCTGTTTGGAGGAATGTGGGCTTTGGGACTTAGCATTAGGAAAGTGGTTAAATGTTTTAAGTAGGTCTTCATAGGCCATCCTTGTAGGAACATAGAATAGGGTGGTGCTGAGGGTGGTTCAAGAGGGTTCAGAGGAGAAGAATGCTAATATGTGGCCTGGAGACTATTCTTATAATATTTTGGTAAAGATTGTGACTGCTTTTTGTCCTTGTCCAAAAAGTCTGTCAGAGGCCAAAATGAAGAGTTTAGATTAATTCCATTGGCAGAAGAAAGCTCAAAATAGCCTAGTATGGACTCTGTCATGTAGTTATTAGTGTTCACCCTTATTAAGATCTATAATGAAAAGGAGCATGCTGAGCAAGGGAAAGTAGAAAATATGCAATTTGAGGAGAAAACA
Organism: Apodemus sylvaticus; assembly: GCF_947179515.1. Lineage (NCBI taxonomy): Eukaryota > Metazoa > Chordata > Mammalia > Rodentia > Muridae > Apodemus > Apodemus sylvaticus. Next base: position 76,434,136 of record NC_067476.1, read on the forward strand.
ATCAGTGGGATGTGGAATGGACCTAAGTCCTGTGTTCAAGGAGAGAGTTTAAAAAATGGAATAATGGAAGTGGTGACCTTGGGGCAAGACCACAACCAGCCAAACTTTCAATTTATAAAAAGGAATTAAAGAACAGCTTAGGTCCAGGAATGGTGAGTGAGGTATACTTTTAATAATAGCACTCAAAAGGCAGAGACTAGAAGATCTCTAAGTTCAAGATCAACCTACTAAGCCAGTCAAGCTTAGGTAATGAAGGAAGCAATCAAAGAAAGAAAGCTTGAAGAGATATGAGTGAATGTAAGGGGTGATGTTCTAGCCCCAGCAAGCAGCAGAACTTGGCAGCTTTGGGAGCACAGTTCTAGTTTTAGAGTCAAGACTAGAAGAAAGGGTTATGGAATCTCCCTCCATGACTAAAAAAGGCTGCTGAGGACAGGCATGTATTAGGCATGTTCCTGAATGGAGGCCTTGAGAGGCCATTGTGTGAAGCTGTGAAGGCGGAAGCCTGGTTTGCTGTGGAGACTCTAAGATGTTGGAAATGCCAGAGTTGTGGGATAACTTCTAAGCAACGGTACTAATGGGAGGTGGAACCTGCACAAGAGAAAGATGTGTTGTAGTCAACAAAGCTGAAAGGAGTTGGATATTTGAAGAGGTGTTTGATATCAGACATGGAGGTGCGGAGCTTGACTTTTACATAGCTCCTTTTTGGTTTAACTTTTTTTTCAGTATCTCCTCACTGTGCTCCCTCCGTATGTTTTGGAATGATAATGGATATCCTGTACATTCTATTTTGGAAGTGTGTGATCCAAATTTTGATTTTGGTTTTACAGGGGATTATTGTTAAGAAGCTTCATGAATCTCAGAAGAGACTTTGAACTTTAAACTTCTAGATAAACTTAAGACTGTTAAAGACTACAGGAACTTTTGAGGTTGGGCTGAATGCATTTTGTGTTATGTTATGGCTACAAGCCTATGGAAGCCAGGTAATGGAATGTGGTGGTTTGAAAAGCAATAGCCTCCAAGACTCATGTGTATGAATGCTTGGTGCATAGGCAGCGGCATTATTAGGAGATGTGACCTTGTTGGAGGAAGTGTCCTCTATGGAGTTAGGCTTTGAGGTCTCATTTGCTCAAGCTAGGCCTAGTGTAGCAGTTTCCTTCTGCTGCCTGTCGATCAAGATGTAGAACTCCCAGCCTCTTCTCTAGCATGGTATCTGCCTATACCCTGCCATGCTTCCCGTCATGGCAATAATGGGGTAACCTTTTAAAATTGTAACCTACCTCCAATGAAATGCTTTTCCTTATAAGAGTTGCCACAGTCTCTTCATGGCAGTAGAAACCCTAAACAAAACAGCACTCTCTGTCAATTTAAACTTAATTTAAGTAATTATAACAGCCAGTCATTTGTGGTGAGTGCATTCGTGTGTGTGTGTGTGTGTGTGTGTGTGTGTGTGTGTGTGTGTGTGTATGTGTGTGTGTGTGTGTGTTTGTGTGTGTGTGTGTGTTTGTGTGTGTGTTTGTGTGTGTGTGTGTGTTTTATCTTCCAGCATTGATATTCAAATGTATACTCATTGAATGATGTTTGGATATTGGGCAATAAACCAGGAAGAAGGCATAAAACAAGGCATTTTTAGAAGATTCTGAATCTCCCTTTCATGTCCCCATTGTTTTATTTCTGTTATGTCTAGAGTCTTCATTTTTGGAAACAAATAGAAAGTTTAAGTCTTAGAAAATTATCTACAGTCTCTGTCTTGGATCCTAGAAGCTGTGTTTGCTTTTCTAGGAGATATGAGGCAGTGGTTACGTGGTTGCTTAAGTTCAGGCCCAGTCTTGACTGCCTTATGTATTAGCTGTGTGCGTGTGCCTGTGAGCAAGTGCTTTCTTTCTACCAATCTATTTCCTCAGTTGTCAAGTTGATATGATTTTTTAAATATAGATATTCTTTTTTCAGCTATGACATGATAGAAAACAACTCATTAAAATTTAACATTTTATTAGCTTTTATTACAAAAATATCAGTTTTGGGTATGACATTCCTTATACACTCTGTTTTGGTCGTTCCTCCTCCATGTCACCTCTCTCCTAGCTTGTACTCTTTTGTCACTTGTGGTCCTGTTCCTACTTTTATCAAGTGTGTATTTATAGTGGGAAAAAGAGGCTCCAATTGGGAGGCAACTAAGAAGAAAAATGAAATTTATGAGAAACACAGCCTCTTTTAGTGAAATGGAATGGTTAAATGACCATATTATATTAGTACTTTAAGGAAATATTTAGAGGGGCTGGGACATAGCTAAGTGGTTAAGAAAACATTCTGCTTTGCAGATGGCTAAGGTTAAGATCTCAGCACCTACATGGAGGCTAGCATCTGTCTGTGGCTCCCGTTTCACAGGATCTGGAGCCCTTTTCTGGCCTTCTCCGTCACACTTATGGCATGCAGACATATATGCAAGCAGAACTTACACACATAAAACGAAGTAAATCTTAAAATAGAAACTATTTTGAAAATAATTAAGGAGGTAGAAACAAAAGGCTTGAGAGTTCAAGGCCAATTTATATTATAAAATGGATGGCAGACTGGCCTGGAACATACAGTGAGAATCCTCTTCTCATGTTTTCCTGTCACCTTCCTTCTCTTTCCCTCCCCTTCAATCTCCTGTCCTGCCCTGTCCTCTCCTCCCTTCCTTCCAGACCTTCCTTTCTCCTCGCCTCTCTGCCTCCCCTTTTCCCTTACACTCTCCAATTCTTTCATTTTTCCTTTCCTTTTATTCCTTCACTAACATCCTCTCTTCCCTCTCTTATAGAACATTTAAGAAACAACATTAATTTCTCTAAGTTCACTTGAAACTCTGAAAGGTTGTTAAGGCTTCATGGAATGATTGGATGAGAGTAGGAAGTGAATCTTAATAGTAAACATTTACTCTGACAGAGAGCTAATATCCAAATTTTAAAAATAATCTAGGAAATTAGACACCAACAATCCAAATAACCCAATTAAAAAAATGAGGTACTGAGCTAAACCTAGATTTCTCAACAGAAGAATCTCCAGTGTCTGAGAAGCACTTAAAGACACGCTCACCATCCTTAGTCATCTGAGAAATGCAAATCAAAACATACCTGAGATGCCATCTTACACCCATCAGAATGGCTAAGGTCAAAAACTCAAGAAGTTGTACATGCTGGTGAGGATGTGCAGCAAGGTGACAATCTTCCATTGTTTGTGGGAATTCAGACTTGTACAATCACTTTGGAAATTTGGCAGTTTCTCAGAAAACAGAGTCATTCTACTTCAAGATCCAGATATACCACTACTTGGCATATACCCAAAAGATGCCCCACTATTCCACAGGGACACTTGCTCAACTATGCTCATAGCAGCTTTATTCATAATAGCAAGAAACTGGAGATGATCTAGATGTACTTGAACTGAAGACTTGATAAAGAAAATGTGACACATCCAAGGATATCATGAATTTTGCAGGCAACTTGGCAATACCGTGCTGAGTGAGGCAACCAAGATCCAGAAACACAAGTATAGTATGTAATTACTTGTAGGTGGACATAGCCATAAAGTTCAGGATAACTATCCCACAATCCATATACACAAAATACCTGGTTAATGAGGAAGTCCCAAGGGAGGATGTGCAAAACTCATCCTGAAGGGGAAACTAAATAATTATCAGATGTGGATAGAGAGAGAAATGGATGGGAGAGGGAGTGAGGTGAGGAAGGGAAAGGGGATGTGATCTTGTGTGGTAAGAGAGAGGGTGGGAGAGAGCTGCGAGTGAGAATGGAGTTCCACAGGGAATGGGTATCTCTAGTGACTAGCTGGAGGCCTGGGGCTGGAGAAAATATGAGGAGACCCTAGCTGAGATTCCTTCCAGAGTGAGAGATAGAGACAGAAGTGAATAACTCCTGTAGCCAAGCAGGACTTCCAGAGGAGGGAGAGACCATCAGTCCACCTACTGCTGTGGTCCAGTCACAGCACCAGGTTCTGAGGAAGGTAGCATGTATGGTGTCGGCAGTTTTCAAGAGCAAAACTTAGTTTTGTGAGAGCAAAAGTTGCTTACTTTTGGTAATATTTACCTTTCTTAACTCTTCGTTATTCTGTGGCCAAACACAACTTATATATACATGTGTAGAAAATTTGCCCAATAGGGTGGGCTAATGACCAGGAATCATCAGTCTATGTAGTAGCGACAGGAAAAGGCATATCAGCAGCAAGAAGTGATCCTGGGATAGTCTTTTGGGACTTTGCCTCAGATCTCAGCCATCACAGGCCATGTAAAACAGTAGGCCATCTCCAGGCAACTCACTCACATGCATTTAGCCTTTGCTGTGTGGCTTCTGACAATCCACAAAAACTTTAACCTAAAATTTGTCTTACCTGGAAGATGTGAAGATTGAGCAGAGACTGAGGAAACAGTCAACCAATGACTGAAAGTCAGAGGAGTCAAGGACACCAGAAGCAGATCCACAGAGTCAAATCACTTGGGATCATGAGGGACCACAGAGTCTGGGTCACCAACCAGGGAGCATGCAGGAGTTGGGCCTAGACCCCTACACATTTACAGCAAATCTGCAGCTTGATTTTCGTGTTCTTTCCCTAATAAGTGAGCAGGGAACGTCTAGGTTCTCTGGTCCCTTGCCCCTACCTGGACTGTCTGGTTGGGCCTCAGTGGGAGAGGATGCACCTTGCTCTGCTGGGAGGAAATGCCCTAGGGTGGGGTAGTACCCAAGTGGTACTCCCTTTCCATGAGAAGAAGGGCAGGGGGCAATGAAGGGAAGGATTTATAAGGGTGGGAGTAGGAAGAGGGGAGTGAGGTAGGCTGTGATATAGATGTAAAGCGAATAATAACAAAAAACCAGTAAATTAAAAAAATAGTAAGCATTTACATAATTACTCAAAAAGTTTTTGCCTTCATGTTTATTGGCCATTGCTGTTTCCAGGGTAAACCTACAACTCTCTTTTCATGTCAGTTTATAATTGCCACCCACATTTGTATAATTCAATCTTTATTAATTTTATATCAAGATTAATAGGATCAGTATTTCTATAAGTCATCTTACTCAATATAAATATACAGGAAGTAAAGAGTTGAAAGACTTAATTCCATAACACTTTTGATCAATTGAAGACATGAAAAGCATTATTCATGCAACCAAATGTCAATATTTTAAAGTTCAAAAAATGAAGAAACAAACATAAGATATTGGTGGAGTTAAAACATGAGAAAATCCATTTATGGGACCAATTACCAACACATTTCCTTTATTCTGCAGCCCACTTCTGGAAATTTCTGAAAGGTTTCTGCTTATGGGACTTGTGTATTGTTGCAAGTCCCCTGCCTAATGACCACATCAGAAGCAACTTTCACAGACTTCCTTTCTCCTTCCCTGGTTTGTCATTTCAAAAAGATTTTTCAGAGTTGATGACAGCTGTGTACCCAACACGATCTTAATTGGGTAAATGTTCACATGACTTAAATAGTTAGCCTTATATTTGATTTCTAAGACTTTATTATTCTTGGAATTGTGTCAGGGTCAATGCCAAGGAACTGCACTGGACTTCATTTCTTAGCTCTAATTAGGTAACCCCTGTGGATGATTATAACTTCATTGGTTAATTGATTCTATTTGACAGCCTGACAGTGTGATTCTCCTCTTAAGAAAGCTGTCTATGTATTGAAGTAACTTGCAGCAATACTCAATACAGATTGGGAAAGGGTAGCAAACAAGTCTTTTTTCCAAACCGACCTCTGGCAGGTGTGTCCAGTCTCTTGACACTGTGACAAGCCATTGACATCTACAAATTTTGTCTCTTGAGAACCATTTTCTGTAATAGCTACAGAAAAAAAAATTTCTTAATGTTGTAAGTAAGTTTACAATTTTGGGTTAGGCCACATTCATAGCTTCTATATACCATATGTCAATTGTAGGCTGTAGATTGGATATGATATGTGGGAGCTGAAGTCATATCTCTCTTCTTTCCCATGACATACAAAGATGAGCAAGTACTGAGTCAAGAAAGGGCCTAAGAAGCATGTGATTGAACTCAAAGTTCAAGCAAGATTTATGGCAAAAAACTAAATGGCTTTGCTTAAATATTAGTCTACCCCTCGTTCTTCTTAAACCTGATATGGCTGGAGCATGAAAAGAAGAGAGGCTTGTAGGGCTTGTCTGACGTATCTAGTTTCATTTTTGTGCATTCCTTTCACTACCGAAGTGGAATGATCAAGAGAGGTTAATCAGTGTGTGATTCTAAAGGAGTGAGACCAAGAATAGAATTGATTCACCTGGAATGCCCAATGCGCATAACGTGTGACATGTGTGATAATCATGTAGAAGAGAGCCGGGGATCTGGGGTCACCTAGTAACAGAAGCATGAACTCCTTGTGAAGCCTCTGTGGCTGCTGACAGTGTGATAGACATTCTGTATAGCAGCTCAGTGACACCGCCTAGTGTTTCCCCCAGGCAAATAGCATCTCATTGCTACATGGTCTTCTTCCTTACACTAAAAGTGATTTCAATTTATTTAAAAGATATACATATATAAATTTTTGGATTCTGTTTATCCTCACAGGGTAGAATTTTGGAAGTTAAAATGTGTGTTGATATTTGTTGCCCTTCAGTAAATTGGGTTTTTGTCATGTTGGGATCTAGGGTAAAACAGACGTCTTCTTGTCTCTCCCTCTCTGTCTCCCTGCCTCCCTTTCTCCATTTACCTACTCAGTGTATGTGTGTGTGTGTGTGTGTGTGTGTGTGTGTGTGTACTATGTGGTTCTATTCCTATCAATCTATAAATAAGTATTATGGATCGAATAGCTATGGATTATTTGTAGGTTATAGGATCAGGATTGTTTTATATATTCTTGTCTTCTTCTTTACACACACACACACACACACACACACACACACACACACAACCATGATTCAATTCCCCCAAACAACTGCAGCTATTAGGGTTTTAATCTTTCTGGATTCCACTTTCTAATAAAATTAAGTAATTCCTCTAAGGCCTTTTCTTGTAACACTGGGACGTTAACCCTTGTTTTCTGCCTCATTCATAATTCTAATAGAGTACAAAAGCTTCCTGTGGGATTTTTTTTATCCAATCCCTTATCAAGATCAGCTCACTCGGAGCTTTTGGGTGCCTATAAAAACAGGAAGAAAGGGCACAAGAGAAGAGAGGTTCAGACAGTTTATAGATGATGAAAATGTAACTTATCTGTTTATTTAAAGGTTTTCTAGCTGGGCAGTGGTGGAACACAACTTTAGTCCCAATATTCAGAAGCAGAGGCAGAGGCAGGTGGATCTCTGAGTTTGAGACCAGCCTGTTTTACAGGGTGAGTTCCATGACAGCCAGGGATAAACAGAAAAACATTGTCTTAAAAAACAAAACAAATAAAAGACAAATAAAAAGTTTCCTTTATTTTTGCTTTTGCGTACATGGACATTGTATACATGTATGCACATATGATCCTGAGTGTGAACCTGTGTATGCAGGCTTTCACCCATGAGTAGATGTATGAAGGCCAGGGGCTGATTCTGGGTGTCTTACTTTTTATTATTTTTGAGACCAGGTCTCAAAAATAGAATGAACTTGTATCTTTGGGTAGCCTGTCTGGACTGTAGACTCTGGAGATCCTTCTGTCTCTGCTTCCCCAGCATGGGAGGTCTGATGATGGGAGACCCCGACCATCTTTTTGCTTGGGTGATGAGCAGCATACATAAGTCCTCACACCTATGCAGCAAGCACATCACTCACTGAGCCATCTTCTCACTCCCACCTCTTCTGAATGTGCTCACAGGGATGGGTGAAACTTATTAGAATTCCGGCCCTACTGCCCACAGAGAGACAATTTACATGTTATGTGGCACTAGCTCAGACATGCTTCTTCTGAGTCATCTGAAGGGCACTGAAAGGGAGTCTCAGTTTTTAATATTCCCCTGCAGTCTTTCTGCTTGTTCAGGTGACTTTATGGTCTCATTTTGGCCTGGCTACCTTCCAGAAGGATTTACTCCAGTGTTTCTGGAAAGGTCACTGTGAGGCTGAGGTGAAGGCAGGCTCAAGGTCCAGAACAGGATTTCTAGTAGTTGAAGAAGGTAGCTGGAGGAAGTGAAAGGGCCAATGCCTAGGCTAAGTGCTGCCCCATCTTTCTAGTGGCTGCTGTAGCAGTCATTGCTAATTGATTTTTTGGCTGCATTTGCATACAGTCTCAGCAATACTGTCACATCACTCTTGTCACAGTTGAGTTATAATCAACTGACCACAGTCATCACTCAGTTGAAGACTATTACTTCCCACTCTGGAAAACAGAACATGCACAGCATAAGGATGTGCCTAGCTGAGGCAGGGTCTGTGCACAGGGTGTGACACCACCACTATCAGATCCCATTTTAGTTTCTGTCATCATCTCAGGCTGACCATGATACTGGTCCCTTTGCTCTGCCTGTGTTCCAGTTTCTCCATATTGCCTTTATCTCACTTTATAAATAAGTGAATACAGTAAATGCATCAAGGTGAGAAAGACCTGATTAGGTCAGAGGCTAAAGAGCAAGGGACTGGGGAGATGTCTCACTGAATTAAAAGTGTTTGCTATGCAAACATGAGGACCTTAGTTCAAATCCAGAGGATGCACTTATAAAACTGGGCATGGCCAACAAGCCCATGAAACCCCAGTGCTGTGGGAGAAGAGAGATGTTTGTTTTAGTTTACTGACTGCCAGCCTGGCTCCAGTTTTACTTACAGACACTATCTTAAAAGAACAAATCAGACTGATTATTCAGGGTTTATAATGGCTTCTCAGCATTCATAGACATACTCACTTGTACATCTACTACACACTCACACAAATATATTCACCCAATACATTAATAGAGGAGTGTGGTGCTTACCATTCTCCACCACAATACTTATCACCTAGTTCATGGGATATTGTTCTTCTGTGGCTATATCACTCTTCAGCAAAGTAGTATTCAAATTAAAAAAAATGGAACCCACATGCAAGGGTAAGTATTTATGAATAAGATGCTTCATTATTGGGCCTGACCCTTTGCCATTCATTTGATAGTCATTAAGTAAAGAACGTTGCTGTAGAAAAGAAAAAGAAAAAGAAAAAGAAAAAGAAAAAGAAAAAGAAAAAGAAAAAGAGGGTTCGTTACTGAGAGTTAGACATCTTGTCTACTGAGTCACCAGCAGATGGAAGGAGGGAGATTGGAGGTGAAAGTGTGATTCATGTTCTTGAGTGGGAGAACAAAAGTCTCCTTTTGCTTGCAAAAATCCACTGTTAATCTCACTTGTAACTTCATGGAGGGCCTTAAGTGCTGTGAGTCCAGTACAACAATAATGCTAATTTTCAAGGCAGTGTGCAAAGGCAGATAGAGATATTTTTCACTTCAAATCTCTTGCATTATAGCAGGGATTGCAAACATCCTGAGTGGAAGGGGTTCTAGAACTGGACTGGTCTGTGTCAATCTAGCATAATACCCCACCTTCACAGAATTTGAGATTGCTTTTGAAAAAAAATGAAGTCTACTAATTTCATTAAAGTTATCAACCATAATAAGTTTGCCATTTATCTTTCTCTTTCAGTCTCAGAGTGAGTATCACTCAGTTTGTGGTTGTCAGTCAAGAAGCCTGGAAGGAGAAGGGATCTATAAACTCAAAGAGATCAAACAGATCAGAGCAGATCCACTGCCACCCATGCTGTGAGTTCTGGATCCAGAGATAAAAGTTGAGGCTGCTGAGAGCTGACTTGCTGCTCTATTGACTGTTACCTTCATGGCTAGCATGCAGCACAGAGCAGCCATCCCTAGCCTTTGTTGAAGAAGTCTTTACATCCCTTATCTGCTCCCCTGTGGGCTTTGAGTCTGTGAAACAAAGTTCCTAAAACCCAGGGAACTGCCTGAGTCCCTCTAAAGCTAGACTCCAATAGAAAAGTCTCAAATGTAACCCTGCAGAGGCCTCTGTGGAGCACCAGCACCTCTGTGCTGTCCTCTTTCATTATAGGAAGGGAGTGTTGGCCTATAGAAGGGAGTACAGGGAGCCCCAGAGGTGAGTTCTCTCTACACTTCCCAGTTTTTATTACCTGGTTTCCAAGGTAGTCTCCTGGAATCTCCTCTGTTTTTGGGTGTTTTTCCTAATGATTTCATCAGCCATTCATATGTCTGTAATGCAAACAAAGGGAAGGGATCTTTCCTCAATGTCAAAGGCAGCACAGGCCACTCAGTGTAGATGGAATTGCCTTGAGAGCTGCAGGTCTGACATGGAATAGTAAAATCCACTTTCCCTCTTGAGAATAAGGAACTTTGTCTTTGTATGTAAAGTTTCTTTGTAAATTCTCCCCTGGCAATTTTTGTGACAAGAAAATGTCATTTTTGTGAGGAATACGTGTAAAGTTATTGTGCAGTTATCTTTTAAATGTCAGGAGTTTAAAAATATCAAAGATAAACAAGGAGTTTGAAGGCAGGCGAATTTAGGAAACTTTCAAAGCAGTCAAGATCCTGAAATGGTTTTATTAGAAGGTAGACTCTTTTTTTCTAGACTCTTGGTGCTAAGACACTGAGATTGGACCAAAGAAACTCTTGCCTCTGGCAAACAGGCTGGGACATGTGTTTGTTGAAGGTCATTGTATCTAGACATTTGGACCACAAGCAAGAGTAGTTTTCAGATTATATTTGGAAATTGGTTATCTATTTAATTGCTATTTATTTTCCAACTCCAGTGACTATGGTTGCATATACACTGCCCCCATACACACACCTCTGACACACACACACACACACACAAACACACACACACACACCACACCCAGAGGTATTTGAGGGAAGATAGAACTTTCAAAGTGAACAAAAACGCACATAGCTACCAATTGAGTTTTTCAGTCTAGACAAAAATCAAGACCAGGTCAACAGTGTTCCTTAGAATATGTCTCTATTAATAATTATCTTTGCTGATTATCCATTTCAAAACTGAAAAACGTCACCTCATCATGTCATTGAGTAAATATATAATGGAGCCTTTTTATGTATAAGGCCTGTGACCCACAGCAGCTATTGGCCATATTTAGTAATTATAAGAGCATTGTTTAGTACATAATTGGCACCATTAATATCAGGATGTAAGATGCTTTTGTTTTCTTCTATTTCTCTGAAGTCTTTGTGAAGTGAGTGAAAGGGGAGCACAGGAGGACAGAGGGAGGAGGCTAAGACAGTTTTGTGACATCCATGACTCAATGAAGCAGATTCAGACTGTGGTGGAAGTATCTGGAGGATAACACAGCTTCACACCAGGGGCACATTCCAAGAAGGTACTGAATCTTAAAAATCTGTGATAAAGTAAAACTGGGCCTGCAAAAACACACTAGAGACTTGAGTATATTGACTCAATTTTCAGGGCTCCATCAAAGCAGAGTAACTAAATTCTTGATACAGCAGAAATTTGGAGCAAGTTTTATTCAAAATTCAAGCCAACAAAGACATTAGGGCTCCCCTCAGCTCATGTCCCAGGCCACAGGATCCTTAGATGCTATGCCAATACAGCTTAACAAGAGAAGCTGATTTGTACTACCTAAATGCATCTCAGATTTTTCTCCTCTTTTTCTTTCTTGGAATCAGACATTTCCAAGCTTAGTTAGAATCATAGGAGAACTGGCCTTAATTTGCCATCTCTACCTCCTGTGTATGCATCACCTCAAGTTTTTCTTCCCTTAATGCTTTCCCCATAAAACATTAGCTTCTTTACTTCTTGGATGTGTAGCATGTATAAATGTCTCCAGAACTCCACTCCTCATTAAGGAAAGCTAAAATGTCTATTGAAGGATGAATGGGTAAATGAGACACAGCATTCACTAACTACAGAATGTGACAGAGCCTGGAGAAGTTGAAATTCTGTCATGTTCTACACAGTATTGATGAATACTGACAACATTCTGTTAAGTGAAATAATCCAGATGCAAAAGACCAACACAGATTTATTCTGTTGATGTGAGGAAGAGACAGAAAGTAGCATGGCACTTTTCAGAGGCCAGTGGGAATGTCTCTTGCAAATAATGAAAGTTTTCAGAGACAGATGGTAGTGATGATGGTTATGAATATACCAAAAAACACTACATCATAAATTCTAAATAGTTAATATAGGGCCATTAAGATGACTCAGAAAGTAAAAGCAATTGTTGAAAAGCCTGGTGATATGGCTGGTTACCCGGGACCCATGTAGTCAAAGGAGAGGACCAACTCATGAAAGTTGTCCTCTGACCTGTCTACACTCATGGCGGCATGGCAGCTTCTTCTGTCTGTCTTGCTGTCTCTCTGTCTGTCCAATAGGCACACAAATAAATGCAATAAAATCATAAATAAAATATGGTTACAATGAAAAATGTAAATTTTGTATGTTTTCCCATAACAAAAGTAGACATTTAAAAAGTCAGAATAATTATCTTGTAGCTGTTTCTTGCAGATTGAATTTTTTGCCTTCTAGAAGAGGGAAGGTGGCTCATAAGATTCAGGAAGCTAAGGAAATGTAGCAGATTCAGGAAACTAAAAATGTACAAGACTTAGGAAACTCAGTTACAAGATTTATAGCATGCCCTCCCAGGAGGCTACATAAATAGTAAATAGTTTGTATGTAGCAAGATCCCCATAGGACTGAATGAAGTGTTTTAGGGGTTTCCAGAGATGCATCTGCATCTGTCATCAGACTTACAGCTGCCTTTGAGTCCCTTATCCTCCCTCTAAGGACTCCTCAGCCACACTACTGTATATTACACCAGTAAACACATTGACTCACCTAGCTAGACTTTGGTGGAATCATGTACTCAGTCTCTCACTAAGGCCCTGTTTGGAGTGGCTAGATGTTTGTCCAGTTCTCCATAGGAAATGTCATGCCAATCCTATGTAAACTAACAAGATATGAGTTTTACATAGGAGTATGAACTTGGAGGAGGCATGGTTAGGACAGAATTTAAAAAATAATGTTGGGAATCTGCCATTTATTGTGTGTGTGTGTGTGTAGTATGTGAGTATAGTAAATTACTAAATTTGTATGATATGCATATCCGTAAGAATTTATAGATGCAAAAGGAACACAAGGCTCTCATCTTATTCCGTTGAAATAGGGTCTCTTACTGAATATGGAATTAGGTGTTTGGCTGGGATAGTCCAGAGATCCTCCTGTCTTTCCTCCCCGCAGCATTGGGACTGCAGGCACATAGAACATATTCTGGGTCTTTTTTGTAGGTGCTGAGCATATGAACTCACGTTCTTATGTTTGCACCTCAAGTACCTTTAACCATTGAGCATCACTCCCAGTCCCAGGGGGTTGCAATCACTATAACTATAACTAGAGCTTTCAAAACTTAATATAAGTGTTCAAGGGCTTGTTAAATGTAGAGTGAGAACTGTCTATATAAATTATGCTATCCAACAAGTATTTGCTAAAATCTACCAGATATCAAGACATACTAGACACTGGGGATCCTATAGAAAACCAAAAATCCTTGCCATACAGCTTGTGTTGGATTTAATGCCAAGTAGGTTTAGAGGAAGGAATATATATGGATGATAGCTTTGGATGAAAGCCTGAAGGATGTAAACTCCAGGGAAATATTGAGGTCTACTTGTGCCTGCACTGAAATCAGTAAGATTGGATAAAAGTAGGAGGAGATAGAATGGATCGTGATGTAGATATGTAAGGAATTCGTGGTGGGGAATAATGAAGAAAGGGCCACGAAGGATGCAGCTAGGCAGGAATATCAAAGGAGTAAGAGTGGTGGGTTACCAAAGGATTCCCTGGCATGCAATAAAGACACATGCTCCATTATGTTCATAGCAGCCTTATATATAATAGCCAGAAGCTGGAAAGAACCCAGATGCCCCTCAAAGGAGGAGTGGATACAGGAAATGTGGTATATTTACACAATGGAATACTACTCAGCAATTAGAAACAATGAATTCACAAAATTTTTAGGCAAATGGTTTGATCTGAAAAATATCATCCTAAGTGAGGTAACCCAATCACAAAAGAGTACACATGGAATGCAATTTCTGATAAGTGGATATTAATTAGCCCAGAAGCCCTGAATACCCAAAGCACAAATCAAAATGACTCCCATGAAGAAGTATGAAGAGGGTCCTGATCCTGGAAAGGATTGATCTAGCATTGGAGGGCAATATAAGGACAGAGAAAAAGGAGGGAGGTGATCAGAGAATGGATGGAGAGAAGGTTTATGGGACATATGGGGAGGGGGGATTCGGGAAAGGGGAAATCATTTGGAATGTAAACAAAGAATATAGAAAATAAAAAATATTAAAAAAAAAGAGTGGTGGGTTACAAAGGAAAACAACTTCCATTTCTTCAGCATGGACACTTGAAAAAAATGAGGAGTGTGTCCAGTAGACCTAGCTTCTTGACCTGTCCAGCTGGCTCCTGAAATAAGACTCAAGGATATAGAGCACTTGCAAAGAAAAGTTAGCATGAAAATTTTTCTTGAAATTCAGGTTAGGCTGCAATAAATTTTACTGATAGAATTCTATCTTAACTCTCATTTCGTTGATGAAAGTTGTTTCTTTGGCTCTCCCATCATATCCTGTTGCTTCTTTAAGTTATTGAAGTGACTAGGAGGTTTACATAAAAATGTGTTTGTTGAAGATAATATTCTTTTATTTGAGATTTCTGATGGTTGATTCTACTATTGTAGTGATGTTGTACTCTCTTCAAGATGACAGATAATGAGAGACTTGCATCTGGACCTTGTGCGATAATTAGGTGCTTTCTCTCTGCCTCTTTGATGATGTTTTAGGTAACCCTGCTTACCTAGATGCTAAACAATCAAGAATTTAAAGGAGCCATGTGAGATGGATATTAATATCATCTTATAATTGCCTTTCAAATGTTAGGGAAAATGCTGATTAAACTTTATATTATAGTTCCTAGTAGAGATGGATGTAAATTAAATATATATTTATCATTATTTTAATATCATAAGCCATATCCCAGCAATTTATTTGAGCAGCAGGATAAATATGGGTTGCATTACTTTAAAGGTTCATCACTTATTTAAAAACGTCTTTGGAATGTCACCTTCTCAAATCATTCCTCTGCTGTTGTATAGTAAGTCTCCATGGCTAGTGCTAATTATGGTCCTCCTAGTTCTCCAAATACTGGATAAATGTTATTCACTAAAAGTTCTTACTTATGCTGGTTTTAACTTAGTGAAAATGAGCATGAAGTATTGGTGGTGTGATTCTGTGTTTTACCTTGGTGATAGAATAAAATCTACTAGGACTCAATTTTCCTCTTTGACAAATGGGGAAATATATGGGCTGTCTGTCAGGACACATATGGCACACTCTCTGACCACAATGGACACAAGGGAGCTGAGAACAAGGCCAGTCATGGCAACTAAAAGCAACTAGCCAGGGCCAATTTCAAATCTAACAAGCTTTGCCTCAGAGCGTTGCTTTGTAAGCACTGGACTCAGTCTCTATGGGACTGTATTTCATTCTAGCACAAGTATTCTGAATGTCTGTCTGTCATATATAGTTATCTGATTGCAGCAAGTGGTTAATTGTGTATCCTGTTAGGACTCAGTGTTTGAGCTGACAGCTCACAGCTCAGCTTTAGAATAGACTCCTTCCATGGTTACTTGGCATGGATTGCTGGCTGATTGCTGGATGTGTACCACTTGGCAGGATAGCTTCCTGGGCCTCTGTCTCCTTATCATTGGGATAGATGCAACAGAAGACTTATTATGAAGTTGTGATGAAGAACAAAGGACATTACTGAGCCTTTCATATTTGGCACAGGGCAATATCTGTATGTTTATATGTGCGTGTGTGAATGTATGTGTGTGTCTGCATAGGAGTAGGTATGTACTTTTATGTGCATTTATCTGTTTATGTATCTCTGTGTATATGTATCCTTGTGTATCTGAATATGTATCTGTGTATATATGTATCATTATATGTGTATTTATCTCTATGTATTATGTGTGTGAATGTTTAGATGTGTGTATTGGTGTGTTTTTGTGTGTATGTGTCTGAGTATGTGCGTGTGTGTATGTGCCTATGCATGTATGTATGTATGTATGCATGTGTATATGTCTGTGTATGTATGTGTGCATATATGTGTTTATGTGTGCTTATATTTGTGTATACGTCTATGTGTAAGTGTATTGCCTTAAACTCATAAATACCAAAAATTTAGTTTCAACTTCTAAATGCTTGGATTATAGGTATAAGCTACAACAGCAGACAAAATTACCTTTTAAAGCACTTTTCAGCCTATTGTAATGGCTTCCTACAATAGATAATGAAAATTAAAATCTCTTTGGCCACCTCCATCCCCAGGTACCTGCCCACTTTTTAATCTAAGATCTCCCTATATGTTAATAAGAAGTGGACTTAACTATCATTCCTTATGCAATGCTTACATAGTGGTAATTTAGTATAGCACTGTTATGGTTATATAACATGCACCTGTGAGTCATGAGACACATATAATTCATTTTCTTACTCAGCTACTCTGGAACTTGTATTTGTCTTCTTGTCACATTTCACTTATTCATTTTCTAAGACAATACAGTTTATTCACTTCATGTTTCTTGCCAACATTGTGTACCTTTCCTCTGGATAAGCTCAGGCAATGGAGAATTTGCTTTAGTTTTCTCATTTCTTCAAGGAAAGATGTTTATGTTAAGCAGTTTCCTCTTCTGTCCTCAAGGACTTTTTGAGCGATCTAACAGTCCACTCACAGTTGTCTCTCTGAGATACTATTGATACTAAATCTGATTCCTTGACTTGCTTTCTTTCCCTCATTTTGGTGACATGTGACATCCAGCAACTTCCTGAGGAAAGAGAAGATATAAACAAAACTTAAGGAATTTACATGCTTAGAAATATCCTCACAATATCCCTACTTAGTCCTAAGGTTGATAGATGTATCTAGCAGTGCTTCCATAAAACTCCACTCAGGTCCTGCATTGGCAGATTTCTCTGGACATGTCTCTACAATAAGGACACTCCAGTTTGAAGTTGATAAATTTTAAATTCTAAGTAAGAAATTTATTTTTCTTCCACAGGTTTCTTTTCTTTCTTTCTTTTTTTTTTTTTAGAATTGACAATTCTTTCAGTTTCCAGTGTTGATGAGAAGTTGGCTGCTACTTTATTTCTCGAATCTTCCTGGGAAGGTTTCATTGATTTCTCTCTTAGGAAGATTTTGAAATATTTTCCTTATTCCCAGTGTTCTAAAGTTGGTGACTATGTAGCTTGAAATTGGGTTCTCTACATAACTTGATGGCAGCTCTGCAGGTCAGAGCTTCCTCTGTGTAGCTCAGTTGGCCAGTCTCCTCCCTCAGCAGCGATTCACTGCCTCTGTTACTGTGGAGAGGGGCCCTGCAAATCTTTTATGTTTCAGTTTTTACAGACATATGAAGTTTATGGCTCCACCCTCCCCACCACCACACACAGAGATTTTGCATATATATATATATATATATATATATATATATATATATATGAAGGACGCCAGGCATCATGGCACACGTATTTTATCCCAGCACTCAAGATGCAGAGGCAGGCATTACTGTGAGTTCAAGGACAGCATAGTCTACAGAATGAATTCCCGGATAGAAACAGCCAGACCTTCGCAGAAAAACACTGCTTGAAAAGGTAAAAGAAAGGTGTAGGGAGATGCTCTGCATTTTTGTATGGTTGGATGATGTTGCTTCTAGATGACATTCTATGTCACATAAAAAACCCCGGAGCAAGCATGGGTTATCTTCTTGTTGGTCAGAGAGGCCTAAGGAAATGTGCTGTCTTCAATAATAAAGACTTTTATCATTCATCTTGATTACCACCAGAACTACATGAAAAGCCCCTATGCCTAAAGACACCACAGACATTGGCTGTAAAACATAGAGAAATCAAACAATATCTGAACTTGAGGTATCCTTGCTTGGGCTAACTTTCACAGTGCCAGAGATATAATGCAAACTGCTCGGGGGGGGGGGAATTCATCAAAAGTGTAACCCATCTGTGTACCTTATTAATTGCAATGCCAACTTTGCAAGGAAGATGTGTATACTGGTACACTAGGGACAAAGGCTACAAGGGTAACCGACCATTCACTGATGGGATTTGAGGCAGCTAAAAATCTATGGCCAGGAAGGTTATAACCTTAGGAAAAAACTTAGTACTATTGCTTAACAAAATTGAAATGGTGCCACACTATCTTCTAAAACTTATGTTTATACTTATACAAGTGTTATCTCAGCTTTAATCACAGAAGCCTCCCTTTTCAGGGAATGATGGTAGATGTAAAATTCATAGGTGCTTAGGCACTGAGAACAAACAAGTAGAGACTGAACGCTCAGTTCTAAACAGGACTGATATCCCCTCTAATGCTGAGTTCTGGGGGAACTCAGATGTTTGTGTTTTTAATGTCTATTGTTTAGTTTTTAAGAGGAGTCATTCTGGTCCATATTCCAGAAAAAAAAAATCTTTTAGTTCTTTTTTTCTATCATGGCCCTGGATGTCTTTTGGAAGTATAGTGCAAGCAGATGGAAAAGAAAGACCAGGGCCTGAGAAACTGGGATGATTTTCCTTCCCCTCATCCCTCTTTCATTATGGTAGATCTGCTTCTCTGTGCCTGGATATTTAGCTCAGACAGCTGATGACTTAGCATTCTCTGTAATAAACATTACCTTCATAGTCTGGAAAGAGAGGTGATCTTAGGCTCTAATTTCTGTATAAACATACTTCACCCTTTCTGTTTATTTTAATTCCACCCTCACCTCTGTCTTCAAAGATGCTCAGTGTTGCTAGTTTCTGAATCTTCTGGAGGATTCTGAGGCATGAAAGGACTTGCTTCTCTTGTTTTCACGCTGTTGGCTGAATCCCCACTGTAGTGCTAAATTGGTCTCCTCTCCTCTGTTGGTATCCTGGTTTCCATGGCCACACGGTAGCATGACTATTACATCTCCTATTTTTCTTGTCCTTATAACTTTATGTCTTTAAAACATCCCTTTACTGTGGTCTCAATTGGATTTCAGGAATGAGCAGAGACCATTGCTTGCATTGTGTGTTGTGGGACACCAAGTCTGTCTTCTTTCCTTATTACTGAATTCAAATTACAACCTCCCTTAGAACAGCTTCTGTTTTCATGCTTGTCTCCAAAGATATGAGACTCTTATGAATTACTACTCTCTTGTTCTTTTCAGCTCTGTACCTTATAGCATTCTTATTTCCTTAACATCTTCTCTGGCCACAGACCAGACAATTAACATGGAACCTGCCTTCATTTATCACATACATTTTATTCCAGGGGTCTCTACAGCTGCTGAGTGCTGGTGACAGGGGCCATATTTCAAAGCTGGCTGAAAGGAAAACCACGGTTGGGTTGTGATTTCTGTTAATTAATTTTGCACAATTGGAGAGCAACTGCTCACTTTCAGACTTTCAACTATCTCAGCTTATGGTCTTCTTGGGTTTAAAAAGTGAGTACACAATTAAAACTGGTCTACGTATGTACTGGTTTACAACACTGACATGTTTAGAGCACTTCTTACATCAGTCAGGGTTCAGATAGTTTAGAATTTTCCCCATTATGATTATTTAATTTTTATGTACTGCATAATAATTCTCAGGAGCCTTAATTCTATGGCCTCTTAGGATCTAGTCTAGCCAAGGGAATACACCTTTGCCTTAAAGTTTTCAGTTAGAGCATGGATGCAGTAGTGATTGGTTCAGATTGCAGTACATGCCTCCCTTATCCTATATCTGGTGGTTTAAGCCTGAGCCACGCTTGCTACCTTCTAGTTATTGCCTCTGGCCTTTCATTGCTCTTAACCCAAGCCCAGGTCCTTTGTGATACAGTCTTGCCAGAGTTCACTAAACCATCTGTGGCTGTCAGCTGAAAAATGAGGCAACCTCTTTCTATTATAATATGGGATGAGGGCACAGAACAAGGCAAGACATTATGAGAGGTGAGCTAGGAAAAGTACGAGACCCTTGGATTGGCACTGTATTTTGTGCCAATATGATCAGTGCCATCAACTTAAACAGGAATAACTACAGGAATGGAAGGGGCACACAGCCCAGGAAGGAGACAAAATGGAAACTTTAGCATCTGATGATTTATTAGACAGTTGTTCACATTTCTCAGATTCACCTCTATAAGAGGTTTCTGCATCCACACAAAAGACTTGAATTAGTTTTTCTGGGCGAATTGTGATATGATAGATTCCTAAAAAAATACTAATGTGAAAAGAATGATTATATATATATATATATATATATATATATATATATATATATATAAAACATAAGCATATAACATATATAATTTGTAAATACATAGCATGTAGTAAAAATGTTATGTTTTACAATAAGACTGAATACTATACCCTTATTAAATTATTGCCATTAGTTGTGCATGATAGACATTTTAAAGAATGTTTTTAATCTTTCCAACAATGCTACATGGTATTTTGTAGTGCAGATATCAAAGTACAGTGACATTAATAAACTTTTCCATGGCCAAAATCAACAAAGTAACAAACTCTTAAAAAAAAAAGGGTTCAATCATTTTTTTTATGTGAGGTACATGGGCACATGACTGTAGGGAGTCCTGACTTATCACTCTCTGCCTTATTGTCACGAAATGGGAACTTTCATTGTATCTTGGAACTAGGTTGGCGGCCAGCAAGTCTCAGTGATCCTATTGTTACTCCCTGCTGAGTCCAATAGCACTGGGGTACAGGCAACCATGACCTGCTGTTTATATGGATGCTTGGAATTTAAACTTAGGACTGAGCAGTAGTAAATGCTCTTATACACTGGGTCAAAGACATCTCCAGCTGCCAAGGCTGAGTTTTAAATTGAGATAATTCATTTCTAGGGCTGAACGCCTAGTGTCCATGTACCACTAACTTTTAAGAGTGGCAGACTTGCACATTGATATTCACCATCCATTATAAATAGGCTCACTTAATCTCATTTGACTATCCTAATGTACACAGGCTGCTAGAATCGAACTTCTATTAAGATAAGAAGGCTGAATTTTAAAGCACTTAGGCAGTTTTCCAAAGCTACTCGGCGCTGCATTTTAGAACTAGGAGTTTGGTTATTGTTTCTCTATCTTTATACAAGGTTGATATGACTATCTCACACTATCAGCACACCACTTATAACATTTTTATCAGTGTTACAGATAAATTCAGGTGGATGTATTTAATTGTTATTTGCTTGAAAAACTAAGCAAGTGAGGGATCAATGCAAAACCATAGAACACAGAACATGATTAGATCTCTCTCTCTCTCTCTCTCTCTCTCTCTCTCTCTCTCTCTCTCTCTTTCTCCCTCTCTCCCTCCCTCCCCTCCCTCCCCCTCTCTCTCTTTGTGTGTAGATATGTTTGTATATATTTGAAAACTAGAAGCCAGGCGTGGTGGCACACACCTGTGATCCCAGCACTTGGGAGGCAGAGGCAGGCAGGTTTCTGGGTTTGAGGCCAGCCTGGTCTACAGAGTGAGTTCCAGGACAGCCAGGGCTACACAGAGAAACCCTGTCTCTAAAACAAAACAAAACAAAACAACAAAAAAAGAAAACTAGAGGTCAGTTTTGTCTGTTTTTACTCAGACACCATCTACCTTGTTTTTTGAGATAGGGTTTTTTCATTGGTCTGGAATTTGCAAAGTAGAACTTGTCTAGCACGCAAGTCCCAGGGATCCACTTACCTTCAGCAACTCCAGGAGCTGCAAGCATCTCCCATAACACCCAATGTTTGTATATGGGTTCTGAGGATTGAACTTGGGTCTGCAAGCTTGTACAGTGACATCACTGACTTAGTCATTTTTCTAGCACCTCCATTTTTTAAAGAATGTGCCTGACTTGGACAGAACAGACACAGGAAAAAGCTGTGTTGATGGTGGTATAGGGGTCAGTGGAAGAGTTTTCCTAATTTTTAGGGGCTTTAGTTTAGGAAGAGAGACACTAACATCCCAGGGGTATCAATATTGTTCAATTAGACTTGAATGAAAGTCAGTGTGGATGGCTTGCATGAATGAGCTTCTGTGCCGAATAGGCTCTTGTCTGAATTCTGGCTTTACTGCTTCTTAGTTGTGAAGCTCTTTATTTCTCAGCCAGATAAGCTTTATTTTCTCATAGAGCAGAATTGTTGAGTGGATTCTCTGTGCTAATGCAATTAGACACTTAAGACTGTGTGTGTGGAATTTAGCAAGGACACAAAATAACTATTATTGATGCCTATACAGACAAACAAGAGTTTTGCAAAGCTTTAGAAACCACATGAAGACTTATTTCTTCCCTCCCCATCTACTGTTCATACATTGTCTACCTGTAAACCACATACTTATTTCTCCCCCCTCCATCTACTATTCATATACTGTCTACCTGTATCCTCAGAAGTATTTTAGCCCCAAGTTCTCTGCTTTGACCTTTCCTTAATAAGGTAATTTTATTCTTTGACATTAGCCTCTGGTGGTTTTGAAACTTCATCTGAAATGAAAATTTGATTGCACCCATTAACAACATCTCAGGCCCTAAATCATCGTTGAGCAATTATATAACCAGGAACCCTACTGATTGCTTCTGAGCCTTGTGGCACATGGCCAATGATGGACAGACAAAGTTCTTGCTTTTCAGACCCAGTTCTGTACATGGGAAGAAGGGTGTGACATAATGGTAAAGATACATTTGTATTCCTCTGCTCCACGCCAAGGTCTGCCTTTCCTGTAAAAGGGGAGGGAACATTCTCTGAGGCAGGAGTTAGTCATGGCAGGGCATATGAGCCTGAGATGAAGGGCCTTTAGAATCATTGCCCCAGAATCACAGGGTTCTATGATAATGGAACTTGAGAGCACAGGGTATCTGAGAGTGTGGCTTCTCAGTTTTCTACTTGCCATCATCTGTGTTTTCCATCTTTTACACTGTGATTCAGCACAGGTGTTTTGAAAATGCCAGTTGAAGTTAATTGTTAAGTTGGATGTTATGAAGCCTACAGAACTCTTAGCTACACCACATTTTAAAGTTGGTAAAATTGAGGTCAGGAAGATAAAATAAGCCATTTTTACTTCATGCAGTGAATATAAACTGAGCTTCTCCTGCTCTGTATTCTGCTAAATTGTGGAGATAGAGGATGCACTGAACACCTAATGGACTCAGGAAGGCACCAGCTTACAGAAGCACTGATGACCTTGTCTATTCAGTCTGGAAGTAGGATTCTATCTCTCAATATAAATTCTCCTTCTGACTATCTTTATTGTACTTTTCTTAAGAATAGATGCTGAGCCTTTGTGTTATTTTGGTTTACATATACTATTCTTTTCTCTAGTTTCTATGAGATGGCACTGCTTATTAGAGATAGGGCAAATAGTTCCAAAGATTTGAGTGGCACAAAAATATAAATTTAAAGGTTTGTTCGTAGTGTGTGTGTGTGTGTGTGTGTGTGTGTGTGTTGGGGCCTGTGGAGACCTGAAGCAGTAGTTGGCTCCACCACTTTGGCTATTTCACTGTGCACACCTGACGCGTGTGCGTGCACGCACACACACACCAGTTAATGGCTAGCTCAAAGGCTGAGCAGTTCTAATCGTCCTTGTGGCTAGCACACATATTTCCCTTCTATAATCCTGATGTAATGCCCTCTAATTCTCTATTTTTTCTTTGTTGCCCTGCTCCTTCTGGGTGGCTCCCTAGTCTTTGCTGCCCGAGATGATTTTGGGCAGCCCTTCTGGGGGCCGCATTCCTTATCATCTATACTTCAGATGATTTTCTTTCTGCAGCTCTACATCTGATCTGACTCCCTCTGAATTATGGTGCCTTTCTCCTCCTTCTTTCTAGTTCCTAGTTCATGCAAACCCAAAGGTCCCACCTCAGTCTACCTGCCCAGCCATTGGCTGTTAGCTCTTTGTTGATCGATCAAAAACCAATTGGGGGCAAGGATTTGGACCAGCAGATTCCTGATTTGGGGAGCCAAACTAATTCAAAGCTTTAGAACCAAGCCCCAACAGAGCCCAGGTACTTTTGGTGCTCTTTGTGTTTGAGCCATTTCTCCCCTCTCCCTCATGGGTGATATTCAGACTCAGCCTTCAGGACAGAGCAAGAAGTGCTCCTAACCTTTGTGCCTCCCCCCAGTCTTGGATAGCCAGGTTTAAACTTTGTTGAGAGTCACTTCGTGGCCTTGGAAGTTGCCACATCTGTGTACAGAAGAGATTTAAGATCGACCTCACTCTAGACTCTTAAAATTGCTGAAAAACATTTTTTTTTACAATATCACATCATAAACTAGACAATTATTCAATAGATTATTAGTTAATTCCAACAGAAATAAAATCCTCTCTATAGTACTTCATAACCAAAACCATAATCTTACATTGAACAAGTAGGTTCTGCTGAAACCCTCATCCACTGTATAGCCAAGGAGTGTTCTCTATCTAGGCAAATGACAGTCCTTGTTCTATATCCAGGCAAATGACATTCATCAACCTGATTCTGAAATTATTTTCTTTATCCTGTTCAATATCATCATAAGATTAGTAAAAATCTCAGTGATGCAGTGATGCAATTTCCATAGGGTATGCATTAATTTTCCTTCTAAACTATGACAAAATTCCTGACAAATAACTGAAGAAAGGAAGGCTTTATTTTGTTTACACATTCAGAGGGTTCAGTTCAACAGAAGGGAGGGCCTGATGAGCTAGGCCACATCATACCAGAGACAGTAGGTGCAAAGAGAAGAGATACAGAAGGGATGAGGGAAGATATAATACTAAGGACACATACAGTGTCCTACATCCTTCCATTAAGTTCTACCCATTCATGTTACCACTGCTTCATAGTGTCTTCATATGATGAAACCATCACAGGATTAAACCATTTGAGGACCTTCTTGGTCAAAGAGTCTCAATAAACATTTTCCACAGATACATCCAGAGATTGTTTCATTAATTCCACAAATATTTCCCAATTGTTGATGATCAAAATGAACCATCACAGAGTTTCTCAGGTTCAGTGTAGTTATTAAATGTTTCAGAAGAGAGGACAGACAAAATGCTAGAAGCAGAAGATAGGGAGACGGGAATCACAAGACAGTCATTGAAATCATTATTCCAAGCAGTTTCTTTCAAACTTGGGGCCTGAGCCCCATCACAACTCTTTCTCTTTATCACCTAAACAACTGCAGGATTAATTGTTTCCTACTCTGGTATGAGAGAAGAGCTTGGAAATTTGTGATTTGTTACATATGCATTAATGAGTGTGCTGTAGAAGAGAACTTATTTGATGGACATAAGAACTCTTCTTCTTCTTCTTCTTCTTCTTCTTCTTCTTCTTCTTCTTCTTCTTCTTCTTCTTCTTCTTCTTCTTCTTCTTCTTCTTCTTCCTCTCATATCCTACCTATATTACTGCACTTTCTCCACCTTTTCTCCTAACCCCTCTCTCTACTCCCCTCCCCGTCCCACTCCTGAGGAGGATTATAAGTTGATGTTGCTTCATCTCTAGTCTAAAACCTCTTCCTCATCTAGAGAAACAAAGCTTCCAGAAGTTGCATCAAATAATATCTTCATTCTGAGGTCACACAGCTACAGCCTCTTCTGTTTCAGATGCCTCTGACCTTCATTTTTACAAAGGAAATAAGTTGGTTTAAAAGGTCACAATGACAACTGAACATTAAAACAATTTTGAGGCATTGTGTTGTGCAGAGTCAAAGAGAGAGAGATTGGAGGTTGTGAATTCCCAGCGCCTGATTGTGCAAAATAATTCTAATCACAAGGATACATTTATTGCTAGGAATCTTTCAGGTAAAAGACATACACAGGACATTAGCAGTTCAGGTTTAGAGGGACAGGAACCAGGGCACACCCTCTGTTCTATGTAAAAAGCTGTTGGTTCCTCCTCACTGCTTCTTTCCAAATCACTGATGGGTATCATGTCAGATTACACTTTTCCATGAGAGCAAAGAAGAATTTCTAAGTTTTTAAAACAGAAAAAAAAATGAGAGCTAAGCTTTAATATTCTCTTATACACTGGATAGTTTTCTATCTCTACCATCTATATATAATCTTACACACAGGTCTCCATCCATACTTATGTCTCTGCTTAACCAACCACATCTATACTATACCTTTGCATATCTACACCTGCAGCTCTATCAAATTTATTTCCTTGTTTCTGACTACATCTATATCCTTGGCCTAGCCAAGGTGGACTGGGACAACCCAGAGTGTTCAATGCATATGACATTTCCAATCTTGATGGTTTAGTAGGTGACCTTCAGAACTGTTATCTTTTCTGAAACAAAGTGTGGGGCAGTATGGTAGAATGAAGTGGCCTGCTTTTTGGAGGTTCAAACTCTAGCATATACCCCTAATGACTGTATAATCTCAAAGTTATTTTCTGAGCTTCTCACTGTCAATTTGAAGGGTAGAGGTGCTGATAGGGGTGTAAGAAGGTTGTGAAGGGAGTTGGCACATTTGGACCAAATGAAAAAACTGGTAAAACAGAGCAAATAGTCCTCAAGAACTTGTATATCAAATCCAAGAATCAGGTAATAGGCTTTGGAATTGTTCTTTTCTGTTTTTGCCTAAATTAACTTTTATTACTTTGTTACTGTGGAACCTCTCCAACTATATGTCCAGGCTCTCTACCATGTCATTCCATAATATGGACTCACATTTTAAAGGACACTCTTATCTTTATTTTCAGATAGTTGAGTGGTAGTTTATGACAAGTTAGGCTCAGGAGCTCAGCAAATCTCAGGCTGGTGAAAAGGACAATGCAGTTTCAAATGAAAACATAAAGAAATAAGACTATAGACTACTTGAAATCTTCATTAGATGTGAAAGCTTAGTCTCGGAGGCCAGCTAGGAAAATCCAACATCTGATAGTGCAGTAGAAGACATGATAATTGCTAATCTAAATATTTAAGTACCTGTTTAGAAGTTTAATTTAGAAGTTTAATTAAATGGGAGGCAAGGCTATCCTTTATGTCTAGTTGTGAATAACTAAAATTTACCATTTCCCCACTATAAAGCTATACATTTCCATTTTATAGTAAATGGATCCAATCAGTGGCAAAATGCTGTCCTGTGTAGCACAATATTATTTCTCTAGTAGGCTTATGGAAAGAATATAATAAAAAACACAGACTTTAAATATTGTTTTGAAATTCTAATATCATTATACATTCTTTCCTCCATTTCTTTCCTCTAAAACTTTACAGTCTCATGAGTGGGGCATACTTTTTTATTCTATTTTCTTTCTATGTAGAGCAAAGCATCTTTCAAAGTTCAAAGTCAGGGTTGTAAGAATGCATCTTCCTTGAACCTCACTTGGAAGGGTAAATGGAATGGGTATGGAAGGAAGATGAAGGAAGGGAACTGGGTGGGAAAGGAAATCATGAGGGGAGTAGGGGTATGGTCAGTTGTGGGGAGAAGTGGGGAGGGGTGGGAATGACAGGATGGTCATGAGAATGAGTGGAAATCTGCCATCTAGCAGCAGTAGAGGTAGGGGACCTGAGAGGGAAACCTGAGATAGGGGAGCCACCCAAGAATCAAAAGGGGTGTCCTTAGCTGTGACTCGCAGCATTAGGGATATGGAGCCTGAAGAGGTTGCCTCCTGTGGCCAGGTAGAAACCTTCAGTGGAGTGATAGAGACAGCAAGCTATCAGCTAAACTTTCTATCCCAAACTTAACCTGTCTACAAGAAAAGCAGGGATTAGGGATTGAACAGAGATTGAAGGAATGGGCAACAGATTACTAGCCCAAATTTGAGACTCATTCCATGGGCAAGAACCATTACCTGACACGATTAATGATATACTGTTATGCCTGCAGACAGGAGCCTAGCATGGCTGTCCTCTGAGAGGCCCAACACACCAACTGACTCAGACAGATGAAGATACCCACAGCCAAACACTAGATAGAGCTTGGGGCTCTTATGAAAGAACAAGAAGAAAGATTGTGGTCCTGAAGGGGATAAGAACTCCACAAGAAGGCCAATGGAGTCAACTAATATGGACCCTTAAGACTGAACTACCAACCAAAGAACATATGTGGACTGGATCTAGGCCTCCCCACACATATGTAATGGATATGCAGCTGGGTCTTCATGTAGGTCCTGAATAACTGGAGCAGGGGGTATCCCAAAAGCTGTTGCCTGCACGTGGGATATGTTATTCTGGCTTGGATGCCTTGTCTGGCTTCAATGGGAGAGGAAGCATATATACTCACAGGGACTTGAAGCACAGGGTGTAAGGATACCCAGGGGACGCCCTACCTGCTCAGAGGTTAAGGGTAAGGATTATGGGAGGGGTGACAAGGAGCAGGGAAGTAAGTGGAATGTACAAAGAATAAGTAAAAATAATTAATTAAAAAAAGAATGGATTTTCTCTGTGTCTGTCTGTGTGCCAGCCTTGTCCTGGGACATCTGCACTGCAGAGTGATTGGCAATTGGAATGGGTCCCCAAAGCCTCCGCCATCTTCGCTCCCTGACTGACCAGGCAGGCAACACCAGATACACAGATATCCCGAGTTTAACATCACTCAGGACACAGCGTGCTAGGCTTCTGCCTGTGCCCAAGGCCTGGGCAGCACTGTGGTTCATCTGTGTGCCAGCCCTGTCCTTGGACTTCTGCCTTGCAGAGTGATTGGCACTTGGAAGGGTTCCTGCAGCCTCCGCCATCTTCGCTCCTGAATGAGCCAGATGGGTAACACCAGGTACACAGAGACAACCCGAGTATAACATTGCTTGGGACAAGGCACACCAGGGCTCCAACAACATCCAAGAGTAGGGCATCCCATCAGCAATCTGTGGCAGGGGAAACCCAGTAATCCAGTGGTGCTGAAATAGCCTTACAGACTCACAGGATGTTCAAACCCCAGCCAGTGACAATAGGAGCAACTAAGGCCAGAGATAAGCAGATGTCAAAAGGCAAATGTAGGAATGTTACTAACAGAAATCAAGGCAATATGGCAGCATATGAACCCAATTCTCCAACAACAGCAAGTCCTGTATACCCCAACACACCAGAAAAACAAGATTTGGATTTAAATCACATCTTATGATACGATTAGAGGATTACAAGAAGGACATAAATAAATCTCTTAAAGAAATACAGGAGAACATGAATAAGGTAAAAGCCCTAACAAAGGAAACACAAAAATCACTTAAAGAAATTTAGGAGAATATGGGTCAACAGGTAGAAGTCAAAAAAGAGGTAACACAAAAATCACTTAAAGAAATGCAGGAAAACACAAACAACAAGAGAAGGAACTGAGCAAAACCATCCAGGATCTAAAAACAGAAGTAGAAACAACTAAGAAATCACAAAGGGAGATAACTTTGGAGATAGAAAACCTTGGGAAGAAATCAGGGGTCATAGATGCAAATATCAACAACAGAATACAAGAGACAGAAGAAAGAAACTCAGATGCAGAAGATACCATAGAAAGCATTGACTCAACAGTCAAAGAAAATGCAAAATGCAAAATGTTTGTAACCCAAAACATCCAGAAAATCCAGGACACAATGAGAAGACCAAACTTAATGATAATAGGAATAGATGAGAGTGAAGATTTACAGCTTAAAGGGTCAGAAAATATCTTCAACAAAATTATGGAAGAAAACTTCCCTAGCCTAAAGAGAGAGATGCCCATGAATATACAAGAGGCCTACAGAACTCCAAACAGACTGGATCAGAACAGATATACCTCCTGTCACAAAACAATCAAAACCCCAAATGTATTAAACAAAGAAAGAATGTTAAAAGCAGTAAGAGAAAAAGGCCAAGTAACATATAAAGGAAGACCTATCAGAACTACCAGACTTCCCACCAGAGACCATGAAAGCTAGAAGATCCTGGGCAGATCTCATCAAACTCTAAGAGAATACAAATGCCAGCCAAGACTACTATAACCAGCAAAACTGCCAATCACCGTATATGGAGATACCACAACATTCAATGATAAAACCAAATTTACACAATATCTTTCAACAAATACAGCCCTACAAAGGATAATAGGTGGAAAACTCCAATACAAGGAGGGAAACTACTCCCTGGAAAAAGCAAAAAAGTAACCTTCTTTCATTAAACCAAAAAGAAGATAACCACTCAAATATGAAAATAACATCAAAAATGACAGTAAGTAATAATCACTATTCCTTAATATCTCTTAATATCAATGGACTCAATTCCTCAATAAAAATACATAGACTAAAAGACTTGATATTTAAATAGGACCCTACATTTTGCTGCATACAGGAAACACACCTCAGTGACAAAGACAAACACTACCTCAGAGTAAAAGTCTGAAAGACAATTTTATAAGAAAATCGTCTCAGATAATAAGAGAGTAGCCATTCTAATATAAGATAAAGTTGACATTCAACCTAGAGTCATCAAAAGAGACACGGAAGGACACTTCTTACAGGTCAAAGGAAAAATACACCAAGAAAAATTCTCAATTCTGTACATCTATGCTCCAAATGCAAGGGGACCCTCATTCATAAAAGAAACCTTACTAAAGCTCAAAGCACACATTGTACCTAACACAATAATTGTGGGTGACTTCAACACTCGACTCTCCTCAATGGACCCATCAGAAAAACAGAAACTAAACAGGGACGCAGTGAAACTAACTGAAGCTTTGGACCAATTGGATTATATATATATAAAACATATATAGGATGAAATGTTATATATATATATATATATATATATATATATATATATATATATATATATATATATATATATATATAACACATTTATATATATGAAAATAACATCAAAAATGACAGTAAGTAATATATATAACATTTCATCCTAAAGCAAAACAATATACTTTTTTTCTCAGCACCTCATGGTACCTTCTCCAAACTCATAGCCCTGAGTGCCTCCAAAAAGAAACTGGAGAGAGCATACACTAGCAGCTTAATGGCATACCTGAAATCTCTGGAAAAAAAGGAGCTAATTCACCCAGGAGGAGTAGAAGACAGGAAATCATCAAACTCAGGGCTGAAATCAATCAAGTGGAAACAAAGAGAACCATACAAAGAATCAACAAAACCAGGAGCTGGTTCTTTGAGAAAATCAACAAGATAGATAAAGCCTTAGCCAGACTACACAAAGGGCACAGAGACAGTATCCAAATTAACAAAATTAGAAATGAAAAGGCAGCTATAACAAGAGAAAGTGAGGAAATTCAAAAAATCATCAGATCCTACTTCAAAAGCCTATACTTAACACAAGTGGACATTCTGGAGGAAATAGACAATTCCTAGACAGATACCAAATACCAAAATTAAATCAGGATCAAATAGATCATCTAAATAGTCCCATAACCTCTAAAGAAATAGCAGTGGGTATTAAAAATCTTCCAACCAAAAAATGCACGGGATCAGATGGTTTTATTGCAGAATTCTATCAGACCTTCAGAGAAGTCCTAACACCAATACTCTTCAAACTATTCCACAAAATAGAAATAGAAGGAACACCACACTACTCGTTCTATGAAGCCACAATTACAGTGATACCAAAGCCACACAAAGATCCAAGAAAATAGAGCTTCAAGCCAATTTCCCTTATGAACATTGTTGCAAAAATACTCAATAAAATTCTTGCCAACCGAATCCAAGAACACATCAAAAGGATCATCCACCATGATCAAGTAGGCTTCATCCCAGGGATACAGAGATGGTTCAATATATGGAAATCCATCAATGCAATTCACTACATAAACAAAGTCAAAGAAAAAAACCCACATAGTCATTTCATTGGATGCTGAAAAAGCATTTGACAAAATTCAGAATCCTTTCATGCTAAAAGTCTTGGAAAGAACAGGAATTCAAGGCCTATACTTAAACATAGTAAAAGCAATATACAGCAAACCAGTAACCAATATCAAAATAAATGGAGAGAAACTTGAAGCAATCCCACTAATATCAGGGACTAGACAAGGCTGCCCCCTCTCTCCATATCTTTTCCATACAGTACTTGAATTTCTAGCTAGAGCAATTAGACAACATACGGGAGTCAAAGGGGTTTCAATTGGAAAGGAAGAAGTCAAACTATCACTATTTGCAGATGATATGATAGTATACTTAAGTAACCCAAAAAAACTCCACCAGAGAACTCCTACAGCTGACAAACAACTTCAGCACAGTGGCTGTTTAAAAAAAAATCAGCTCAAGCAAATCAGTAGCCTTCCTATACTCAAAGGATAAGCAGGCTGAGAAAGAAATTAGGGAAGTGACACCCTTCACAATAGCCACAAACAATATAAGGTATCTTGGTGTGACTCTATCCAAACAAGTGAAAGATCTGTATGACAAGAACTTCAGATCTCTGAAGAAGGAAATTAAAAATCTCATAAAATGGAAAAATTTTCCATGCTCTTGGATTGACAAGATTAATATAGTAAAAATGGCCATCTTGTCAAAAGCAATATACAGATTCACTTCAATCTCCATCAAAATCCCAACACAGTTCTTTATAGAGTTAGAAAGAGCAATTCTCAAATTCATCTGGAAAAACAAAAAACCCAGGATAGCTGAAACTATTTTCAACAGTAAAAGAACTTGTGGGGGAATCAGTATCCTGGACCTCATGTAGTACAACAGAGCAATAGTGTTAAAAACTGCATGGTATTGGTACAGTGACAGGCAGGTGGGTCAATGGAATAGGATTGAAGACCCAGAAATGATCCCACACACCTATGGTCACTTGATCTTCGACAAAGAATCTAAAACCATCCAGTGGAAAAAAATATATCCTTTTCAGCAATTGGTGCTGGTTCAACTGGAGGTAAGTATGCAGGAGAATGAAAATCGATCCATCCTTATCTCCTTGTTCTCAGCCCAACTCCAAGTGGAGCAAGGATCTCCACATAAAACCAGACACTCTGAAACTAATAAAAAAAAAAACTGGGGAAGACCCGTGAGGACATGGGTACAGGGGAATAGTTCCTGAACAGAACACCAATTGCTTATGCTCAAAGATTCAAGAATTGACAAAAGTGACTTCATAAAATTCCAAAGTTTCTGTAAGGCAAAGGGCACTGTCAATCAGACAAAATTGCAACCAACTAATTGGGAAAGGTTCTTCACCAACCCTATACCCGACAGAGACCTTAGGTCCAATATATACAAAGAACTCAAGAACTTAGACTCCAGAGAGCCAAATAACTGTATTAAAAAATGGGGCACAGAGCTAAACAACACATTTTCACCTGAAGAATTCAAATGGCTGAGAAACACCTTAAGAAATGTTCAATATAATTAGTAATTAGGGAAATGCAAATCAAAACAACCCTCAGATTTCACCTCACACCAGTCAGAATGGTTAAGATTAACAACTCAGGAGACAGCAGGTGTTGGCAAGGATGTGGAGAAAAAGGAACACTCCTCCACTGCTGGTGGGATTGCAAGCTGGTGCAACCACTTTGAAAATCAGTCTGGCATTTCCTCAGAAAACTGGGCATTACACTTATGGAGGACCCTGTTTTACCACTCCTGGGCATATACCCAGAGGATTTCCCAGCATGCAATAAGGACACATTCTCCACTATGTTCATAGCAGCCTGATTTACAATAGCCAGAAGTTGGAAAGAATCCAGATGTCCCTCAATGGAAGAATGGATACAGAAAATCTGGTATATTTACACAATGGAATACTACACAGGAATGAAAAACAATGAATTCATGAAATTCTTAGGCAAATGGTTGGAACTGGAAAATATCCTAAATGAGGTAATCCAATCACATAAGAACACACATGAAATGCAGTCACTGGTAAGTGGATATTAACCCAGAAGCTCTGAATACCCAAGACACAATTAACATATAAAATGATTCCCAAGAAGAAGGAAGGAGAGGGCCCTGGTCCTGGAAAGGCTTGATGCAGCAATGTACGGGATTGCCAGGACAGAGAATTGGGAGGGGGTTGATCTGTGAATGGGCAGAGGGAAGAGGGCTTATGGGACTTATGGGGATGGGAGAACTTGGAAAGGGGAAATCATTTGGAATGCAAACAAAGAATGTAGAAAAATAAATGTATGCAAATAAAAAATAATTTTCACGGCTGGAAATATGGCTCGATGACTAAGAGCATTGCCTGCTCTTCAGAAGGTCCTGGGCTTGCTTCCAAGAATCCACATATAAATCCAGTACCACAGAATGGGCAATGCATATGTGGTACAGAGGTCTACATGCAGACAAAACACTCCTATGCATTAAATAAAATGGGGAAATAATAATTTTGCTTCTATTTGTTTTCAGCATATAGCAAACAAAGCAGAATGTTTTAAAATTGATAATATGTCATTACAGTAACAAATCTAGAATTCTAAATAACATCAGGCATAATTTCTATAAAATAATGGAAAAATTCTTCAATGTAGTATTTGATGCATTTTTGATAACAGCATTAAACTCTTATATTTAGACTTCAACCAGTCATTTTCCAGCATCTGGATTCCACTGAAGTTCCTAAAATAACAAACTAATGGCTAGTATCTTTTGTGTATGTTTTGTTTATAATCTTTTACTGTTTTGTATAGAGTTACTACAAACCTACTTGTTTGTGTCTTTTTAGAATTAAATCTTCATTGAGAGGAAAAAGGAATGGATCTCCAACACTTTTCTCTCATTAATAAGTCTGATGCATTTCTCATTAATAGGTCAGACAGTGCATTTCTTAACCATTCACTTTGCTAAAGTTGTAGTGAGTCTCAGTGCTGAAATACTATAGGATTTAACATTTGTTCACAATGGATCATTATAGAAATTGGAAGACTTACATTGTACCATACTTGCATGTTTCTCAAAACTCTTCTGTACCTATGAATTCACTTTGTTTTTTCATCAGCCTATCAAACAATCAAGGCTACTAGTTTTATTTCTGCTTAGAAAACAAGCCCAGCCCTCAGGAACACACATGCCTATGTTTTGTGTTGTGAATATGAAAAAGAACTATCTAATCTATGGTCAAGTGTAGACCCAAATGCAGGCTTGGTTATCTCTGATCCCTCCTAGGTTGAGTTCATCCTACTTTCTCAGGTACTACTGTGCCCTTAAAATGCCATTTTATAAATATAATCACCTCTACATGTCCCTCCACACACTCCTGCACTTTCCTATCAGCAGGCCTCTTATTCTCATTATCAGAAGCACAAAACTGTGCATTATTGAAGACTGTGTTCAGTATTAAATAGCTCATCAGGAGTATTAGTTAAAAACAGTAGATTTTGTACACATGTCTCTATGTGTACAAAATATACATTTCTCTGATTCAGATATGGGAGCTTCTGTAGTAGCCATTGCTATCTGATGAAAGGCTGTCACCTAGGACCAACTGGCCAAGGGAAGCAACATTAGTGCAAAGGAGCTGTATCTCTATCTCTTCCAGATAGCCTGTGAACCCTGGATTGATATACTGTGCTTTAGTGTGAGAGGAACAGAGATCTCCAGGACTGCATACTGGTGCTAAGAACCTTGACTTAATGAGACCTTCACATTCTGTTCCAGCGAGAGCTTATATGGGCTCTCCATAAGGCTGCGGAAGCATCAGTACTGGGTTCATCCTTATGAGAACGGGTGCAAATTAAAAATTCTCCCTCTTGGAAAGAGGAGAAGAGACACATGCCTCACTAATCCTTCCTTGCATCCAATACGTCAGAAAATTTGTAATGGTGGGTACTTTTTCCTTTTCTTTGAAATATATGTAAACTTTTAAAAGAGGAAGACTTGTTAGCTTTACATCTGGAAATCCCTCTCTCAAGGACCCAGGACTGATCTCTTTGAAAAGTAATTAAGGAAAGAAGCACTCTGATATTCCAATTTCTGTGAAAATATGGGAGCTTAACTTGAGTATGACTTTTACTTCAAGTTCCCAAACTACCTGATATAAACCCACAAGAAGTTTGTATTTCATTATCATAAAGCCAGTTTCAGGGGCAGATGCCCATCTTTCTACTCTGTGAACTGAGTGTGAACCAGATGTGAGAAATGATGTTAGATGTCCTCCTACATGAGGGCAAGGCATTATCTTGAGAACAAGTGTTAAATAGAGTGTGTCTACCCTACTGTATGAAAGGTAGAGATTACTTTCTGTTCTTGGAGTCTCATGAAGGGTGGCCTGTGGTAAGAATTACATTCTTCTTTAAGCTTATTCAGTAATAAAACTGGTATCCTTGCTTTACATGGAGAGGATTTCTAGTTGACCAGAGAGGTAATTTTAAATTATATTTTTCATTAACATGGATGCCTTAAATGAGAAAAAAATAAACCTTATAATGAGGTCATGGATATATTCATGTTGGTCATAAAGTCTTGTTCTTCTTTGTTCATATGTTTTATTAGCAAGTAGCATTAAAAATAGCATGTTTAATACAAGTCCTCTAGTTAAGCTGTGTGTATGTGACCACCACAAATTTCAAGGTAATATTTAATCTAATTTATTTCATTCAACACACTCAACCTGCTGTAGGTGTTTATTGTACAAAAATTGATTAATAACAAGCAGAATGGAATAGAATCAAAGTTATTTGCTGGCATTGAAATTGGATATTGGCCATCTGCCAGACTTTTAAATTCTTTTCTTTATGATCATAAGAACTGGGAAATTGAGCATTCAATTCAAGCTTGATCACATCAGCTCATATTGATACCCTGAAATAAGGTCCTTTGGGCTCAGGACTTCTCATTTTGAGGCTATTTTCATAATGTCTGATTACCTTTATATATGATATCTTTCAGGAAAGAGGAAAAGCATCCAACCTGACTTGACTTTTCATCTTTCTGATTTTACTGTCTTCCCTCATGTTTGTATTTCCTCTTCTGTGGATTCTTTTTTTTTCTGAAGCAATTAACATTTACATCTTTTGTTCCATGATTATTTATTTAGTTATTTTTAATCATTTTTTGTGAGTCTACTGATCCACCTTGTGATATTTAATGACAAAGGTAGCAGAGAAAGCATAGACTGTATATCTATATACTAAAGTTGTTGACTGGTTGTGGTCATGGGGTGTCAGAAGCACATATTTAGCAATGCTACAACCATACTCAGGAAAGAATTGCTGCTAATGTCCTCAAGCTCTGTTGATGAGAAGAAAGTCCTTATACAGCTTAGACTGGAGATGCAATAGTGTTCTGTAGCATGAAGCAAGTCAGTAAGCTTAATAGGGAGTAATGGAAATAATGGTTGGAG
This sequence comes from Apodemus sylvaticus, assembly GCF_947179515.1. Taxonomy (NCBI): domain Eukaryota; kingdom Metazoa; phylum Chordata; class Mammalia; order Rodentia; family Muridae; genus Apodemus; species Apodemus sylvaticus. The sequence goes on from NC_067476.1 coordinate 76,471,351, forward strand.
GCACACACTGGACATAATTGAAATAAAACAATTAACTTGAGGTTTTGAAGATGTTTTTTTCCTTACCTCTGCCTGTGTTCAGCACATGCAACTTCTCCCACATGTGTGCATACAACACACCCTTATATTGCATATACACTCACTCAAAAATAAAGAAAACTATAGTAATATCGAAATAAAACACAAAGTCTGATAAAACTTATGAATCTTTACAATATTCAAATAAAGAGTTATCATATAACCATAACTTCAAATTTTCAAATCACAAAGAGCCTCAGTTTCTGAAATTAAATTTCCTAATTCAAGACATTTTTTTGCATTTTTTCTTTTTTATTAGATATATTTTTATTTACATTTCAAATGTCCCCTTTCCTGGTTCCCCCCCCCCCAAAAACCCTAATCCATCCCCCCTCCCCTTGTTCACCTATTCACCCACTCCTGCTTCCCTGTCCTGGCATTCCCCTATACTGGGGCATTGAGACTTCTCAGGATCAAGGGCCTCTCCTTCATTTGATGTTCAACAAGCCCATCCTCTGCTACATATGCAGCCATGGGTCCCTCCATGTGTACTCTTTGTTGGTGGCTTAGTCCCTGGGAGCTTTGGAGGTACTGGGTAGTTCATATTGTCGTTCCTTCTGTGGGGTTGTAAAGCCCCAAGTCTTTGGGTCCTTTCTCTAGCTCCTCCATTGGGTACCCTGTGCTCAGTTCAGTGATTGGCTGAGAGCATCCTCCTTTGTATTTGTCATGCACTGGCAGAGCCTCTCAGGAGACAGCTATATCAGGCTCCTGTCAGCAAGCACTTGTTGGCATTTGCAATAGTGTCTGGGTTTGGTGACTGAATATGGGATGGATCCCCAGGTGGGCTAGTCTTTGGATGGTCTTTCCTTCAGACTCTGATCCACACTTTGTCTCTGTATCTCCTCCTGTGGGTTTTTTGTACCCCTTTCTAAGAAGGACCAGAGTAGCCATACTTCTAAGAAGGACCAGAATATATATACATCAGTCTCCCTTCTTTTTGAGCTTCATTTGGTCTGTGAATTATATCTTGGGTATTCCAAGCTTTTGGGTTAATATCCACTTATCAGTGAGTACATAGCATGTGTGATCTTTTGTAATTGGTTTACCTCACTCAGGATGATATTTTCTTTTTTTTAATTTTTTTATTCGATATAATTTATTTACATTTCAAATGATTTCCCCTTTTCTAGACCCCCACTCCCCAAAAGTCCCGTAAGCCCCCTTCTCTTCCCCTGTCCTCCCACCCAACCCTTCCCACTTCCCCGTTCTGGATTTGTCGAATACTGCTTCACTGAGTCTTTCCAGAACCAGGGGCCACTCCTCCTTTCTTCTTGTACCTCATTTGATGTGTGGATTATGTTTTGGGTATTCCAGGTTTCTAGGTTAATATCCACTTATTAGTGAGTGCATACCATGATTCACCTTTTGAGTCTGGGTTACCTCACTTAGTATGATGTTCTCTAGCTCCATCCATTTGCCTAAGAATTTCATGAATTCATTGTTTCTAATGGCTGAATAGTACTCCATTGTGTAGATATACCACATTTTTTGCATCCACTTTTCTGTTGAGGGATACCTGGGTTCTTTCCAGCATCTGGCAATTATAAATAGGGCTGCTATGAACATAGTAGAGCATGTATCCTTATTACATGGTGGGGAATCCTCTGGGTATATGCCCAGGAGTGGTATAGCAGGATCTTCTGGAAGTGAGGTGCCCAGTTTTCGGAGGAACCGCCAGACTGATTTCCAGAGTGGTTGTACCAATTTGCAACCCCACCAGCAGTGGAGGAATGTTCCACTTTCTTTCTTCACACCCTCTCCAACACCTGCTGTCTCCTGAATTTTTAATCTTAGCCATTCTGACTGGTGTAAGATGAAATCTCAGGGTTGTTTTGATTTGCATTTCCCTAATGACTAATGAAGTTGAGCAATTTTTAAGATGCTTCTCCACCATCCGAAGTTCTTCAGGTGAGAATTCTTTGTTTAACTCTGTACCCCATTTTTTAATAGGGCTGTTTGGTTTTCTGGAGTCTAACTTCTTGAGTTCCTTATATATATTGGATATTAGCCCTCTATCTGATGTAGGATTGGTGAAGATCTTTTCCCAATTTGTTGGTTGCCGATTTGTCCTCTTGATGGTGTCCTTTGCCTTACAGAAACTTTGTAATTTTATGAGGTCCCATTTGTCAATTCTTGCTCTTAGAGCATACGCTATTGGTGTTCTGTTCAGAAACTCTCTCCCTGTACCGATGTCCTCAAGGGTCTGCCCCAGTTTCTTTTCTATTAGCTTCAGAGTGTCTGGCTTTATGTGGAGGTCCTTGATCCATTTGGATTTGAGCTTAGTACAAGGAGACAAGGATGGATCAATTCGCATTCTTCTGCATGCTGACCTCCAGTTGAACCAGCATCTTTTGGTGAAAAGGCTGTCTTTTTTCCATTGGATGTTTTCAGCCTCTTTGTCGAGGATCAAGTGGCCATAGGTGTGTGGGTTCATTTCTGGATCTTCAATCCTGTTCCATTGATCCTCCTGCCTGTCACTGTACCAAAACCATGCAGTTTTTAACACTATTGCTCTGTAGTATTGCTTGAGGTCAGGGATACTGATTCCCCCAGATTTTCTTTTGTTGCTGAGAATAGTTTTAGCTATCCTGGGTTTTTTGTTGTTCCAGATGAATTTGATAATTGCTCTTTCTAACTCTGTGAACTGATTTGGGATTTTGATGGGTATTGCATTGAATCTGTATATTGCTTTTGGCAAAATGGCCATTTTAACTATATTGATTCTACTGATCCATGAGCATGGGAGGATTTCCCATTTTTTGAGGTCTTCTTCCATTTCCTTCTTCAGAGTCTTGAAGTTCTTGTCATACAGATCTTTCACATGTTTGGTAAGAGTCACCCCAAGATACTTTATACTGTTTGTGGCTATTGTGAAGGGGGTCATTTCCCTAATTTCTTTCTCAGCCTGCTTATCCTTTGAGTATAGGAAGGCCACTGATTTGCTTGAGTTGATTTTATAACCTGCCACTTTGCTGAAGTTGTTTATCAGCTGTAGAAGTTCTCTAGTGGAGTTTTTTGGGTCACTTAGGTAGACTATCATGTCATCTGCAAATAATGATAGTTTGATTTCTTCCTTTCCAATTTGTATCCCTTTGACCTCCTTATGTTGTTGAATTGCCTGAGCTAGTACAGCAAGTACAATATTGAAAAGATAAGGAGAAAGGGGGCAGCCTTGTCTGGTCCCTGATTTCAGTGGGATTGCTTCAAGTTTCTCTCCATTTAGTTTGATGCTGGCTACCGGTTTGCTGTATATTGCTTTTACTATGTTTAGGTATGGGCCTTGAATTCCTGTTCTCTCCAAGACTTTAAGCATGAAAGGATGCAGAATTTTGTCAAATGCTTTTTCAGCATCCAATGAAATGACCATGTGGTTTTGTTCTTTGAGTTTGTTTATATAGTGGATTGCATTGATGGATTTCCGTATATTGAACCAACCCTGCATTCCCAGGATAAAGCCTACTTGATCATGGTGGATGATCGTTTTGATGTGTTCTTGGATTCGGTTGGCAAGAATTTTATTGAGTATTTTTGCATCGATGTTCATAAGGGAAATTGGTCTGAAGTTCTCTTTCTTTGTTGGATCTTTGTGTGACTTTGGTATCAGCGTAATTGTGGCATTGTAGAAGGAATTGGGTAGTGTTCCTTCTGTTTCTATTTTGTGGAATAGTTTGAAGAGTATTGGTGTTAACTCTTCTTTGAAGGTCTGATAGAATTCTGCACTGAAACCATCTGGTCCTGTGCTTTTTTTGGTTGGAAGACTTTCTATGACTCCTTCTATTTCTTTAGGCATTATGGGACTGTTTAGATGGTGTAGTTGGTCCTGATTTAATTTTGGTATTTGGTATCTGTCAAGGAAATTGTCCATTTCCTCCAGATTCTCCAGTTGTGTTGAGTACAGTCTGTTGTAGTAGGACCTGATGATTTTTTGGATTTCCTCAGTTTCCGTTGTTATATCTCCCTTTTCATTTCTAAGTTTGTTAATTTGGATACTTTCTCTGTGCCCTTTGGTCAGTCTGGCTAAGGGTTTATCTATCTTGTTGATTTTCTCAAAAAACCAGCTCCTGGTTTTGTTGATTTTTTGTATGGTTCTCTTTGTTTCTACTTAATTGATTTCAGCCCTGAGTTTGATGATTTCCTGCCTTCTACTTCTCCTGGGTGAAATAGCTTCATTTTGTTCCAGGGCTCTCAGGTGTGTCATTAAGCTGGTAATGTATGCTCTCTCCATTTTCTTTTTGGAGGCACTCAGGGCTATGAGTTTTCCTCTTAGCACTGCTTTCATTGTGTCCCATAGATTTGGGTATGTTGTGTTTTCATTTCATTGTGTCTAAAATGTCTTTAATTTCTTTCTTTATTTCTTCCTTGACTAAGGTATCATTGAGTAGAATATTGTTCAGTTTCCACATGTATGTGGGTTTTCTGTTGTTTTTGTTGCTATTGAAAACCACTTTTACTCCATAGTGATCTGATAGGAAGCATGGGATTAGTTCGATCTTCTTATATTTGTTGAGGTCTGTCTTGTGACCAATTATATGGTCGATCTTGGAGATGGTACCATGAGGTGCTGAGAAAAAGGTATATTCTTTTGTTTTAGAATAGAATGTTCTATATATATATACCTGTTAAATCTAATTGGTCCAAAGCTTCAATTAGTTTCATTGTGTCCCTGTTTAGTTTCTGTTTTCCTGATCGGTCCATTGAGGAAAGTGCAATGTTGAACTCACCTACAATTATTGTGTTAGGTGCAATGTGTGCTTTGAGTTTTAATAAAGTTTCTTTTACGAAAGAGGGTGCCCTTGCATTTTTAGCGTAGATGTTCAGGATTGAGTGTTCTTCTTGTTGTATTTTTCCTTTGACCAGCAAGAAGTGTCCCTCAGAGTCTCTTTTGATGACTTTGGGTTGAAAGTCAATTTTATCTGATATTAAAGTGGCTACTCCAGCTTGTTTCCTGAGACCATTTGCTTGTAAAATTGTCTTCTAGCCTTTTACTCTAAGGTAGTGTTTGTCTTTGACCCTGAGGTGTGTTTCCTGTAGGCATCAAAATGTAGGGTCCTGTTTGCGTATCCAAACAGTTAGTCTGTGTCTTTTTATTGGGGCATTAAGTCCATTGATGTTAAGAGATATTAAGGAATAGTGATTGTTACTTCCTATCATTTTTGATGTTATTTTTTAAATTTGATTGCTTAACTTCTTTTGGGTTTGATGAAAGGTTACTATCTTGCTTTTTCCAGGGTGAAGTTTCCCTCGTTGTATTGGTGTTTTCCTCCTATTATCCTTTGTAGGGCTGGGTTTGTGGATAGATATTGGGTAAACTTGGTTTTGTCATGAAATATCTTAGTTTCTCCATCTACGGTGATTGAGAGTTTTGCTGGATATAGTAGTTTTGGTTGGCATTTGTGTTCTCTTAGAGTCTGCATGAGATCTGCCCAGGACCTTCTAGCCTTCATAGTCTCAGGTGAAAAGTCTGCTGTGATTCTGATAGGTCTTCCTTTATATGTTACTTGGCCTTTTTCTCTTACTGCCTTTAATATTCTTTCTTTGTTTAGAACATTTGGTGTTTTGATTATTATTTGACGGGACATATTTCTGTTCTGTTCCAGTCTGTTTGGAGTTCTGTAGGCTTCTTGTATATTCATGGGCATCTCTCTCTTTAGGTTAAGGAAGTTTTCTTCCACAATTTTATTGAAGATATTTGCTGGCCCTTTAAGTTGTAAATCTTCACTCTCATCTATGCCTATAATCCTTAGGTTTGGTCTTCTCATTGTGTCCTGGATTTCCTGGATATTTTGGGTTACAAGCTTTTTTCATTTTGCATTTTCTTTAACTGTTGAGTCCAAGGTTTCTATGGAATCTTCAGCATCTGAGATTTTTTCTTCTATCTCTTGTATTCTGTTGTTGATATTTGCATCTCTGTCCCCTGATTTCTTCCCAAAGCTTTCTATCTTCAAAGTTGTCTCCCTTTGAGTTTTCTTAGTTGTTTCTACTTCTGATTTTAGATCCTGGATGGTTTTGCTTAGCTCCTTCACTTGCTTGTCTGTGCTTTCCTGTAGTTCTTTAAGAGATTTTTGTGTTTCCTCTTTCATGACCTCAGCCTGTTGACCAAAGTTCTCTTGTATTTCTTTAAGTGTTTTTTGCATTTCCTCATTGTTGGCTTTTGTATTCTCCTGGATTTCTTTCAATGATTTTTGTGTTTCCCTTGCATGGGCTTCTAACTTTTGATCCATTTTCTCCTGAATTTCTTTAAGTATGTCCTTCATGTGTTCCTGTACCAGCATCATGACCAGTGATTTTAAATCCAAATCTTGTTTTACTGGTGTGATGGGGTATCCAGGACATGTTGGTAGAGGAGAATTGGGTTCAGATGTTGCCATATTGCCTTGATTTCTGTTAGTGACCTTCCTGCGTTTGCCTTTTGCCATCTAGTTCTCACTGGTGTTAGTTTGTCTTGTCAGTGCTGGACTCACCAGTGCAAGCTGCCCCTTCCCAGTTGGCCTCTGGTGCACAACTTACCTCCTACACTGCCTGTAGACAGTGTGCTGCTGCCCAGGCTGTTCAGATCCCGAAGCAGGCACCTGAAGGCTCCCGCTGGGGCCCGCTGGATTCACTGGAGCCCACCGACTTCTTCCATCTGGCCACCCGGAATCCCCTCTAGCCTCTTGCAGGACCTGGAGATGTGGTGCCACCGCCCAGGCTGATCTGGATCCAGAAGTTGAGAGAGTTGAGCTGAGGGCTCCCGCCTGAGGCCTTGCCCCAGATTGTGTCTGTGGACCAGATGGAGCCCGTGTGCACCCCCAGGGAGCGCCGACGGTGTATGCTGCTGGGACCTCCCCTGTGTTCTGATCACTCCACTGGGCAGCCAATCCCCTAACCGGGCTGGCGCACACAAGGTTAGCCTGGCCGCCCAGGCCCTGAGTCCAGGCAAAATCATGGGAGGCCAAAGTCCGAGCAAAGTTCCCCTCGGGCTATGACTGTTATTTGGGTCTGCCAGGTGACCAGGGTGGCGGGCGTGCGTACTAGCACTCCCCGAAAGCGCTGGGAGAGTCTACTGTGCTAACAACCTCCTGGGCGGGTTGACACACAGATGGCCCACCAAGCCGCCCAGTTCTTGGGGTCAGTCCTGGGCTCTTTGGGGCCTAGACCCCCGCTTTGTTAGCCTCAGGCTATGCCTGTTACAGCTCTGTTTGCCAGAGCTCTCTGTTGTCCTGTAGGCAAAATGGTGGCGTGCGTGCAGACCAGGGCAAAAAACCTCCTGGCTGGGTTGGCACCCCGATGGCCCCCCGAACAGCCCAGGGCCTGGGTGTAGGCCAACGCCCGTAGGGCTCAGACCCCTGTGGTGTTGGTCTTGGATTATGTTTGTGTACCGCAGTCTGTCTGATATCTCTGGAGTCTGAAACCAAGATGGAGGTGAGCCTCTCCTGACTGGCGGGAGGCCGAGTTCTGAAGTGGCTTCCGTGCAGTGAAAGGCGCCGCAAAACCGCAGCTGCTTGCAGCCAGGCTGGTCAACGAAGGTCAGTGGTCGTGGGTGCAGGGCCTAACTGGACCCTGTGTCGCCTTGGTTCCACTGCTGATGGCCCTTCAGCTGGACCAGCCACTGCTGCACTGCTGCCGCTGCTGCCGCTGCCGTCGCCCGGAACTGCCATTCGAGACATTTTTAATCAAAGTCCCAAGGGGATTTCCCATGGACCTTTACAAGTTGATTCTAAAGTTTACATAGAACATAAGATCGTTAATGTCTGGGAAAATTTAATGAAGAGTAAAATATAACATTCAGTTAAAATCAAGATGTTCAGCTATCAAAGAACTACTTTGATACAAAGAACAAAGCAATGTTTTACTAATTTGAACAATGTGCTATTAATACATAGATGGAAATGTAGGCTATGCTAGGAATCTTGTACCCAGACTGTTTTCAGACTGCCTAGATGGTAGAAGGAATGGCACAGATCAAATGAAAACAATCAGTGTTTTCAAGGGTTCTCAGTGAGTGGGACCATGGATATTCCCAGAGGCTGTCTGGAGATGCAAAACTTGATATAATTGGCAAGAGCTGCTATAATTTAATCCATTGAGACTGAAAAATGAAAAACAATTAGTGATTTCAAGGGTGGTAAGTGAGTGGAACCACTGGCATCCTGCAGGCTGTCTGGAGATGTAAAACTTGATATAATTGACAAAAACTGGGAAAGGAATGCATAGATTATGACCTGTGTTTTAAAATATTCATTGAAGCATCACTTGTAATGGGGAAAATGGCATAGGAGACAACATAAATGTCCTTTAAAAGGAAAAAGGAGAGAATCAATTCTAGGATTCTCATGTAACACAATCTTCACAATGATTAAAATTAATGAACTATACATAAATGTATCCATGTGAATAAATCACAAAAATGTAAAAGCTAAGTACAGAAAGTAAATTGGAAAAGAATATCATTGTAGTTTGGCAGCTGTAAAGTGCAGGCATTATGACAAAATTAGGAGCACAATACATTTAAGGAGAGGGCATTGGTGCATCTGAAGGAGAAGTGTATATGTGCATCCAGACCACAGTGCAGATCCAATTCCTGATAGAAGTCAAGAAGCAAAGGTACTCCCTCCAGAAGTCCTGTGTTGTGCAGAAGGGAGTGCATTAGTAGCTCTTCTTCTAAGTCACCGGATAGCAGAGCTTATAGGAAGTGTGATATAGGGCACCAACTACATCAAACAGGCCTTTATGATCTATTAATACAGGAGGCCTGAGCAGCACACTTTTATAGCTACCACAAACAGAATGACTCAGTTTATGTAAAATTGAATCCTATAATACATATCTATGAATTGTTTGTTGGTGAATGAATGTATATGCAGAAAAGTGTGGGGTGCTGGAACATGCCTTACCATAAAGCTCAGCTTCAGGAGATGCAATATAGATCTTCAGGAGAGCACGTGATAGCATGAGCAAGGCTCTTTCTGTACACACACACACACACACACACACACACACACACACACAGAGAGAGAGAGAGAGAGAGAGAGAGTCAAATGGAGGATATTGGTTGACTATAAGGGTGAAGCAAAGGACTCAGGGTGACTTTACTATATAAAGTTTTATTATTCTAAATCCAGAGGTGATTATATTGATATTTGCTATATTATCCTATTTGTAAGTTTCCTGATATATTTGGAATGACAGTATTCTATAAATGTACTAATGTCAGTATATTAATAAAGCTAATGGTTTTAGGAAGCAATGTCCTGGGTTACGAAAAGTAGGTGGGAAATTCTGTTTTAATAGTAAAGTAAAAAATGGTGCAGATGTATATAAAAATTAGTTTTCACTTGTAACAATAGATAATGCAAGTTATGCAAATGACTAAATGTAGAGTCAAATCAGCTTCCTTACCACTTAGGATTTTCAGAGTAAGATTCTTAGAACAGTAGTTATAGAATAACCTGTCACACAATTGCAGTGCCCCGAGGCAAAGATGAGGCTAGAGGGAGGGAAGAAACAATCAATGCCTTGCCTATTTTTCTGTCATCATTTCCTTATTAATATTTGATTACTGAAAAAAAGCATTTTACAGAGACATTTAAGAGTTTTTTTTATTCGATATATTCTTTATTTAAATTTCAAATGATTTCCCTTTTCCTTGATTCCCCCCCTCACCACATGTCCCATAAGCCCTTTTCCCTCCCCCTGTTCCCCCATCCACCCCTTCCCACTTCCCTGTTCTGGTATTCGCCTACACTGCTGCATTGAGCCTTTCCAAAACCAGGGGCCACTCCTTCCTTTTTCTTGGACATCAGTTGATATGTAGATTGTGTCTTGGGTATTTGAGCTTCTAGGCTAATATCCACTTATCAGTGAGTACATACCATGAGTATTCTTTTGAGACTGCATTGCTGCCTCATTTAGGATGATATTCCAACTCCATTCATTTGTCTAAGAATTTCATGAATTCATTGTTTCTAATGGCTGAATAGTACTCCATTGTGTATATATACCACATTTTTTGTATCCATTCCTCCATTGAGTGACATCTAGGTTCTTTCCAGCTTCTGGCTATTATAAATAGGGTGGCTATGAACATAGTGGAGCATGTATCCTTATTACATTCCGGGGGAATCCTCTGGGTATATGCCCAGGAGTGGTATAGCAGGGTCCTCCGGAAGTGTCATACCGAGTTTTCTGAGGAACTGCCTGACTGATTTTCAAAGTGGTTGTACCAGCTTGCAATCCCACTAGCAGTGGAGGAATGCTCCTCTTTCTCCACATCCTCACCAACACCTGCTGTCTCCTGAGTTTTTAATCTTAGCCATTCTGACTGGTGTGAGGTGAGATCTCAGGGTTGTTTTGATTTGCATTTCCCTAATGACTCATGATGTTGAACATTTCTTAAGGTGCTTTTCAGCCACCGAAGTTCTTCAGGTGAAAATTCTTTTTTTAGCTCTGTACCCCATTTTTAATATTTGGTTTTCTGGGGTCTAACTTCTTGAGTTCTTTGTATATATTGGATATTAACCCTCTGTCAGATGTAGGGTTGGTGAAGATCTTTTCCCAATTTGTTGGTTGCCAATTTGTCCTTTTGACAGTCCTTTGCCTTACAGAAACTTTGTAATTTTATGAGGTCCCATTTGTCAATTCTTGATCTTAGAGCAAAAGCTATTGGTGTTCTGTTCAGGAACTTTCTCCCTGTGCCTATGTCCTCAAGGGTCTTCCCCAGTTTCTTTTCTATTAGTTTCAGTGTGTCAGGTTTTATGTGGAGGTCCTTGATCCACTTGGAGTTGGATTTAGTACAAAGAGATAAGAATGGATAAATTCACATTATTCTGCATTCTCCAATTGAACCAGCACCATTTGTTGAAAAGGCTATCTTTTTTCCCACTGGATATTTTCAGCTCATTTGTTGAAGATCAAGTTACCATAGGTGTGTGGGTTCATTTCTGGGTCTTCAATCATATTTCATTGATCCACCTGCCTGTCACTGTACCAATACAATGCAATTTTCAACACTATTGCTCTGTAGTATTGCTTGAGGGCAGGGATACTGATTTTCCCCACAAGTTCTTTTACTATTGAGAATAGTTTTAGCTATTCTGGGTTTTTTATTATTCCAGATGAATTTGAGAATTGCTCTTTCTAACTCTATAAAGAACTGTGTTTTGCGATTTTGATGGGGATTGCATTGAATCTGTAGATTGCTTTTGGCAAGATAGCCATTTTAATTATATTAATCCTGCCAATCCATGAGCATGGAAGATTTTTCCATTTTATGAGGTCTTCTTCAATTTCCTTCTTCAGAGATCTTTCATACAGACCTTTCACTTATTTGGTTAGAGTCACACTAAGATACTTTATATTGTTTGTGGCTGTTATGACAACATTTCCCTAATTTCTTTCTCAGCCTGCTTATCCTTTGAGTATAGGAAGGCTACTGATTTGCTTGAGTTGATTTTATAACCAGCCACTTTGCTGAAGTTATCAGCTGTAGGAGTTCTCTTGTGGAATTTTTGGGGTCACTTAAGTATACTATCATATCATCTGCAAATAGTGATAGTTTGATTTCTTCCTTTCCAATTTGTATCCCTTTTACCTCCTTATGTTGTCTAATTGCTCTAGCTAGTATCTCAAGTACTATATTGGAAAGATATGGAGAGAGGGGGCAGCCTTTTCTAGTCCTTGATTTTAGTGGGATTGCTTCAAGTTTCTCTCCATTTAGTTTGATGTTGGCTACTGGTTTGCTGTATATTCCTTATACCAAGTTTAGTATAGGCCTTGAATTCCTGTTCTTTCTAAGATCTTTACCATGAAAGCATGCTAAATTTTGTCAAATTCTTTTTCAGTATCTAATGAAATAACCATGTGTTTTTTTTCTTTGACTTTGTTTATGTAGTGGATTGCATTGATGGATTTCTGTATATTGAACCATCCCTGTATCACTGGTATGAAGCCTACTTGATCATTGCGAATGATGGATTTGATGTATTATTGGATTCGATTGGCAAGAATTTTGTTGAGTATTTTTGCATTGATGTTCATAAGGGAAATTGGTCTGAAGGTCTCTTTCTTTGTTGAATCTTTGTGTGGTTTTGGTATCAGTGTAATTGTGGCTTCATAGAACGAGTTGTATAGTGTTCTTTCTGATTCTATTTTGTGGAATAGTTTGAAGAGTATTGGTGTTAGGTCTTCTTTGAAGGTTTGATAGAATTCTGCACTAAAACCATCTCATCTGGTCCTGTGCTTTTTTGGTTGGAAGACTTTCTATAAACCCTTCTATTTCTTTAGAGGTTATGGGACTGTTTAGATGATCTATTTGATCCTGCTTTAATTTTGGTATTTGGTATCTGTCTAGGAAATTGTCCATTTCCTCCAGATTCTCCAGTTGTGTTGAGTATAGGCTTTTGTAGTAGGATCTGATGATTTTTTGAATTTCCTCAGTTTCTCTTGTTATAGCTGCCTTTTCATTTCTAATTTTGTTAATTTGGATACTGTCTCTGTGCCCTTTGTGTAGTCTGGGTTTATCTATTTTGTTGATTTTCTCAAAGAACTTTTGTTGATTCTTTGTATGGTTCTCTTTGTTTCCCCTTGATTGATTTCAGCCCTGAGTTTGATGATTTCCTGTCTTCTACTCCTCCTTGGTAAATTAGCTCCTTTTTGTTCTAGAGCTTTCAGGTGTGCCTTTAAGCTGCTAGTGTATGCTCTCTCTAGTGTCCTTTTAGAGGCACTCAAGGCCATGAGTTTTCCTCTTAGTACTGCTTTTATTGTACTTTTTGGCCAAAGTATAATTGAATAGAGTATTGTTCAGCCTCCATATGTATGTGGGCTTTCTATTGTTTTGTTGCTATTGAAGACCACTCTTACTCCATAGTGATATGATAGGAGGCATGGGATTAGTTCGATCTTCTTATATTTGTTATGGTCTGTCTTGTGACCAATTATATGGTTGATTTTGGAGAAGGTACCATGAGTTGCTGAGAAAAAGTTATATTCTTTTGCTTTAGGATGAAATGTTCTCTATATATTTGTTAAATCTGATTGGTCCAAAGCTTCAATTAGTTTCAATATGTCTCTGTTTAGTTTGTTTTCCTGATAGTGGAGTGTTGAAGTCACCCACAATTATTGTGTTAGGTGCAATGTGTGCTTTGAGCTTTAGTAAGGTTTCTTTTATTAATGAGGTTGCCCTTGCATTTGGAGCATAGATGTTCAGAATTGAGAGTTCTTCTTGGTGGATTTTTCCTTTGACCACCAAGAAGTGTCCTTCCGTGTCTCTTTATGACCTTAGGTTTAAAGTCAATTTTTCTGATATTAGAAGGGCTTGTTTCCTGAGAACATTTGCTTGTAAAATTGTTTTCCAGCCTTTTACTCTAAGGTAGTTTTTGTCTTTGACACTGAGGTGTGTTTTCTGTATGCAGCAAAATGTAGGGTCCTGTTTAAGTATCCAGTCTGTTATTCTATGTCTTTTTATTGGGGAACTAAGTCCATTGATGTTAAGAGATATTGAGAAATAGTGATTATTAGTTCCTGTCATTTTTGATGCTACTTTTATATTTGAGTGATTATCTTCTTTTGGGTTTGATGAAAGAAGGTTACTATCTTGTTTTTTCCAGGATGTAGTTTCCCTCCTTGTATTGGAGTTTTCCACCTATTATCCTTTGTAGGGCTTGGTTTGTAAAAATATATTGTGTAATTTGGTTTTATCATGGAATATCTTGGTTTCTTCATCTATGGTGATTGAGAGTTTTGTTGGGTATAGTATTCTTGTCTGGCATTTGTGTTCTCTTAGAGTTTGATGAGATCTGCCCAGGATCTTCTAGCTTTCATGGTCTCTGGTGAGAAGTCTGGTGTGATTCTGATAGGTCTTCCTTTATATGTTACTTGGCCTTTTTCTCTTTCTGCCTTTAATATTTTTTCTTTGTTTAGTACATTTGGGGTTTTGATTATTATGTGACAGGAGGTACTTTTGTTCTGGTCTAGTCTGTTTGGAGTTCTGTATGCTTCTTGTATGTTCATGGGCATCTCTCTCTTTAGGTTAGGGAAGTTTTCTTCCATAATTTTGTTGAAGATGTTTGCTAGCCCTTTAAGTTGTAAATCTTTACTCTCATCTATACCTATAATCCTTAGGTTTGGTCTTCTCATTGTGTCTTGGATTTCCTGGATGTTTTGTGTTACAAGCTTTTTGCATTTTGCATTTTGCATTTTCTTTGACTGTTGACTCAATGGTTTCTATGATGTCTTCAGCATCTGAGATTCTTTCTTCTCTCTCTTGTATTCTGTTGTTGATATTTGCATCTATGGCCCCTGATTTCTTCCCAGGGTTTTCTATCTTCAAAGTTATCTCCATTTGTTATTTCTTAGTTGTTTCTACTTCTGTTTTTAGATCCTGTATGTTTTTGCTCAGTTCCTTCACTCATTTGTTTGTGTTTTCCTGTAATTCTTTAAGAGATTTTGTGTTTCCTCTTTCTGCCTGTTGACTCAATTTCTCCTGCATTTCTTTAAGTGATTTTTGAATTTCCTCCTTATTGGCTTTTATCTGTTGACCCATATTCTCCTGAATTTCTTTAAGTGATTTTTGTGTTTCGATTGTAAGAGCTTCTAACTTATTCATGTTCCCCTGTATTTCTTTAACAGATTTATTTATGTCCTTTTTGTGTTCCTCTAACAGCATCATGACCAGTGATTTTAAATCCAAATCTTGTTTTACTGGTGTGTTGGGGGTATCCAGGACTTGCTGTTGTTGGAGAATTGGGTTCATCTAAGAGTTTTAACACATTAAATTCTCATTTAGTTTTGAAATTAATGACAAAAATACTGAAGAAAGTTTTATAATTTTGGACATCTAGCAAATTCACTAAGATGACTTCAATGTCCTGGATGATTCTTTTTCAATCCAACCTCTCATTATACCACCAACCCAGGCACAGGCCTCTTAAATCCTAAAAATCCTAATTTTGAGATTTTCTTTTAAATAGGGTGTTTTCAGAGGGGAAACCAGAAAGGGGATAACATTTGAAATGTAAATAAACAAAAGATCTAATAAAACAACAACAACAACAACAAAACAAAAATATTTTATGGATATTTATATACCCCATATGCATGCTGTGCCCATAGAGGCCAGAAGATGGCATTCGAACTCAGGTAACTGAAGTCACAAATGATTGTGAGCTGCAGTGTAGGTGCTGAGAACCAAACCTGAGTGTTCTGGAAGAGTCCTGTGTGCTCTTAACTACACAGTTATCTCTCCAGCCCAAGATTTTCTATATTTTGGGATGTTTACATGTGATGACCACCTTATTTGTTATTTCTACCAATTTTCATTAATTGACATAATTTATTTTTAAAATTGACTATTTTTTTCTTTTTACAGAGTTTCATATATCCTAGATAAGTTCATCCTGTATTTTAGAATCATATCTATGGAAAAACAAATTTTTAAAAATCTATGAATATGAGTCTGACTGAGAATATACATAAAATTTGCCAAAGTTAAGCATGTGGCAAATAAACCTTTGAGAAGACATTGAAGAACATTATCCAGTTGGGAAATACCAACTAAAAGCACAGTTACATGGCACCATGTTTTCTCTAGAGTACAAAACGTTAAAATGTTTTGCTGCATCTAATGTTGATAATGACATGGAAAAACTAGAATTGTATGTCAGTTTTGGGAAATAATTTTGTAGTTTCTTAAAAAGTAATATATATATATATATATATATATATATATATATATATATATATATATATATATATGTTGTAAGACTCAGTCACTCAACTTTTAGGTGTTCATATAATTAAAATGAAACCATAGGTCAAAGGTCTCAAACCATAGGAGAAAACAAAATCTATACATATTTTCACAACAAGTTATTTAAAATGGCCTTAGACCAGAATTAACCTAAACATTCATAAACGCAAATAGGGATTCATAAAAACTGAACAGTTTATAATGGACACTCAAAAGTGAGCTGTTGATTAAATGCAGTAAATAGAGACCCATAAATATACTGAACCCTCTTTCAATTTACTAAACTAATCCTATCAGTTTTATATTGACTTTCTACAATTTTCTTTTTTTTCTTTTTTTTATATTCGATATAATTTATTTACATTTCAAATGATTTCCCCTTTTCTACCCCCCCACTCCCTGAAAGTCCCGTAAGCCCCCTTCTCTTCCCCTGTCCTCCCACCCACCCCTTCCCACTTCCCCGTTCTGGTTTTGCCAAATACTGTTTCACTGAGTCTTTCCAGAACCAGGGGCCACTCCTCCTTTCTTCTTGTACCTCATTTGATGTGTGGATTATGTTTTGGGTATTCCAGTTTTCTAGGTTAATATCCACTTATTAGTGAGTGCTTTAGGCAAAATGGCCATTTTAACTATATTGATTCTACCGATCCAGGAGCATGGGAGGTTTTCCCATTTTTTGAGGTCTTCTTCCATTTCCTTCTTCAGAGTCTTGAAGTTCTTGTCATACAAATCTTTCACATATTTGGTAAGAGTCACCCCAAGATACTTTATACTGTTTGTGGCTATTGTGAAGGGGGTCATTTCCCTAATTTCTTTCTCAGCCTGCTTATCCTTTGAGTATAGGAAGGCCACTGATTTGCTTGAGTTGATTTTATAACCTGCCACTTTGCTGAAGTTGTTTATCAGCTGTAGGAGCTCTCTAGTGGAGTTTTTTGGGTCACTTAGGTAGACTATCATGTCGTCTGCGAATAATGATAGTTTGATTTCTTCCTTTCCAATTTGTATTCCTTTGACCTCCTTATGTTGTCGAATTGCCCGAGCTAGTACCTCAAGTACAATATTGAAAAGATAAGGAGAAAGGGGGCAGCCTTATCTGGTCCCTGATTTAAGTGGGATTGCTTCAAGTTTCTCTCCATTTAGTTTGATGCTGGTTACAGGTTTGCTGTATATTGCTTTTACTATGTTTAGGTATGGGCCTTGAATTCCTGTTCTCTCCAAGACTTTAAGCATGAAAGCATGCTGAATTTTGTCAAATGCTTTTTCAGCATCCAATGAAATGACCATGTGGTTTTGTTCTTTGAGTTTGTTTATGTAGTGGATTGTATTGATGGATTTCCGTATATTGAACCAACCCTGCATTCCCGGGATAAAGCCTACTTGATCATGGTGGATGATCATTTTGTTGTGTTCTTGGATTCGGTGGGCAAGTAATATATTGAGTATTTTTGCATCGATGTTCATAAGGGAAATTGGTCTGAAGTTCTCTTTCTTTGTTGGATCTTTGTGTGACTTTGGTATCAGCGTAATTGTGGCTTCGTAGAAGGAATTGGGTAGTGTTCCTTCTGTTTCTATTTTGTGGAATAGTTTGAAGAGTATTGGTGTTAACTCTTCTTTGAAGGTCTGATAGAATTCTGCACTGAAACCATCTGGTCCTGTGCTTTTTTTGGTTGGAAGACTTTCTATGACTCCTTCTATTTCTTTAGGCATTATGGGACTGTTTAGATGGTGTAGTTGGTCCTGATTGAATTTTGTTATTTGATATCTGTCAAGGAAATTGTCCATTTCCTCCAGATTCTCCAGTTAGTTGTGTTGAGTACAGTCTCTTGTAGTAGGATCTGATGATTTTTTGGATTTCCTCAGTTTCCGTTGTTATATCTCCCTTTTCATTTCTAAGTTTGTTAATTTGGATACTTTCTCTGTGCCCTTTGGTCAGTCTGGCTAAGGGTTTATCTATCTTGTTGATTTTCTCAAAGAACCAGCTCCTGGTTTTGTTGATTTTTTGTATGGTTCTCTTTGTTTCTACTTGATTGATTTCGGCCCTGAGTTTGATGATTTCCTGCCTTCTACCCCTCTTGGGTGAAATAGCTTCTTTTTGTTCCAGGGCTTTCAGGTGTGTCATTAAGCTGGTAATGTATGCTCTCTCCATTTTCTTTTTGGAGGCACTCGGGGCTATGAGTTTTCCTCTTAGCACTGCTTTCATTGTGTCCCATAGAGTTGGGTATGTTGTGTTTTCATTTTCATTGTGTTCTAAAAAGTCTTTAATTTCTTTCTTTATTTCTTCCTTGACCAAGGTATCATTGATTAGAGTATTGTTCAGTTTCCACGTGTATGTGGGTTTTCTGTTGTTTCTGTTGCTACTGAAGACCACTTTTACTCCATAGTGATCAGATAGGAGGCATGGGATTAGTTCTATCTTCTTATATTTGTTGAGGTCTGTCTTGTGACCAATTATATGGTCGATTTTGGAGAAGGTACCATGAGGTGCTGAGAAAAAGGTATATTCTTTTGTTTTAGGATAGAATGTTCTATATATATATCTGTTAAATCTAATTGGTCCAAAGCTTCAATTAGTTTCATTGTGTCCTTGTTTAGTTTCTGTTTTCCTGATTGGTCCATTGAGGAAAGTGCAGTGTTGAAGTCACCCACAATTATTGTGTTAGGTGCCATGTGTACTTTGAGTTTTAATAAAGTTTCTTTTACGAAAGAGGGTGCCCTTGCATTTGGAGCATAGATGTTCAGGACTGAGAATTCTTCTTGTTGTATTTTTCCTTTGACCAGCAAGAAGTGTCCCTCAGAGTCTCTTTTGATGACTTTGGGTTGAAAGTCAATTTTATCTGATATTAAAATGGCTACTCCAGCTTGTTTCCTGAGACCATTTGCTTGTAAAATTGTCTTCCAGCCTTTTACTCTAAGGTAGTGTTTGTCTTTGACCCTGAGGTGTGTTTCCTGTAAGCAGCAAAATGTAGGGTCCTGTTTACGTATCCAGTCAGTTAGTCTGTGTCTTTTTATTGGGGCATTAAGTCCATTGATGTTAAGAGATATAAGGAATAGTGATTGTTACTTCCTGTCATTTTTGACGTTATTTTTTAAATTTGATTGCTTAACTTCTTTTGGGTTTGATGAAAGGTTACTATCTTGCTTTTTCCAGGGTGAAGTTTCCCTCGTTGTATTGGTGTTGTCCTCCTATTATCCTTTTTAGGGCTGGGTTTGTGGATAGATATTGGGTAAACTTGGTTTTGTCATGAAATATCTTAGTTTCTCCATCTATGGTGATTGAGAGTTTTGCTGGATATAGTAGTTTTGGTTGGCATTTGTGTTCTCTTAGAGTCTGCATGAGATCTGCCCAGGACCTTCTAGCCTTCATAGTCTCAGGTGAAAAGTCTGCTGTGATTCTGATAGGTCTTCCTTTATATGTTACTTGGCCTTTTTCTCTTACTGCCTTTAATATTCTTTCTTTGTTTAGTACATTTCGTGTTTTGATTATTATGTGACGGGAAGGGAAGTATTTCTGTTCTGTTCCAGTCTGTTTGGAGTTCTGTAGGCTTCTTGTATATTCATGGGCATCTCTCTCTTTAGGTTAGGGAAGTTTTCTTCCATAATTTTTTTGAAGATATTTGCTGGCCCTTTAAGTTGTAAATCTTCACTCTCATCTATGCTTATAATCCTTAGGTTTGGTCTTCTCATTGTGTCCTGGATTTCCTCGATATTTTTGGTTACAAGCTTTTTGCATTTTGCATTTTCTTTAACTGTTGATTCCATGCATGGTTTCTATGGAATGTTCAGCATCTGAGATTCTTCCTTCTATCTCTTGTATTCTGTTGTTGATAATTGCATCTCTGTCCCCTGATTTCTTCCCAAGGCTTTCTATCTCCAAAGTTGTCTCCCTTTGAGTTTTCTTAGTTGTTTCTACTTCTGATTTTAGATCCTGGATGGTTTTGCTTAGCTCCTTCACATGCTTGTTTGTGCTTTCCTGTAATTCTTTAAGAGATTTTTGTGTTTCCTCTTTCATGACCTCAGCCTGTTGACCAAAGTTCTCCTGTATTTCTTTAAGTTATTTTTGTGTTTCCTCATTATTGGCTTTTGTATTCTCCTGGATTTCTTTCAATGATTTTTGTGTTTCCCTTGCAAGGGCTTCTAACTTTTGATCCATTTTCTCCTGAATTTCCCTAAGTATGTCCTTCATGTGTTCCTGTACCAGCATCAAGACCAGTGATTTTAAATCCAAATCTTGTTTTACTGGTGTGTTGGGGTATCCAGGACATGCTGGTAGAGGAGAATTGGGTTCGGATACTGCCATATTGCCTTGATTTCTGTTAGTGACGTTCCTGCGTTTGCCTTTTGCCATCTAGTTCTCACTGGTGTTACTTGGTCTTGTCAGTGCTGGACTCACCAGTGCAAGCTGCCCCTTCCCAGTTGGCCTCTGGTGCACAGCTTACCCCCTGCACTGCCTGTAGACAGGGTGCTGCTGTCCAGGCTGTTCAGATCCCGAAGCAGGCACCCGAAGGCTCCCGCTGGGGCCTGCTGGATTCACTTGAGCACACTGACTTCTCCCAGCTGGCCGCCCGGAATCCCCTCTAGCCTCTTGCAGGACCTGGAGATGTGGTGCTGCAGCCCAGGCTGATCTGGATCCGGAAGCGGAGAGAGTTGAGCTGAGAGCTCCTGCCTGAGGCCTTGCCCCAGATTGTGTCTGTGGACCAGATGGAGCCCTTGTGCACCCCCAGGGAGCGCCGATGGTGTATGCTGCCGGGACCTCCCCTGTGTTCTGATCACTCCGCTGGGCAGCCGATCCCCCAACCGGGCTGGCACACACAAGGTTAGCCTGGCCGCCCAGGCCCTGAGTCCAGGCAAAAGCCTGGGAGGCCAAGGTCCCAGCCAAGTTCTCCTAGGGCTATGACTGTTAATTGGGTCCGCCAGGTGACCTGGATGGCGGGCGTGTGCGCCCTGAAAGCGCCGGGAGAGTCTGCTGTGCTAACAGCCTCCTGGGCTGGTTGACTCACAGATGGCCCACCAAGCCGCCCAGATCTTGGGGTCAGTCCTGTGCCTTTTGGGGCCTAGACCCCCGCTTTGTTAGCCTCACTTTATGCCCGTTACGGCTCTGCCTGCCAGAGCTCTCTGTTGTCCTGCAGGTAAAATGGCGGTGCGCGCGCAGGCCCGGGCAAAAAACCTCCTGGCTGGGTTGGCGCCCTGATGGCCCCCCGAACAGCCCAGGACCTGGGTGCAGGCCAACGCCCGTCGGGCTCAGACCCCCGCGGTGTTGGCCTGGGATTATGTTTGTGTACCTCAGACTGTCCGACGTCACTGGAGTTCGAAATCAAGATGGAGATGCCGAGTTCTGCAGTGGCTTCCGAGCAGCGAAAGGCGCTGCAAAACCGCAGCTGTTTGCTGCCCGTCTGGTCAGCGAAGGTCAGTGGTCGTGGGCACAGGGCCTAACTGGACCCTGTGCTGCCTTGGTTCCACTGCTGATGGCCCTTCAGCTGGACCAGCCACTGCTGTACTGCCGCCGCCGCCGCCTGTTGTTTTTACTTTTAAAAGAAATTTCGACTTTCTACAATTTTCTAAGATGATCATATCATCTCTTAGTAAGGACATTTCATTTTTACTTTTCAATCTGAGTACATGTCATTTCATCTTCTTGACTCATTGTCCCTTGAACCTCTAATACATAACAATGTGGTATTATTATATAATAACATGGAATATTGTTATATGATAACAATGTAGTATTGTTATATAATAACAATGTAGCATTGTCATGGAATAACAAGTTGTTAAATGGCACGATTAGATTCTGTTCTTGTTTCTCATCTTACTGGAAACATAGATTGAAAAACATTTTTTTGTGTCTTCTTTATTTTATACTAAGAAAATACTTTTACATTTCTTATTTGTTAAGATATTTGTTAGGAAGAAACACTTCATTTTGTTAAATGCCTTGTCTGCATTATTGATATTATTATCTTTAAATATTTTGTATATTAAGATATAATATAATAAAATATTATATCTATAATATTTTAATAATATACACTGATTTTTAAGTTTTGAATCAACTTCACATTTCTATGTTGTAAGTTTTATATATTCTTTGACTTAACACAAGAAAAGCTAGGGATTTCTTTCATCTGTGCTTGCAATAGGTTGGGATGAGTTATCTAATGTTTTAGCCTGGTTTTGCATCAGTATGAAAGTAACCTCACTCAAAAGTTGAAAAGGATTCCCTCCTGTTCTATTTTTAAATAAATACTTTACAAGAGTTGATATTCCTTATATAAAAATTTACTTAAATCCCTATAATTATCTGTGTATGGAATTTTGCTCTATCTTTTATTTTAATTGTTAAGTTTTTATTACAGAGATTTGTGCTAGGCCACTGAACAATATCTCTAATCCCTATCTATTTCTTATAGGACTATCATGCTATTGCATTATGTGATTGCATCATATACTCTGACACTGTTATGGAAATAAACATGGAGGAATCTGTCTTCAGGATGAATTGATCATTTTAACAACACAAAAGGACATCATGTACCTGATTCAATTCTTTGTTTTTAATTTGATTTGTTTAATAAACTATAGCCCAATGAGAAAGAACATGTAACCTTTGTATTTCTGGTCCAGGTTACCTCACCTAGTATAATCTTTTCTTTATCTATCCTTTTAACTGCAAAGTTCAGTTTTTCATTTTTCTTTACGGCTGAGTAGTATTCCATAGTATATATGTGCCACATTTCAGTATTTGTTTGTCATCTTAAGGTATTTAGGATGTTTTTATTTCCTAGCTACTGTAAAAAGAGCAGCAATCATCATGACCAAGAAAATATGTGTGGGGTGGAATGTCAAGTCCTTTAGGCAAATGCCAAGAAGAGGTGCAAGATAAGTACATATTGCTGAAAACACCATGAACTCATACTTTAGACACAGGGTCCCTGAGCTGGAACTGACCTGAATGTCTCCTTCCTCATAACCTCATTTCATGATATCAGAAGATACAATGCAAACATCTAAAGAAGGGAATCAATCAACAGCTCCACCTAGCTATGGTGCCTAAGATCACAACATCAACCAGTGTGAAATGAGAACCCTAAGTGTACAGCAATGTCATACATGTTTTGTAACCATCAGCTCTCTAATTGGATTTAAGACCTGCTCAAGAAGAGTAAAACCATGCCTGAGACTATAAGCCTAGCACACTACTCAGTGCTAGTGAAGCCATTGTTATTGGAGAACTGTGCTGGATACAATAAGATTGCCCTATAGGCTCAATAATTTGACTGCTTGGTCACCAGGGACTGGACCCTTTATTTTATTTTATTTTTAATTTTTATTAGATATTTGCTTTACATTTCAAATGATATCCCCTTTCAGAGTTACCCCTCTGAAATTCCCATATCCCATCCTCCCTCCCCCTGCTCAACTGCTGCCCTTCCCCAATTTCCTGACTTGTATTCCCTTTTCTGTGGAATTGAGCCTTCACAAGACCAATGGTCTCTCCTCTCATTGATGTCTGAAATGGTCATCTTTTGTTACATATGTAGCTGGAGCCATAGGTTCCTCCATGTGTACTCTTTGGTTGGTGGTTTAGTCCCTGGGAGCTCTGGATGTATTGGTTGATACATATAATTGTTCCTCTTGTGGGGCTACAAACCTCTTCAGCTCCTTGGGTCCTTTGCCTAGCTGCTCCATTGGGAACCCTATGTTCATTTTATTGGTTGGCCGTGAGCCATGGGTATTTTGATCCACTTTCCAATAAGGATCAAAGTAGTCACACTTTGGTCTTCCTTCTTCTTGAGCTTCATGTGTTCTGTGAGTTGTATTTTGGGTGTTCCGAGCTTTGGGGCTAATATCTACTTATCAGTAAGTGTATACCATGTGTATTCTTTTGTGATTGGGTTACCTCACTCAGAATGATATTTTCTGGCTCCATCCATTTTCCTAAGAATTTCATGAAGTCATTGTTTTTAATAGCTGAGTAGTACTCCATTGTGTAAATGTACCACATTTTCTGTATCCATTCCTCTGTTGAGATATATCTGTGTTATTTATAGCTTCTGGCTATTATAAATAAGGCTGCTATGAACATTAGTGGAGCATGTGTCCTTATTACATGTTGGAGCATCTTCTGGGTATATATGCCCAGGAGTGGTATAGCTGGGTCTTGAGGTAGTGCTATGTCCAGTTTTCTGAGGAGCAGCCAAACTGATTTCCAGAATGCTTTTACCAGCTTGCAATCCCACCAACAGTGGAGGAGTATTCCTCTTTCTCCACATCCTCTCCAGCATTTGCTGTCCTCTGTGTTTTTGATCTTGGTCATTCTGACTGGTATGAGGTGGAATCTCAGGGTTGTTTTGATTTGCATTTCCCTGATGATTAAGGATGTTGAACATTTCTTTAAGTGTTTCTCAGCCATCTGATATTCCTCAGTTGAGAATTCTTTATTTAGCTCTGTACCCCATTTTTAATAGGTTTATTTGGTTCTCTGGAGTCTTAACTTCTTGAGTTCTTTGTATAATTTGATATTAGCCCTCTATTAAATGTAGGATTGGTAAAGATCTTTTCCAAATCTGTTGGTTGCAATTTTGTCCTATTGACAGTGTCCTTTGCCTTAGAGAAGCTTTGCAATTTTATGTGGTCCCATTTGTCAATTCTTGATCTTAGAGCATAAACTATTGGAGTTCTCTTCAGGAAATTTCCCCCTGTGCCCATGTGATCCAGGTTCTTCCCGACACGTTCTCTTCTATCAGATTCAGTGTATCTGGTTTTAAGTGGAGGTCCTCTATCCACTTGGGCTTGAGCTTTGTACAGAGGGATAAGAATGGATCAATTTGCATTGTTCCTCATGCTGACTGCCAGTTGACCCAGCACCATTTGTTGAAAATGTTGTCTTTTTTTCCCTGGATGTTTTTAGCTCCTTTGTCAAAGATCAAGTGTATGGATTCATTTCTGGGTCTTCAATTCTATTCCATTGATCTTCCTGCCTGTTTCTGTGTCAATACCATACAGTTTTAATCATTATTGCTCTGTAGTATAGCTTGAGGTCAGGGATGGTGATTTCACCAGAAGTTCTTTTATTGTTAAGAATAGTTTTTGCTATCCTGGCCTTTTTATTATTCCAGATAAATTTGGAAATTGCTCTTTCTAACTCTATGAAGAATTGAGTTGGAATTTTAATGGAGTTTGCATTGAATCTGTAGATAGCTTTAGGCAAGATGACCATTTTTACTATAGTAACCCTGCCAATTCATGAGCATGGGTGATCTTTCCATCTTCTGAGATCTTCAATTTCTTTCTTCAGAGACTTGAAGTTCTTGTTGTACAGATCTTTCACTTGCTTGGTTAGAGTCACACCAAGATTATCTACCTTTATATGTTACTCGATCTTTTTCCCTTGCTGCTTTTAATATTTTTTTCTTTGTTTAGTGCATTTGGTGTTTTAATTATTTTGTGCTGAGAGGAATTTCTTTTCTGGTTCAATCTATTTGGAATTCTGTAGGCTTCTTGTATGTTCACAGGCATCTCTTTCTTTAGGTTAGAGAAGTTTTTTTCTATGATTTTGTTGAAGACATTTACTAGTTCTTTAAGTTTGAAATCTTTACTCTCTTCTATACATATAATCCTTAGGTTTGTTCTTTTCATTTTATGTCCTGGATTTCCTGGATGTTTTGGATCAGGAGCTTTTTGCATTTTTACATTTTCTTTGACTGTTGAGTCAATGTTTTCTATGGAATCTTCTGCATCTGAGAATCTCTCTACTATCTCTTGTATTCTGTTGTTGATGCTTGCATCCATGAGTCCTGACTTCTTCCCAGGTTTTCTATGTCCAGAGTTGTTTACCTTTGTGATTTCTTTATTGTTTCCACCTCCATTTTTCAATCTTGGATGGATTTGTTCAATTCCTTCATCTGTTTGTTTGTGCTTTCATGTAATTCTTTAAGGGCTTCTAATTTTTTACCTATATTCTCCTGTATTTCATTAAGGGAGTTATTTATGTCCTTCTTGAAGCCCTCTATCAGCATCATGAGCTGTAACTTTAACTCCAAATCTTGCTTTTCTGGTGTGTTAGGGTATCCAGGACTTGCTGTTGTGGGAGATTTGGGTACCATGTTGCCTTAATTTCTGTTTGTAACATTCCTACATTTGCCTTTCACCACCTGGTTATCTCTGGTGTTAGTTGGACTTGCTGTCTCTGGCTGGTGCTTGTCTCTCCTGTGGGCCTACAAGCCAGTCTCAGCACCCATGGGTGGCCAGCTCTCCCCTGGCACAGAGTGCTGTGGTGCTCCTGGGTTGTAGTGGAGTCCAGACTGACCCTGTCCTGACTGCTCTTCCACTCCTGTGTTTCCTGTGCTCCTAGCTGTACCATCCTGCTCAGTTGCCCAAGAGAAGATGGAGGCCCCACCTCTAAACTTGGGAGTCAAATAACTCCCTGCAGAGTAGTTCTCCCCTGGCAGGATTGGTGTACAGTCTGCCGTGGAGCTGCCCAGCTCCTTGGTGAAGGTGGGGCCCTGGGGTTCTCTGTCCTAGCTGTTCTGGCGTTCCGATGTTCCCTGCGCTCCTGCTATACCCACTGTCTCAGTTGATGGATAGAAGATGGCTGCCTTTGGAGTGGGCCCTTTTTGAAACAATTAGGAGGCATGGTCTAGTTAGAGGTTGTTAATGGTGGGTAGGATTTGAGACATAAAAAGCCCAAACCAGGCATAGCAATTCCTTTCTCTTCTTGCTGATTTAGAACTCTTAGCTACTTATCTAATATCGTTTCTGCCTGCATGCCACAATGCTCCTCCACCACAAAGATAATGAGCTAAACCTCTGGAACTATAAGCAAGCCCTACTTAATGGTCTGTCTATCTGTCTGTCTGTCTGTCTGTTCTCTCACTCTCTGTGTCTCTTTGTCTCTCTGTGTGTCTCTCTGTGTGTCTCTCTGTCTCTGTCTCTCTCTGGTAAAAATGTCTCAGTGGCCTTAAAAAGGAACCTAGACCCATTAATCAGTCAACCTAAGAAATCTAAGAGTCCCTGTTTTCTTAGGCCTGAAACTGCAAATCTATGCTACTCAGCATCATCAGTTCTGAGTAAAAATACCAGGTTCTTATACTTGCATAATGAACATTTTACTGACTGAGCTTTCTCTTCCTCTCTATAGCATTTCTCTTTAAGTCAATACAATGTAATTTCAAATAATATAAACCATACCATGCTTAATTTAACGCATACACACACACACACACACACACACACATGCACACACACACACACACACACATAATACAATTTCTTTCTTACAGATTTTGTGCCACATATACTGAATATTTTACTTCTATGTATTACAAACCCATTACATTATTATTGTTTTTCTTTAATGAGATATTTTTGTGAGATTCTTAAAATGAAAGTAAAGGTATTTAATGTTTATTCCAGTTGTTACTGTTTTTAGTGTTTCGAACCTTCATGTTGATGTAGATTTCTGCTATAATATTCTTTCCTTCTCAGGAACTTTTTAAAATTATGTTTTTGAGCTATGGGTTGCTTGGGCTTTTATTTAAAAATGTCTTTTTTTTTTGTTGTTTATGACAGATTTTTGGGTGAGGACAGGAATGGAAACAGCATTTGACAGTTTTGTTTTTCTTTCACTAATTTAACGGTGCTTTTTTGCTGTCTAATTATGGGCTGTATTTTCCTGCTCCTTTGTATGCCTGTTTATTTCCTTTTATTGGATAATAATCATGGGGATTTT
Organism: Apodemus sylvaticus; assembly: GCF_947179515.1. Classification (NCBI taxonomy): domain Eukaryota; kingdom Metazoa; phylum Chordata; class Mammalia; order Rodentia; family Muridae; genus Apodemus; species Apodemus sylvaticus. The sequence goes on from NC_067476.1 coordinate 76,498,881, forward strand.
AGTGATGTGTGTTTTTGTGCCTCTATAAGTATTTTTGAGTTTTATTATGAGGTGTATTTATTTGAACCCTGAGTTATTTGAAGAGGTTTTTTTTTTTTTAAACTAAACACTTGTTCTAGCAAGTTTTGTTCACTATGAACAGTAGATACCGTCTTCATTTGTTACATTGTTTTTATTCTTTTCCTCCAAGCTTGTACAAACACAATCCATGTCATGTCCTGTGCTCTCTCTTGGTAGTTTCTGCTTCTCACTGGTGTTGCTTTACTCAGCTCAGAGTAGTCTCACACCTGCCTTTTAGGAATTATGTAGATTTGAGGGGGCCTCCTGCAGAACTCTGAATTCCTCTCTCTGCAGCTCTCCCCTATCTCACTTTAGTTTTTCTTGTTCATTCCATAGTTTAGTCTCCCATTCTTTATCATTTTCTAATATGTTCAGAATAGCTCTTGCCATCTAATTTTGTGCTTCTTAGTTCTCTGATTTGTTAGTTCTCTGTTGATGTGCACCCAACTTCTCCCCAGCTGACTGGCTGAGCATGATAGGACTGCTTTATTGGCTCTTGCAATTTCTTCAGATTAGAAATTAAGTGAAAGCTGAAATAGTTTCCCTCTGTTCTATGATGCTTGGATTTTTAACTAGATAATCCAAAGGCTGAAGACTAGGATCACGAGAAAACTGTTTCTTGTATGTCTGGTGGTTTATGCTAGTGTTTACAGTGAATCTGTTCACTTAGACATAATCACATATCCTCTTTGTGTAGTTTACGTTTCTTTACATTATAGTGAGTGCGTTCAAAATACATTATACCATGAGAGGGAGTTGGATAGAAGCCATTATTTGGCTTAATGACCTCAGGAATCAAGACTATATGTCTATGGAATTCTATCATTTGCTAAAGTTCTCTCCAGGTTCAGAGATTCCACTTTTTAGTAAAATTGTGTTGAAAATATATTCTAGAAGAATATATATCATTTGGCACATATTAAGGTAAGTCCACCTTCAGTAATTGTAACCAGGACATGAGGTTTCTGTTTTACTTTTATTTGTATTTTATCAAGGTTTTTGTTTGTTTGGATTCTCCTACTATTGCTTTCAACATCATTTATTTTGGGTTTGCCTATCAGTTGATTTAATTTTTATGGATAGAAGAGTATTGCTAAAAGTTTTTAGAATTCATTTATGAGTAGTGAATACTGAACAATAATGGGAGAAGACACTTGTACTCTGCTTTTGTTCTTAACAAAAATACAAACAGCTCATCAAATTACAAGTGGCCAAAATGTTATTTCATGTTTGTTACTAAATACTTCCCTTACCAATCAGAATTTAATCTTCCTTCCTTCCTTCCCTTCCTTCTGTCCTCCCTTCCTCCCTCACTTTCTCCCTTCCTGCCTCCCTCTCTCCCTTCCTTCCTTCCTTCCTTCCTTCCTTCCTTCCTTCCTTCCTTCCTTCCTTCCTTCCTTCCTTCCTTCCTTCCTTTATTTTTTCTTTCTTTCTATTTTTAAATTTATGTTTTGTCTTTTTTATGTTTTGTTATGTCTTGAGAAGTAAGAGTGAAATGCTTAATTTCATAAAGGCCAGACAGACTTTGGCTACAGTCGTTAAGAGCTCATTCTTGCAAGGGCTCTGTGTTCAGCATTCAGCACTCACACTGGGTTACTTGCAATCATCTGTAACCCCAGTTTCATGGGGTCTGGTGCTTCTGGCCTCTGTGGGCACCTGTACTCATGTCTACCCAACACTTCACTAACATACACATCATAAAAATAAGTGATAAAATCTAAAAAATTTTCTAGATTGGAGAAAATTTGGCATACCTTTTAATTAATGCATAATTTTGAAAAAAGTGATTACCTGTGTCCTATATGTTATATTTGTAAAATTAGAGGAAGTCTAAAATTAAGTTTAATTTATAGGTTAAACAATATTAAAATTAGAGGTTAATATTATCTCATTGGAAAAAGAAGTAAATGAGTCATCCATCAAATGTACTGAACTTTCAAGATTATTGAAATTTTGTTTCTTAATATCAAAGTAATTATAAAAAGTATCCAGACCTTACATTTTTCTTCTTAATTATTCTTGTCTTTCTGCCCAGAGGTTTTGTTAAAACAATATTAAGTATCTGGCTTTGGCATACTGCATGAGGAAATACATTCACTTCTGTGCCAATTAAATAAGGACATTTTGTGATGAAGCAGAAAGGAGGTATTTTCCTTAATCCTATGAGATTATATCTAATATTGATGTTCTTTTTTAAATGTGGAATTCCTTTTTTATTAGATATTTTCTTTATTTACATTTCAAATATCATCCCTTTTTTCTGGTTTCCCCTCTGAAAACCCCTTATCCCAACCCCCCTCCCCCTACTCACCAACCTACCCACTCCTGCTTCCCTGTCTTGGTATTCCCCTATACTGGAGCATTGAGCCTTCTCAGGAAATTGGGCCTCTCCTCCCTTCTGTGTACAACAAGGCCGTGTGAAGTGGAATATCAGGGTTGTTTTTATTTGTATTTTCCTGATGACTAAGTTTATTGAACATTTCTTTAAGTGCTTATCAGCCAGTTGAGATTCCTCTGTTGAGAGTTCTCTGTTTAGCTCTGTACCCCATTTTTAAATTGAGTTATTTGTTTTTTTTGGAGTCTAGCTTCTTGAGTTCTTTATATACTTTGGATATTAGCCCTATATTAGATGTATGGTTGGTGACAATCTTTTCCCAATTTGTAGGCTGCAGTTTTGTCCTATTGACAGTGTCCTTTGCCTTACAGAACCTTTTCAGTTTCATGAAGTCCCATTTGTCAATTGTTGATCATATAGCCTGAGCCATTGGTGTTTGTTTAGGAAAAGTTCCTCTTTGCTAATGCATTTGAGGCTATTCCAACTTTCTCTTTTATTAGCTTCTTTGTATCTGGTTTTAGTTTGAGGTCCTTGATCCACTTGGACTTGAGCTTTGTACCAAGTGATAAATATGGATCACTTTGCATTTTTCTATAAGCAGACATCCAGTTAGACCAGCACCATTTGTTGAAGATGCTTTCTTTTTTCTATTGTGTGGTTTTGGCTTCTCTGTCAAAGATGTCCATAGATGTCCATAGGTGTGTGTCTGGGTCTTCAATTCTATTCCATTGATCCACGTGTCTGTCTCTGTACTGATACCATGCCATTTTTTCTTATTTTTAATCACTATTGCTCTGTAGTACAGCTTGAGGTCAGGGATAGTGATTCCCCCAAAAGGTCTTTTATTATCAAAAATAGTTTTTTCTATCCTGGGTGGTTTTTTTGTTTTTTTTGTTTTTTTGTTTTTTTGTTTTCTACATGAAGTTGAGATCTGTGCTTTCCATGTCTGTAAAGAGTTGTGTTGGAAATTTGATGGAGATTGCATTGAATCTGTAGACTGCTTTTGGCAAAATGGCCATTTTTCATTGTGTTAATCCCACTAATCCATGAATATGAGAGATGTTTCCATATTCTCAGGTCTTTTTCGAGTTCTTTCTTCAGGGATGTGAATTTCTTCTTGAACAGATCTTTCACTAGCTTGGTTAGAGTTAAACCAAGGTATTTTATATTATTTGGGGCTATCTTTTTCTAATTTCTTTCTCAGCTTAATTTCTTTATCATTTGTATAAAGGAAGGCTACTGATTTTTTTGAGTCAATTTTAAACCCAGCCACTTTGCTGAAGCTGTTTATCAACTGTAGGTGTTCTGTGGTAGAATTTTTGGGGTCACTATGTATACTATCATATCACATGCAAATAGTGATAACTTGACTTACTTCTTCCTTTCAATTTTGTGTTCTTTTGATCTCCTTTTGTTGTCTAATTGCTCTATCTAGGACTTCTAGTTCTCTCTATATTGAATAAATAGAGGGCAGCCTTGTATTGCACTGTCCCTTATTTTAGTGGGATTGCTTCAGATTTCAGTCCATTTGAAATTGGATTTGGTTTTCTAGAATTTTATTCAGTATTTTTGCATCAATATTCATAAGCAAAATTGATTTTAGGGTCTTTTTCTTTCCTGGGTCTTTGTGTGGTTTGGATATCAGAGTAACTGTGGCTTCATAGAATAAATTAGGTAGTGTTTCTTATTGTTTCTATTTTGGAGAATATTTTGAAGAGTATTATTATTAGCTATTCTTTGAAAATCTGGGAGAATTCTGTACTAAAACCATTTGCCTCTGGGTTTTTTAAAAATGACTATTTCTATTTCCTTAGTGGTTATGGTTGCTGTTTAGTTTACCTGATTTTGATTTAACTTTGGTAAGTGGTGTCTGTCTAAAAATTCATCTATTTCATCTAGATTTTTCAGTTTTGTTGAGTATAGGCTTTTATAGTAAGATCTGATGATTTTTTAAAATTTCCTAAGTTTCTGTTTTTATGTCTCCCTTTTTATTTCTGATTTTGTCAATTTGGATACTGTCTTTGTGCCTTTTAGTTGGTTTGGATTAGGGTTTCTCTATATTGTTTCTTGGCGTTTTTGATTCTTTGTATTGTTTTCTTTGCTTCTAAGTGGCTGATATCAGTATTCAGTTTGATAATTTTCTGCCTTCTATTCCTTTTGGGTGTGTTTATTTTATTTTTCTAAAGCTTGCAGAAGTGCTAATTTCTGATCTCTCCAATTTCTTTATGAAGCTAATTAGTGCCATGAGTTTTCTTCTTAACACTGTTTACATTGTATCTCATAAATTGGGCATGCTCTGCCTTCATTTTCATTGAATTCTGGAAAGTCTTTAACTTCTTTGTTTCTTCCCTGACAAGTTATCATTGAGTAGAGAATTATTCAGTTTCCATGAGTATGTGGGCTTTCTGTTGTTTTTGTTGTTATTGAAGTCCAGCCTTAATAATTGGTGACATGATAAAATGTATGGGATTATTTCAAACTTCTTGTATCTGTTGAGGCACATTTTGTGTCTGATTATATAGTCAATTTTGAAAACGGTTCTATGAGGTGCTGAGAAGATGGTATATTTTTTAGTTTTGGTGAAATATTTTTTGTGAAATATCTGTTAAATCCATTTGGTTCATAACTTTGGTTAATTTCACTGTGTCTCTGCTTAGTTTCTGTTTAGAAGACCTTGCCATTGGTGAGAGTGGGGTTTTGAATTCCTCCACTGTTATTGTATGAAGTACAATGAGTTTTTTGAGCTTTAGTAAAGTTTCTTTTATGAATGTAGCTGTCCTTTCTTTTTATTTTATTTGATATATTCTTTATTTACATTTCAAATGATTTCCCCTTTTCTGGAGCCCCCCCTCTCCGAAAGTCCCATAAGCCCTCTTCTGTCCCTCTGTTCCCCAATCCACCCCTTCCCATTTCACTGTCCTGGTATTCCCCTACACTGCTGCACTGAGCCTTTCCAAGACCAGGGGGCCACTCATTCCTTCTTCTTCGGCATCATATAATATTGTGTCTTTGGTATTCCAAACTTCTAGGTTAATATCTGTTTATCAGTGAATACATACCATGAGTGTTCTTTTGAGACTGAGCTGCCTCATTTAGGATGCTGTTCTCCAGTTCCATGCATTTGTCTAAGAATTTCATGAATTCATTGTTTTTAATGGCTGAATAGTACTCCATTGTGTATATATATATATATATAAAACACATTTTCTGTATCCATTCCTCCCTTGAGGGACATCTGGGTTCTTTCCAGCTTCTGGCTATTATAAATAGGGTGGCTATGAAAATAGTGGAGCATATATTTTTATTACATGCTGGGGAATCCTCTGGGTATATGCCCACGAGTGGTATTGTGGGGTCTTTTGGAAGTATCATTCCCAGTTTTCTAAGGAACCACCACCAGACTGATTTCCAGGGTGGTAGTACCAGCTTGCAACCCCACCAGCAGTGGAGAAGTGTCCCTCTTTCTCCACATCCTCGCCAGCACCTGTTTTCTCCTTAGGTTTTGATCTTAGCCATTCTGACTGTTGTAAGATCAAATCTCAGGGTTGTTTTGATTTGCATTTCCCTGATGACTAAGGATGTTGAACATTTCTTTTTTTCTAATTTATTGATATATTTATTTACATTTCAAATGATTTCTCCTTTTCTGGACCCCCACTCCCGGAAAGTCCCATCAGTCTCCTTCCCTCCCCCTGTTTTCCCATCCAACCCTTCCCACTTCCCTGTTCTGATTTTGCTCTATACTGCTTCACTGAGTCTTTCCAGAACAAGGGGCCACTCCTCCGTTCTTCTTGTACCTCATTTGATGTGTGGATTATGTTTTGGGTATTCCAGTTTTCTAGGTTAATATCCACTTATTAGTGAGTGCATACCATGATTCATCTTTTGAGTCTGGTTTACCTCACTTAGTATGATTTTCTCCTTCTTTAGGTGCTTCTCAGCCATTCAATATTCCTCAGGTGAAAATTCTTTGTTTAGCTCTGTACCCCATTTTTTAAGGGGGATATTTGACTCTCTGGAGTCTTCCTTCTTGAGTTCTTTGTATATTTTTGATATAAGCCCTCTGTCGGATGTAGTTTTGGTAAAGATCTTTTCCCAATTTGCTGGTTGTCATTTTGTCCTTTTGTCAATGTCCTTTCCCTTACAGAATCTTTGTAGTTTTATGAAGTCCCATTTAATCAAATCTTGATCTTAGAGCATAAGCTATTGGTGTTCTGTTGAGGACTTAGAAAGAGAAAATCTCAAATTCATCTGGAATAACACAAAACCCAAGATAGCTAAAACTATTGTCAACTCTAAAAGAACTTCTGGGGCAATCAGTACCCCCTACCTCAAGCAGTACTACAGAGCAGTTGTGTTAAAAACTGCATGGTATTGGTACAGTGATAGGTAAGTAGGTAAATGGAATAGAATTGAAGACTCAGAAATGAACCCACAGAATTATGGTCACTTGATCTTTGATAAAGAAGCTACAACCATCCAGTGGAAAAAAGATAGCCTTTTCAACAAATGGTGCTGGTTCAACTGGAGGTCAGCATGCAAAAGAATGCAAATTGATCCATTCTTAGCTCCTTGTACTAAGCTCAAGTCCGAGTGGATCAAGAACCTCCACATAAAACCAGACACACTGAAACTAATAGAAAAGAAACTGGGGAAAACCTTGAGGACATGGGCACAGTAGCTGTCCTTTCATTTGGCGCATATATGTTCAGAATTGAGATTTCGTTTTGGTGGATTTTTCCTTTGATGAGCACAAAGTGTCCTTTCCCATCTCTTTTGATTATTTTTGGATGAATGCCTATTTTATTGGATATTAGAATGGCTGCTCCAGCTTGTTTCTTGGAACGAGTTGCTTAGAAGACTTTTTTTCCTAGCCCTTTATTCTGAGGTAATGTCTGTCTTGTTGTTATGGTGTGTTTCTTGTATGTAGTAAAATGGTGGATCTTGTGTGCATATCCAGTCTGTTAGCCTGAGTCTTTTATTAGGGAATTGAGTCCATTGATATTGTGGGATATTAAAGACCAATGATTGTTTATTTCTGTTATTTTTGTTGTTTTAGGCATAATTATGTGTCTGTGATTCTCTTCTTTTGGGTATTTTTGTGAAAATGATTATTTTATTGTGTTTTCTTGAGTGTAGCTATCCTCCTTGTGTTGGAGTTTTCTTTCTTTATCCTCTGTATGGCTGGATGAGTAGAAAGACGTTGTTTAAATTTGGTTTTGTTATTGAATATTCTTTCTTTGTTTTGTACATTTACTGTTTAGATTATTTTATGTCAGGAAGATTTTCTTCTCTGGTCCAATCTATCTGGTGTTCTATAGGTTTCTTGCATATTTTTGGCCATCTATTTCTTTTGGGTAGGGAAGTTTTCATTTATTATTTTCTTGAAGATCTTTTCTGGACCTTTGAGCTGGGAATCTTTACCCTCTTCTATTCCTATCATTCTTAGGTCTGGTCTTTTCACTGTGTCCCAAATTTCTTGGATATTTTGGGTTAGGAACTTTTTAAACTTTGTATTTTCTTTAGCCAATGTGTCAATATATTCTATGGTATTTTCAATGCCCGAAATTCTCTCTTCTGTCTCTTGTATTCTATTGGTATTAGTTGCATCTGCAGTTCCTGATTCTTTCCCAAGTTTTTCTTCTCCAGGAGTACCTCAATTTGTGAATTATTTATTATTTCTAGTTCCATTTTTGGTCTTGGACCATTTTGTTCAATTCCTTCACTTGTTTGATATTTTCCTGTATTTTAAGGGATTTATTTGTTTCTTCTTTAAGGGATTCTACCTGTTTCCCTGTGTTTTTCTTTATTTCTTTAAATAAGTTATTTATATCCTCCTTAAAGGCCTCTATCATCTTTATGTGATGGGATTTTAGATCATATTCTTGCTCTTCAGGTGTATTAGGGTAGCCAGGGCTACTTGTGGTAGGAGAACTATGTTCTGATGATGTCAGATTACATTAGTTTCTGTTGCTTATGTTCTCATACCTTTTGACATCTGGTTATATCTGATATTAACTGGTCTGAGTGTCTTTGATTGGTGCAGGCCATGTAGAAATGTGTGGCCTGGGTTAGAACAGTCCTTTTGGGAGGCAGGCAGTGCTGTCTCTGAATAGGGTAGACCTTCTGTGTCCTTGCTTGAGGCATGCCCCCTGGTCCCTCTGTCCCTGTGTTTCTAGTCCCTGGTTAGGGCAGATGTCCTGGGAGACAATGACCTTTGGGTCTGGGGACAGGCATATCTATCTGTCATGGGTTCAGGTGGAATTATGGACTGGAAGGGTAATGGGACTCAGGTCTGCTGTGCTCTGTGGGGTTCCAGCTGAACTGGGTATTGGAGTGGGGTCTCACCTGTGTTCCCTGGATATGGCAGATCTCTTGGGAGATAGGCTGTGGTGTCTAGGGGGTGGGGCAGGCATGTCAGTCTGCCACAGGTTCAAGTGGAGGTAGAAACCTGAAGGAAGATGGGGTTAAGGCAGAGGGAAATAGATGGATGGGGCAAGGGAAGTTAACCTCTTGATTTAGAAGTCTCAGGTCTGATGGAAGTGTGGAGAGGGGTAGAGGGAGAATGGAGAAACTCTGGAATGGTAGGCTGCTCAGGGTAGCTTGACTTGGCTCCAAGGGCTCAGATATCAGAGAAGTTTACCTGTATGGTTCAGGAGTCTGATGAAGGTGGAGAAGGGGTAGCCGAATAGAGGTCCCCTTGGAATGGCTAGAGTTTGAACTCTTAAGATTCCTTCTCTATGGTGTTTATAATGACTATTTTTTTTCCTCATATAGGTAAGGTCTCCTGGCTGAGCTTATTTAGTTTTGTCTCCATATGTTCATGTTAGTAGAATCAGCAATATTCCAAGTTACTTGGATGAAACATACTCGTGGCTAAAAGCATTTGTGCACCTGTGGATGAAGGTGTTGATGTAGAGAGCACACTGGTAGGAATTTCATACTGGCAAGTGCAGTTCAGATATACTATGAAAATGGGAATTGAGAGCATACCATGTGTGTTCTTTTGTGATTGGGTTACCTCACTTAGGATGATATTCTCCAGTTCCACTCATTTGCCTATGAATTTCATGAAGTCATTGTTTTTAATAGCTAAGTAGTATTCCATTGTGTAAGTATACCACATTTCCATTCCTCTGTTGAGGGATATATGGGTTCTTTCCAGCTTCTGGCTATTATAAATATGGCTGCTATTATAAATAGGGCTGCTTTGAACATAGTGGAGCATGTGTTCTTAATGCATGCTGGAGAATCCTCTGGGAATATGCCCAGGAGTGGTATAACAGGGTTCTCCAGTAGTATCATGCCCTGTTTTCTGAGGAACACACATGGTATGTACTCACTGATAAGTGGATATTAGCCTAGAAGATTGGAATACCCAGTTTCACAATTCACATATCAAATGATGCCCAAGACGAAGGAAGAACAAAGGATACTCTGGTCCTTCTTAGAAGGGGGAACAAAATACCCACAGAAGGAGATACAGAGACAAAGTGTGGAGCAGAGACTGAGGGAAGGACAATCCAGAGACAACCCACCTAGTGATCCATCCCACATACAGTTACAAAACCCAGACACTATTATCGATGCCCACAAGTACTTGCTGATCAGGATATAACTGTCACCTGGGAGGCTCTGCTGATACATGACAAATACAGAGGGGGACACTGTCATCTAGCCATTGAACTGAGCACAGGGTCCCCAATGGGGGAGCTAGAGAAAGGACCCAAGGAGCTGAAGGTGTTTGCAGCACCATAGGAGGAACAACGATATGAGCCACCCAGTACTCCCAGAGCTCCCAGGGACAAAAACATCAACCAGATAGTACACATGGAGTTATCCATGGCTCCAGAGAAGTAGGCAGAAGAGGATGGCTTTGTTGGACATCAAAGGGAGGAGAGGCCCCTGGTCATGGAAAGGCTGGATGTAGCAGTGTAAAAGAATATCAGGACAGAGAAGCAGGATGGGGTTGATTGAGGAATAGGGGGGAGGGGAGATGGTTTATGGGACTTTGGGGGACAGGGACCAGAAAAGGGGAAATAATTTTAAATGTAAATAAAGAATATAGCTAATAAGATATATCTAATTTTATAATATGTGATTATATAATCACATTAATATATCTACTAAAAAATAAATAAAATAAAAAATTAAATCACATAAAATAAACAAACAAACAAAAAAAACAAAAAAGAAAATGGGAATTGTGATGCAGTATTATTTTTCCATCAGTATATCTGGTGATTACTATTTAGCTAGTCTTTTACAGGTGCACAATATCTTTAGATTTTTTTTATTTTGGAAAATAATAAATGGACCAAATTAAGTTGTCCCCACTAGATGTTGGTACCCATTATAGAGGCTGTAGTGGAAAAATCAGCTTGAGTATTGGAAGAAGAGAATGCTGTTGGCAATCCTGCTTAAATTTGGGCTCAAAAAATGTTTATAGGTATACTGAGAATACTGAAGGGTAATGCCTTTATTGAATCATCCAGGACAAGAATCGAATACATATTATATAATCTCTCTCTCTCTCTCTCTCTCTCTCTCTCTCTCTCTGTGTGTGTGTGTGTGTGTGTGTATGTAAACCTGTTTTTTTTTTGTTTTTGTTTTTTGTTTTTTTTTTTTCAGAAAAAAGTCTACTGTTTGTGATGTGTATTCTCAGAAGATTTCTGGGGAAGAAAGTAACAAGAACATAGTGTTTATTCCACATATGTGTCCTTGACTGATGTCTGGCCGTATGTGCAAAACAGCTCTAAAATCTGCTCTCAAGGATAGCTATTTACAATTTTCCTACCATCCCTACTGCTTTATTGTAAGAAGCAGATGAAATTCTTAGCAAATGTGTTTATTGACACGAACATGGCCATATTAAGAACTCCAATGTCTCAGGCCTATGGGAATGGCAGTCTTTCCTGGTCCATGTGTGGATATTGACAACGTGTACAGAAAGTATCCATATAGCTTGTTCCTCCAGGGTATTTACAGCATGAGGCAGATACCCTCCCTATAGAGATCTCCTAATGAGATCAGCTAAGCCTACCTCCTTTTCCTTCAGCTATACACTTAATCTAGCCTTTTCCTTCTGTATACAGAAAACATGCTATGTTTTCCAGCCACTGCTGGTGCATCTTCATCAGAGCTTACAACACACTGCATCTCAGCTTTTCTGTACGTGTGCCTGTGAATCTGTCCTTCTTTATTACTCCTGTCATCACTCCTGTCAGGTTTCAATCTGCAAAACTCTGTACCTTGTGGCAGTTTCTCAGCATTAACATGAATTAGTATTAGCTACTCCATAGGACATTCATGAGTTCACAAAGGGAAACCACTTACAATGGAACTTTGAACACACCTATGGCACCAAATAAGTATTAGCAACTCTTTTTGACATTTGAGTGACAGAGGGTGAGACATGAGATTGTGTGAAGAGATTCTGCAAGATGTCCTCATATTCACAGTGATTTCTTACTCACTTCCAAGTATAACTTTATAAGAACTGCTAAGTGTACATTTTGTTAGTGCAGACAGCTTAACTCATTTGGAAGAGCATATTGTAAGGTGTTTGGAGATCTGGAGGTGGGGTCAGGAGGTCTTCCGGTCTTTCAGAGCCTGTTTCCACCCCTTTCTTCTAAAATAATACTGTGCTTTACTTTTTATTTCTCACAGAGTTGTCATGAGATGAACTGTCTTATGAATTATAAAGTGCTATAGTTGTCTCACATTCTTTCTTGGAGCAGATGTTTATAAATTATAAATAAAAGCACTATGCAAATAAAAGGAATTATTACAGTTGTATATTCTAGATGTGGCATTCTGATCTACGCAGCATCATAGATTAGTGTCTTTTCTGGTGTAGGAAAAAATTAGTTTGAGAGGATACATCTAAGTGTGCTTGCAAAAATCAAATGCAATGCACTAGGAGATTATATTGGGAAATACAATGCATTATGACAGTATTTTATAGATGAAAGGAAAAATTCAATTATCCAAATAGCAAATCATCTGACATATTCTACCACAGTGCAAGGGTACAGGTGGCCAAAATCTCAGCAGCCATTCATCAGTTTTTAGAGGCAGCACAGAACATCAGCACATAGATCACCTGCAAGAGGGGATTTTTGTATGCAGAATTGTCGACCAGGCTGAGGTATAGTTATCCCTCAGATATCCTAGAGATAACATTCTTATCAAGAAACCATTTTGAATATTTGGGGATTGTATAAGTAGTGTTTCCTTCTGGTTTGGATTTAAGATGTACAGAGGCATTCACATCTTGAATGTGGTTTGGTGAGATGATGTTGAGCGTGGTCTTCTCTGGCTTTCAGGTATACATTTATAGATCCAGTGTGTTAGACTGGTTCTGTCTTATCTTTCTTGCTCGTGCATACTCCTGTCTTTTGGCTTTGTGTTAATAATTTGGGCACTGGTCATTTTGAACGTTTCACTGTTTTCTTAACAACCTTGTTTTCTTTCTTTATTAACATGGAATTACATTTGTAATTGCATGTGCCCCCTCATTCTACTTTAACAAATCTACAACTTGTTAAGACTAGAGCACAAAACTACTATAGATTTACTCAGGAGGACCATGGCAAGGCAGGTGTGTTGAATTGATGCCACAAACTTTATGTATCTAATGACAATGCAGAGAAGATTGTCAATTTCTACTTTCCCCACCTATTAAAAAATCATAGCAACTCTGATTTTGAGTTGGAAAAGCACTTTTTCCATATTGTAATGCTAGGAAGTATGGTTTGAAGTCAGGCTGGTCCAAATTTCAAGCTTATCATATTTTTTCTTTATTGTAAAAATGAAACAATGTAATGTTAGAAAATGAAGAACTCAAATTTTCTGAGCTTGGAGATTTAGATTTCTGTGTTTGAGTTGGGAGAGAAAGCCAAACCAAGGGGGACAATAAAACACTTGTGGTATGAAATTCGAGGTAAGATGCTAGTGTTGGAAGATATAAACCTTGATGCGGTGAGGGGGTATAGGAATGCTGGACTGTAGGAAGGTTTCCTAAATATAGGGATGCATGTAAATATCACACACTAATAATAATTTAAAAATTAAAAAATAAATAGAGATAAAGACAGCTATACCAAGAAGGGATGGATGAGACACACATATGCAGAAGATAGAAAAGTAGCATGGATTCACAGCTCCATTATTTCTCAGAATTCATTTGAGGATTGTATCAGTCTTTGCGGGGGGTGGGGCGGGGTAGGGGGATACTGAGAACTCTATTTAAATGTCAAGTCAGTGATTTCCACCTTCTGTGCCAGTTTTGAAGTTATAGGTACCTGTTGTGTTCACACGTATTCAGGGCAGGTCAGTCATTTTTCTTCATGAAATCCAGAGGAGACTATAATTGTTGTTCCATGAGAAAACCTAAAGTAATTTTGTGTCAAAAGCAGGTGATATTAAACACACACACACACACACACACACACACACATACTTCCTTAGTACAAATATGTACTTTTTTTTCTTTTTTTTTAATTTATTTTATTTTTTATTTTTTTGGTTTTATTCTTAACTTATTTTATTTTATTTTTTAATATTTTTATTTTCTATATTCTTTGTTTACATTCCAAATGATTTCCCCTTTCCCGGATCCCCCCCTCCCCATATGTCCCATAAACCTTCTTCTCTCCATCCATTCTCCAATCACCTCCCTCCTTTTTTTCTCTGTTCTTATATTCCCCTCCAATGCTAGATCAATCCTTTCCAGTATCAGGACCCTCTCCTTACTTCTTCATGGGAGTCATTTGTTATGCAATTTGTGCCTTGGGTATTCAGAGCTTTTGGGCTAATTAATATCCACTTATCAGAGATTGCATTCCATGTGTATTCTTTTGTGACTGGGTTACCTCACTTAGGATGATATTTTCCAGATCAAACCATTTGCCTAAAAATTTTGTGAATTCATTGTTTCTAATTGCTGAGTAGTATTCCATTGTGTAAATATACCACATTTTCTGTATCCATTCCTCCTTTGAGGGGCATCTGGGTTCTTTCCAGCTTCTGGCTATTATAAATAAAGCTGCTATGAACATAATGGAGCATGTGTCTTTATTGCATGCCAGGGAATCCTTTGGGTATATGCCCAGGAGAGGTATAGCGGGGTCCTCTGGAAGTGTCATGTCCAGTTTTCTGAGGAACCGCCAGACTGATTTCCAAAGTGGTTGTAGCATCTTACAGCCCCACCAGCAGTGGAGGAGTGTTCTTCTTTCTCCATATCCTCACCAACACCTGCTGTCTCCTGTGTTTTTGACCTTAGCCATTCTGACTGGTGTAAGGTTGTTTTGATTTGCATTTCCCTAATGACTGATGATGTTGAGCACTTCTTAAGGTGCCTCTCGGCCATCCGAATTTCTTCAGGTGAAAATTCTTTGTTTAGATCTGTACCCCATTTTTAATAGGGTTATTTGGTTCCCTGGGGTCTAACTTCTTGAGTTCTTTGTATATACTGGATATTAGCCCTCTATCAGATGTAGGGTTGGTGAATATCCTTTCCCAATTTGATGGTTGTTGTTTTGTCCTTTTAACAGTGTCCTTTGCCTTACAGAAACTTTGTAATTTTATGAGGTCCCATTTGTCAATTCTTGATCTTAGAGCAGAAGCTATTGGTGATCTGTTCAGGAACTTTTCCCCTGTGCCCATCTCCTCTAGGGTCTTCCCCAGTTTCTTCTCTATTAGTTTCAGTGTCTGGTTTTACATGGAGGTCCTTGATCCACTTGGAGTGAAGTTTAGTACATGGAGATAAGAATAGATCAATTCGCATTCTTCTGCATGCTGACCTCCAATTGAACCAGCACCATTTGTTGAAAAGGCTATCTTTCAATGCTATCTACTACATAAACAAACTCAAAGAAAAAACCATATGATCATCTCATTAGATGCAGAAAAAGCATTTGACAAAATTCAGTATCCTTTCATGCTAAAAGTCTTGGAAAGAACAGGAATTCAAGGCCCATACCTAAACATCGTTAAAGCTATATACAGCAAACTGGTAGCCAACATCAAACTAAACGGAGAAAAACTTGAAGCAATCCCACTAAAATCAGGGACTAGACAAGGCTGTCCTCTCTCTCCATATCTTTTCAATATAGTACTTGAAGTTCTAGCTAGAGCAATCAGAAAACATAAAGAGGTCAAGGGGATACAAATTGGAAAGGAAGAAGTCAAATTATCACTATTTGCAGATGACATGATAGTCTACTTAGGTGACCCGAAAACCTCCACCAGAGAACTCCTACAGCTGATAACTTCAGTAAAGTGGCTGGTTATAAAATCAACTCAAGCAAATCAGTTGCCTTCCAATACTCAAAGGATAAGCAGGCTGAGAAAAGGTTAGAGAAATGACACAATAGTCACAAACAATATAAAGTATCTTGGTGTGACTCTAACCAAACAAGTGAAAGATCTATATGACAGGAACTTCAGGTGTCTGAAGAAGGAAATCAAAGAAGACCTCAGAAAATGGAAAAATCTGCCATGCTCGTGGATCAGCAGGATTAATATAGTTAAAATGGCCATCTTGCCAAAAGCAATCTACAGATTCAATGCAATCCCCATCAAAATCCCAACTCAGTTCTTCACAGAGTTAGAAAAAGCAATTCTCAAATTCATCTGGAATAACAAAAAACCCAGAATAGCTAAAACTATTCTCAACAACAAAAGAAATTATGGGGGAATCAGTATCCCTGGCTTCAAGCAATACTACAGAGCAATAGTATTTAAAACTGCTGGTACTGGCACAGTGACAGACAAGTGGATCAATGGAATAGAATTGAAGATCCAGAAATGAACCCACACACCTATGGTCACTTGATCTTCGACAAAGGAGCCAAAAACATCCAGTGGAAATATGTACTTTTTTTTTTTTTTAATTTTGGTGCTTTCTCACGCATCTGGTAAACATGTATAATATATGTGTATATATATTTGTGTGTGTGAGAGTATACATTGTATAAGTATATGTGTATATATGTGTGTGTGTATACATTCATCCTGTATAAAGTCTCACATTTTTACTTTAATTAAAATTTTGTTTTTACACAATGTATTTTGATCATAGTCTTTCCCTCTTTTAGATCCTTCACAATCCTTTCTAACTCCCTTTCCACCCAACTTCATGTTCTTTTTCTTTCTTATAAGAAAAAGAAAAATAAATAAATGGTAATTAAATAAACAAAACTATAATAATATAAAAAAATCAAAACAACAAAATGAAAAACACAAAAAGCCCATTTGTTGATGTTGGCTAACTACTGCTGGCCTATTAGGAATTGGGACTCACCCTGGAGGGTGATTAATATACCAGTGTCACTCCACTTGATCACACAGGCTTTTCTCTTTCTCACCAGGTATCAGTTGCAAACATAGTCTTAATAACGGGTAGGGCTTTGTGACTACTTCCCCTTCTCAGTGCTGGAACTTTGTTTGAGCTTATGTGGATCTTGTGCATACAGCCACAGCCCCGTTGTATCTGGAAGACACTATATTCATCCAAAGTCTCTCACTCTCAGCACATTGTCCACATGTGCTGAACACAAAGCAGAAGCTGCTCTAATGAGGGCTGAATAATGCATCAATATTTAGATATAGTAATGTATTGTTAAGAGCCATTTTATTGCTATGCTCCCTTAGCTGAGTATTAACATTAGGTTTACTCCTAGGCTATAATCTATCCAGTCTCAGCTTCTTATTCCCTTTATCAGTGTCAGATATAGATGCCTTAAATAAATTTAAGATATAAAACTGAAATCCAATTTAAAAAATTGTGTTGGTTACTCCCATAACATTTGTACCATTATTGTACCAGTATATTTCCCAGGCAAGTTGTTGTTGTAAGTCACAGAATTTGGAAAACTGATGATTGTTTTTCTCCTCTGGTAGTATATATATATTTTAAAAATTTTTGATATTTATGAGTTTGTCAAGGGCCAAATGATTCAGGACAGAGCTAGGATGTCATATTACTGGAAACCAGAAGCTAATGTGAAGAAAGAAGACTTTAATTCTGAAGAAATATCATTAATAATTTGTATTATTTCTGGAAGCAAGACTGTATGTCAAAGAAAATTTCTTCTGTGCTTCAAGTGCTCATGGGATATGAATATCTCAATCATATTAGGAAGAAAGATTGTGGACTCTGAAGAGGATAAGAACTCCATAGGAAGACCAACAGAGTCAACTAGCCTGGAATAGCAGAGTATAAACCACCAACCAAAGAACATATACAGGTTGGACCTAGGCCTCCCTGCTAATATGTAGCAGATATGCAGCTTGGTTTTCATGTGGAACCTGAACAACTGTAATGGGGGCTCTCCCAAAAGCTGTTGCTTGTATGTGGGATATGTTCTACTAGCCAGGCTGCCTTGTCTGGTCTCAGGGGCAGAGGAATCACCTAGCCTCATAGAGACTTGAAGTGCAGGGTGGGGGCGAGCATACTCGGGGTCCCCACCTGCTTAGAGAAGAAGGGGAGGAGGATTCAGGTAGGATTTTTAAAGGGAGTGACCAAGAGAGGGGCAGTAAGCTGGATGTAAAGTGAATAAGTAAAAAACAATAAAATTAAATAAAAAATGAAAACTTTGTCAAAATATCCGAATAATGTGAATTTCTGAGATAAGCACAATTCAATCATTTAAATGTAAAAAATGATATCTTTATAATCCAACATACCAGTGTGTGTGTGTGTGTGTGTGTGTGTATGTGTGTGTATGTGTGTGTGTGTGTGTGTGTGCGTGTGCGTGTTTATGTGCCTGATACCAGTTCTATTGGTCTTTGGGGAAGATACTTGGCTCAGGCTGAGCACTAGAATATTTATCTTTTCATTATAAATAAGTGAAACATTCTTTGAGTTACACATGACAGCAAGACTCAGTTTTGGAGTTTGGCTGTGATAGGGGAACCACTTGTGTTGTTTTCCAAAATTTGACTATATTAAGTGGATTCAGCAACTCAAATCCCCAATTGGAAGAATTCGTACATAGCAAGGAAGTGTACAGCTTGAGAAAGCAGATAAAACAAGAAATACAGAAAGAAATACTAAACCCTAATCAACATAATTAAATGCCTAAGTCAGAACCCAGAGGAGGCACAATTTCATAGAGATTTCAGTGAGGAAACCAATAAGTAATAAATCTCTGATTGATTTAGCCAGACTGAACTCTTTTCTGACACATGCCTTTAAAAGATATTTACATAATACAAGCATGTATAAGGTTTGCATATTTGGAGATGTGAGAGAAATGGTAGAGATAAAATTTACATGATGTCAGGAGTCAGGTGGGCTTTGTGGAGACAAACTTTGGGGTTAGTATCCTGGTTAATCTAACATAGAATGCTTCCCACTGTCTTGCTGTGCTGAGTTGCTTTCTTTGTCCCTCCAGATGTATTCTCCTCCCTTGTCCTCCCACATGCTTTTGCCCCAAGACACTCACCTACTTACATTACATACACTAACTTCTTTGCTTCCTAATTCCTGTCAGGGTATGACTGGTCAGAAGACAGGAGAATATATTTGTTCCTTTTTATGCTCTTGAGACTTAACTGTGTCTGTGAAAGACTCACTGGTTTTCTCAAAGTAGTCTGATTTCCACAAGTTTGCTATTGGTAACTTTTAAGGCAATCTTTTTTTGTACTATACTCTCTCTAAATTAGGGAATCACATTCAAGTTCCTACACTACCCACCAGTATTCCCTGGCTTCTTCCCACATCTTTTCAAATACATAGCCCTAGAATTATTCAATCTCTCTTTGGAATATCATAGAACCTCACTGACTCTTGATAAGATGTAGCTGGGCATGTTCACATCAGAAAAGTTTTATTACATGGTCTACAGAGTGCTTTCTAAAATTTGAAATGCTATGCTGTTTAGTAATTTTAAAATGGCACTTTGTTGCTTGAGAAATTGATATAACATATTTTGATTATATTTGTCCTAACTCTCTTATCTGCTCATATATCCATTTTCTATATCCTTGCCCTCCCACCCACCTAACTTTGAGTTTTCTTCTTCTTCTTTCTTTTCCCATTGAGTTTGGTTTGTATTGCCCAACTACTTTTGACCTATTGGAATTCACATCATTAAAGCAAATGGACTCTTTCGAAATGTCTCAAATATGAACAGCTTCTTACATAGTAATTGAATTTTGTGCTCCAACTTCCATGATGGGATTTTTGCCTGTATTGGGTTTATATCAGTCTTCTGCATACTATCATACTATCATAATTTCTTTAATTTCATGTGCAACTGTTCTCCTGTGGACAGAAAATATGACTTCTTTGAAGTTGTCTATCACCTTCGTCTCTTATGGGCTTTCTGTCCTCTCTTCTGAGAAGATTTTATTCTCAAAGACACTATATACCTGAGTCATAGAACATCAAGAAAATAAGCTTGAGGTTATCTGGGCATGTTGATTAGCTTTCATAATGACTTTATTTTCACATCACACTATGGTATCTGTACATCAAGTAATATTATCCCCACTTCTAAAAGAATTCTAAGAATGAGATAGAAATGAAAGTACAAGTTCACACAACCAATAGCTACATGTCTTTATTTGACCAATCTGTGACTTACACAAATTGGATGAATTTATTTAAAGCCATTGTATTTTCTTCTTTCTCTTTTATCTCTAAGCCTATAGCTAGATCTTTTGGGAACTGATATAACTTGAAGTTATCTTCCACTGGGTGTAAGCAGCAATCATTTGATATTACCTAGAGACATAAATGTATATATGTAGGTGGGTAAATTAAATAATTGAGATTTTTGCATATGAAGAGCTAGTCAAGATAAATAGCAAAATAAGCAGGATTATGAATATGTTTGTATACGCTAAAACAACAAGCTGTTCCACATGATTTATGTAGTTGGGACAGGCTAAAACCTCACTAGGGTAATAGTTGAGCCATTTGTCTTAGCAACTATCTTGTTATTGGCAATCAATAATGCAGCTAAAATGACTGATGGCTTTGTTTTCTTGTAGTGCCTCAGCTGGTTTAAATTATTTATTTGACATACTGCCTGTTGGCAGATGCAGGGAAACCAATGACAATACGTTTGCATGCCTTGATGTACAAGTGGGAGGGAAAAATGACTGTCCTTGATCTTTGAGCACATGACATAGATAAGGATATACTGGGTAGGGCTATCATGTCATGAGCTATGCATATGGAGATGAATGAAGCTGTGAGGGTTTGAAAGCAGTTTTTCCAGGTTGCTTGAAAATCTCCATTAACTTTAGGAGCTCAATTCATGTGCACACAACTGACTTCTTCCCAGTGGAGAGAATAAATGAAGGCTCAGGGCTTTAAACATCACATTCTGCTATGATTTATCTGTTAGGATGATTTTCTTTCTTAACTGGTGGAGGAATTCTTGAGAGCAGGAGCTATGTCTTATTTATCATGGTAATCCTAATCCCCAGCACAGAGTAGTCAGTAAGTATTTATTATTGATGAATAAAAGACACAAATGAATGAATCAAGCAGAAAACAATTACAACTTTTGCCTTGGGTTTACAAATTGTTAGCCTTGTAAGTGAAGTGCTGCTTTGGGAAGAGGTTATATATAAACTAGGAGTGTGCTCTGTGGTTGAAACTTAGTTATGATAGGCAAGGCGTTTAAGCATTTTGTACTTCTAGATTTTTAATGCAGAGTGAGGAAAAGAGGACTTTATAATAGTATAATGAAATTTGAATTAAAATATAATGAATTGGATATTATTGTAAACTCCATAAATAATAAACTTTAGGAGTAAACTAGCTTTATTGCTTTGAAGTCTGAATATGTAAGACTTTCCAATATTTGTGGCAGAATTGGTCTTATCATGTCTGATTTCAAGTTAACATAAAGTTGGAAAACAGCCTTCAAAGTTTCCACATATTTTACAACTGGCTCCTGGGAGCTGGCTTCCTGATACCACCAGGTGAGAGGAAGCATTCGGGCTTCGATAACTGAATTTTGTGATGCTCCTAGAATATTTTTGACCTGTTGAAGAATTCTATTTTTAGAAGAGAAAAAAAGCAAGAAATTTCCAATGGGGATATGTTGAGATACCATGTCTATGGCAGGAGTAGTTATGCCATACTTCCTGCGGGAAGAGGTGCTTAGAAAGTTTTATCCCTTAACTCATGTGAGGATGCCTCAGTGAGAGATACTATCAATTGAGGAACCCTCAGCAGAGGCCATAAGAAGGCATGGGACCCTCTGCAACTCAAATTAGAGACAGTTGTGAGCTGCCTTGTGGGCATTGGCCACTGCCCTCCTCCTCTTGAAGTACTTCACCTACCATAGTCTCACCTCTCTTTAGGTCAGTGCTTATAAACTTCTCTGTTCTTTGTTACCACAGGAATATAGTCTGGCATCAGGATTTTTAAACAGTAACTGATGCACAGCTACATTTTACAGTTACTGTGCTGCAGAGACCCTATGACAGGCTTTAGAGTTTTAGGTAGGCTCTTTAAAGGACATAGGCCATTTTGGAGAATAAACCAAGTGATATGCTTACTCCCCCAGTAAGCATGTCATAACTCCTCCTGGTATAGGCATGGCATCTCAACACATCCCCGTGAGAAATTTCTTGCTTTCTTTACTCTTCTCAAAATAGAACTCTTCAACGGGCCAAAAAAATTTCTAGGAGCATCACAAAATTCAGTTATCCAAGCACAAATCCTTCCTCTTGCCTCATGGTATCAGGAAGCCAGCTCACAAGAGCCAGTTGTTAAATATCTGGAAACTTTGAAGGGTGTTTTCCAACTTTGTGCTAACTTAGATATGCTACTGCATATCAGGAAGGGAAGGACACCAAAGTAGAACTGGAAAGCAGGACGGTCAAGTTTAAGTTCTCAGAGGTAGAGCATGGGGCTTTGAGTGTGGCTATGTTACAAAGTGGTTAAATTTGCAAAGATGTGATGATTACATCACAGAACAGATAATCAGAACATTCAAGACAGTGACAAGGAGAACATCTTAGTCATGCGTCCGTCCTGTTGTTGAGATGAAGGGTCTTTGCAATTTTGGAATAGACATGCACAATTCCAAACCAGCCTTCAAACAATTATCCAAATAAGGGTCTGTATTGAAGTCACCACATGTGGCATATGATGCCCACTCATGTGACACAGTATGGCGGTGAGTTCTCATACTCACTCATGTGGAGAGGGTCATCTGCTGTCCAGTTGGCTGAGACTCACATTCGGATCTCAAGTTCATTTTTTTTTCATATGCAAAAGAAACATAATTGTAAGAAATCGAACGCTTTGGCATGGTTTGTTAATTCAGCAGAACCTCACTCACTCTGAAAAGTGCAGGAGACAAATCAGAAAAGAGATAAAAGACTCTGTGAGAGCAGTGGGGAGCTGACTAGACTATTGGCCCACTTCTCACAATTCCTGAGCTGATGAGGTCAATGAATTAGGTGGGATTTTGTTTTCTGGGTCATATTGTGTGCATTTGAGACTGGCCGTGAGACAAGACAGAAAAAGCACTTGCCTTGAAAACAACTCAAATAACTTGCCCTCAAATTAACATTGCATTTTTTTGATGCACACCTACTATGCAATATATATCATTTCCCTAAGGCTTTCTTGATGTTCTCAGTCCAGTCCTGTTTAGGTAGAAACTGCTCAGTGAAAACATTCCTGGCCTCACTGCTCTCTCCCCTCTGCAGGATAACCTGAAGCTTAGAATTATGGGGTTTGAGTGTGAAGGAGATCCAGGACTTTTTTTTTTATTTACTTTCTAGATCAAATGAAATGAATATGCATCATACAGGAAGGCAGACAAGGTTATTACCAGTGCAGCTGAGAACAATTAGTTCTTATTTGCTTAACACCATTTCTTAATGTGTGATTGTAAAACTTTTCACTGGATGTCTTAAATGTAATCAATTTTTCATTGCAGTTCCTAATAATTCAAAGAGCCTGACATTTGCAATCAAGCCAACTGTGGTCGATACCTATTTTCTCTTAGTTAAATAGGAATTTAACTCAGGGACACAAGTGGTGGCTTCTGGAACTCATTCTGTGTGCTCATTATTTTGTGAAGCTGCACCCAGATTTATGGGCTTACAGGAGACACTCTCTGTGTCAAGGCCACCTAGATTTCCTGCATATCGAAGTCAACCCCATTAGAACTCACAGCTTGTCACTGCTGCTTGCTGGAAGTATTCTGTTGGGTGATTTGCATCTCTGCATAGCAATTTCCTCACTTTTAAAATGAGAGAAAAGTTCATTCATTGGGTTATATTCATATTAAATGAAATAAAGAATTATGACTCAATTTACACCACACACCATTGGCTGTAAGTGAAGAACCTAAGAGTAACTAACTAAATCTAGGAAAGAAATCAGAGGCTGCTGCATGTATTATATTTATAGCTATAGTGATTTTAACCATATCTGAATTTAGGCCATCAAACAATGGCTCCAGGCTGCTTGTATTGTATGTATTGGTCTCATTCTCCTTATTTTAGATATATGTTCTAAAACAAGGTCATATGGTATCCATGGAATGTATAGCATAGGGCTGGTGGTATGCTTCCATTAGTAAAGCATTTGCCTTGAAAGCACAAGGAGCTGTGCTCCATCCCTAGAACCTAAATGCAAAAGGCCAGACATGGTGTTATTCCATTATTGGAAACATAAAAACAGGAGGATCTCTGGGCTTACTGGCCATAATGTCTGGCTGAGTTGGTGAATTCCTGGCTAGTAAGAGATGCTATTTAAAACAAAACAAGGCTGCTGGGATTTGAACTCAGGACCTTTGGGAGAACAGTCAGTGTTCTTAACCGTTGTGCCATCTCTCCAGCAGAAGAATGCGAATTGATCCATCCTTGTCTCCTTGTACTAAGCTCAAATCCAAATGGATCAAGGACCTCCACATAAAGCCAGACACTCTGAAGCTAATAGAAAAGAAACTGTGGAAGACCCTTGAGGGCATCGGTACAGGGAGAAAGTTTCTGAACAGAACACCAATAGCGTATGCTCTAAGAGCAAGAATTGACAAATGGGACCTCATAAAATTACAAAGTTTCTGTAAGGCAAAGGACACCATCAAGAGGACAAATCGGCAACCAACAAATTGGGAAAAGATCTTCACCAATCCTACATCAGATAGAGGGCTAATATCCAATATATATAAAGAACTCAAGAAGTTAGACTCCAGAAAACCAAACAACCCTATTAAAAAATGGGGTACAGAGTTAAACAAAGAATTCTCACCTGAAGAACTTCGGATGGCAGAGAAGCATCTTAAAAAATGCTCAACTTCATTAGTCATTAGGGAAATGCAAATCAAAACAACCCTAAGATTTCATCTTACACCAGTCAGAATGGCTAAGATTAAAAATTCAGGAGACAGCAGGTGTTGGAGAGGGTGTGGAGAAAGAGGAACACTCCTCCACTGCTGGTGGGGTTGCAAATTGGTACAACCACTCTGGAAAGCAGTCTGGCGGTTCCTCCGAAAACTGGGCACCTCACTTCCAAAAGATCCTGCTATACCACTCCTGGGCATATACCCAGAAGACTCCCCACCATGTAATAAGGTTACATGTTCTACTATGTTCATAGCAGCCCTATTTATAATTGCCAGATGCTGGAAAGAACCCAGGTATCCCTCAACAGAAGAGTGGATGCAAAAAATGTGCTATATCTACACAATGGAGTACTATTCAGCCATTAGAAACAATGAATTCATGAAATTCTTAGGCAAATGGATGGAGCTAGAGAATATCATACTAAGTGAGGTAACCCAGACTCAAAAGGTGAATCATGGTATGCACTCACTAATAAGTGGATATTAAACTAGAAAACTGGAATACCCAAAACATAATCCACACATCAAATGAGGTACAAGAAGAAAGGAGGAGTGGCCCCTGGTTCTGGAAAGACTCAGTGAAACAGTATTCAGCAAAACCAGAACGGGGAAGTGGGAAGGGGTGGATGGGAGGACAGGGGAAGAGAAGGGGGCTTACGGGACTTTCGGGGAGTGGGGGGGCTAGAAAAGGGGAAATCATTTGAAATGTAAATAAATTATATCGAATAAAAAAAATAAAAAAATAAAAAAAAAAAAACAAAACAAGGCAAGGCAAGACAAGACAAGACAAAAACAAGATGAAACAAAAGAAAACAACCCAAAATAAGAGGCGAGCATCTGAGGACCAACAACTAAAGTTATCTTCTGGCCACCATACCAGCCCCACAACTCACACACACAAACACATAAAAATAGCACCCAAACAAAAATTGCACTAGCTCTTATAGGCTCTCCTTTCCACCCCTGTCTTAAATAGTATTTCTTCATATTCTGAGCCAGGTCTTGGCAACTTCCCGCTTCCCAGTGCTCTCTCTGGCCTCCTACCAGTTTTTATAACTGAAGTTTTATCAGTTCATAACTATGCATATTGGTTTAGGAGTTTTACAGGGTTGTATCTAAGCTAAAATTGCAGACTTGATTAGTAGGGGCTTTTTGACCTGACAAAAATGAGGTGCTTATCATTGGGCTATTTACAGCAAAGGCTTTTGTCTTTTTAAAAATAAGATTGAAAGTAATTGTCTTTAAAATGGATGCAAGAAGAGCCATTGGGAAAGCAAAAGTATGTTTTGGCTTATATTATTTCTCTCTGTTTTAAAAAAGTATTTAAATAATAGTCCTTGCATATATAATGCATATTCTGATATTTAGTGAAAGTATAAACATGCAAATTTATGTATATTATATATGTGTGTGTATATACAAAATATTATATAGCATGCATATATGCAGATGGTTTTCAATTTATAATAATTTGACTTAACAGTTTTTTACTTTATATTAGAGAGTAACAATCCCAGCAGAAATCACATTTGTGTGAATGTGTGTTTGTATATATGTACGATTGTGTGTGTATGTGTTATGTGTATGCCTGTTTATTTGTGTGTATGCACAATGTGTAGCATGATGTGAGCAAGTATCCAGGCCCACCTGTGTCACAGCTTGTATGCAGAGGTCAGAGGACAGCCTTTGGTGGTAGTTATCTCATTTCACCTTGTTTGAGGCAGGATGTCTTTGTTGTTTGCTCTTGCGTGGTATATCACAAGCTAACTGGTCCACAAGCTTCCTGCCTTGCTCCTAACTCTACCTCTCATCTCACCATGGGGTAGGAGTGGGGGTGGGCGTGGGGAAGCAGGGATGGGGGGCGGGACTAGGACTACAAATGAATTAATGCATTCAGCTTTATTTAGGTTCTCAGGATTCAAGATCAAGTGACCAGGCTTATGCAGTAAGTGCTTTAAACTCTGAGACATCCTCCCAGCACCCAGCACCACACCAAAAGGATACTTTGAGTTCTGGCTTTTCTAGGACTAGGACTATTAATTCAGTACTATATCCTACTGCTAGGCAGTAGCAATGAGAGTGCTTCAGTTCTCTTGACTACTTAGCATGTTATGTTGCCAAGTTGTATCACCCGTTGTCTGTCTGTCCATCATTCTGTCTATCATCTATATACTGTGTGAGAGAAAGAGGGATGAGAAAGGATAAAAGGGCCTCATTTTATTTTATTTTTTAAAAGATTTTGGTGCATAGTCAAAATAAACAAACCAAACCAATCAAACTGAAGCCCTTTAGAGACCACTGTGCTCCCAGCTGCCACGCTGTTATAATGTTGAAGGAAGTGTGTTTACTCTTTTATCCATTTTTCTGCCCAGCCCTGTGCTATGTGTCCGCCTGCTCCTCTGTAGATGTTGGCCTCGCCCACTTGGGAAGATGGCACACCACATCTAAATACTCATTTAAAGGAAACTGTGAAAAAATTAAATGCAACAGAAGTAGGAGGAGTGAGTCAGGCTGAGACTCTGATTATAGAAGCCAGACACACTGTGGAAACATCAAGTGAATAAACAATCACATCTGCCTTGTTTCTGAATTTTAAAGAGAGTGGTATTTCTATTCATCATTTATCTTGCCTGGGATTTGAACAAATATAGGGTTTCTGGCAGTGGCTATTGATTTTTCAATATTTATAGAAAATGACACATGTTCTGCCAAATGTGATATTTGGGAAGCGAGGTGAGTTCTGTAAATGCAGAAGCCCAGCAATTCTGCTACCAGAATCATTTGTAAAATGTATTAAAGCTGATTAATAAGAAATAGAAATGTCAATGAGTCCCTAAAGTGAAACAATGAAGGAGTTTCTGGGATACAGCATGAGTAACTTTTAGCCTTTTTTTTCTGCTTGAACAGGCTGTGCTGGACTGGGTTTGGCAGGGCAGGGAGAAGCTTTTAGCCTACTGAGGAATTCTGATGACAGGGCTAGGAAGCCTTCAGTAGCAGGGACAGACTGCCAATAGTTGGGAAGGTATTTAGGGCATTTTTTTCTGGCAATCTGGTCTGTTTTTCTGTAGAACTCCCTCTTTGTATCTGTTGGATTTATGACTCTCATAATTTACATGCATATGTACACCTCTGAGACATGAAAACTACTGATATATTGTGAGGGTTGTTTAGAAA
This sequence comes from Apodemus sylvaticus, assembly GCF_947179515.1. Lineage (NCBI taxonomy): Eukaryota > Metazoa > Chordata > Mammalia > Rodentia > Muridae > Apodemus > Apodemus sylvaticus. Next base: position 76,526,787 of record NC_067476.1, read on the forward strand.
ATGTGGCATTGTGTAAGAAAGGAGAGGGATCCTAAATCTGTGAGACATCACATTGGGAGAATGTACTTATTCATGGCTGCCCTGTCTTTTCAAGCGATACTCCACATGTTGAATGTTGTTTGAAGTTTCTGGAATCTCTTGGGATAAACCAGACTACCTTTGACCCAATCTGTGGGGGTAGTTATAGACAGGGTTGGGCTGTAAAATCACCAGGCAAGAGGAAGGGGTAAATGAGCAAGGTGCCAAAGCACACTGAGTTATGGAAAGGGTCAAGGGAAGAGTAAGCCAGTTTTTAACAAATAAAGCCCTTCTCTATATTTAACTGATTTGCTGTGATAAGATCTTTGCTCTGAGGTGTGCAAAAAGAAGCTCATTGATGAGTGATTATGTGTGTGAGGTACATCCCACTTCATTGAATATCATCATTTGAGCAGGGATGTGATGATATTCACATCCCTCTTGCTATAGATGGAGTAGCAGTTTTGAGCAAGTGGTTCTTTCCCAATTTTCTCTGGTTGCTTTTAAATGTAATACTGAATTTGGGTAAATAACTTCCTTTCTTCCTCAGATCAAGCTTTGTGAGTCAATCTCAGATCAGATGATTGAATTTAGATTTAAAATCCACTTTCTTTAGTTTGACCTTTACTGATAACTTTTTTCTTCTTGCAACTCAGAACTGGTCATTCACTCTCTGTGTTGATTAGATCTCAGAGTTTAAAATGAGCCCTATTTCAAATATTCAGTCAACGTTATTGTTCTGTCAAATGGAATAGGCAATTTCTCTATGCTTAGATGAGAATATATTTAGAAGTCTTGCTTCTAACTGTCCCTTTCTCTCTGATCAGCTTGTGAAAAGCTGTTTTCTGCATGTCACCCTTGATATATCTGGCTTTGCTCTTTAACTCAAGGTTTTTCACACTCATTGGGTCAGAGACTTTCTAATGTCAGATTAATAACTATCACATTAACTGCAGACCCAGTCTTTCCGATAATGCAATTTGCGACTTTCTTACATGGCAATATTTATAATGAGACTATCAACATATATGCCAGATAACTAGGGATCAACCAGACCTTGCCTTCATTGAATCTGTTGTTTATTCAAGAATTCTCTCAGGCTATTGAGCAGCCTTCTGCTCTCTGAAATCTTAGGGGCGATTGATATCCTGAATAACTGAAGCAAGCTTCTTTCCTGCAGAAATGTAAGTGATAATATTAACATTCACTGTGAAAGCCTGACAGGTTATAACAGAGATGAGCCCTGCAGTGGTGATGGCAGATGGAAAGAAGTACAGACAGCCAGGCTGAGCTTTTGATTTTTGTTCTGTCCACTGGTTCAGGCTCGTGCCTGGGTTCTATACACATGTTTGGGAAAATCACTTCTATAAAATGCTGATGACCCCCAAAAAACCTTAAATTTTATCTGTAGGCATTTACTACTGTTTTCAAAAGCAGATGAATGTATAGGTTAAAGGGACAGGTGGCACTGCCACTCATTTGTGCTGTGATCCAAAATCTTAAAACTGTATCTGCATTGTAGTGTTGCCTACAGGGCGAGATGAGCTCATTCGCGTGGCATTCTTGAAATAAAATAGGGACCCTGGAAATGTTTGCCATTGTGAAGTGGAAAGGATATGAAAATAAAGGAGATATCAGTCTGCACTCAAACTCTTCAGACCCCTATAGAGTCATACCAATAATCATGTGAGAGATTGAGTCATGAATGCATAGGAGAGATATTCCATAATGCCTAGTTAGAGAGTAACTTCCAGGGTCAAAGGGGTATAGGTTTGAATTTTGGCTCTGTTACAACCTGGATCTTAAGTAGATGGCAAACTTCTAGTCCCTATTAAATTATTTAGGAAGTGGGATAATATGGTAATGAGGCTTTGAAAACTAGCTATTGCGGATGTTGGTGGTATGGAACTATCATAGAGAGGAAATGCAGATCTTTGTTTAGGAGATAACACGTGAACAATTTCATCCACTTGCTCTTTGTAGGCCTGTCCAGTGGCATTTGGAGATCTGTAGCATGAAGGACGAAGGAGGTTGTGAGACCAGGTTGGTGATTCTGAACATAATTTTGGGGAGTCATCCTCCTGGGAATTTGAGGTTCAGTGTATCACTCTATGGCATGGAGTTTGGAACCTTTGTCAGGTAGGTATCTCATTGAGCTTTATAGGAAAGGGACAGTGAGAAAACCTTGGAAGGAATCCAGGTAGTCAGAAGTAGTTTGTTAGCCTTCCCACTCACAGTGAGGCAGAAGAAGCAGATCCAAGAGTGTGTACCTTGACTTGCCCTAATCACAGTAGGAGAGGATCTCAATCTTGCCTTCAGCACTGTGGATTGACTTATTCTCCTCAAGGAGCTGTCTCTGAAATCCAAACAAGACCCCAGAGTGCCTCTCAGAATGAAAGGTAATCATCAAAGTGCTACCTAAAAGGAAAAGAGGCAGTCTGAACTTCTTTCTTGTCTTTCTTGCCTCTTTCTCCTACTTTGGTCTTGAACCTGGGACAATGAGAAATTTCCCATCACCAAAGAATAAGTTAAGACAGACTTGACTTCAGGAAGAAAGGGAAATGCAGTGGCCCTTATATTGGATTGCCCTCCTGATATTCTTCTGTGTGCTTACTTATTTTTATTATATAGTTATTTTGCTGAAATGAAGCCCTCTTTTTTTTTATTCAATGTATTCTTTATTTACATATCAAATGATTTCCCCTTTTCAGGGTCCCCATTCCCACAAGTCCCATAAGCCCTATTCCCTCCCCCTGTTCCTCCATTTACTCCTTTCCACTCCCCTGTTCTGGTATTCCCCTATACTGTTGCATTGAGTCTTTCCAGGACCAGGGGCCACTCCTCTGTTCTTTTTGGACATCATTTAATATGTGGATTATTTCTTGCGTATTCCAAGTTTCTAGGTTAATATCCACTTATCAGTGAGTGCATACCATGATTGATCTTTTGAGACTGGGTTACCTCACTTAGTATGATGTTCTCCAGCTCCATTCATTTTTTTTTCTTTTTTAATTTTTTATTAGATATTTTCTTTTTTTTTCCTTTATCATAGAGATTTATTTTGACCCACAGATTCAATTACATTTGTCTAGAGTAGAAGCACTTTCTTTTTTTTTTCTTTTTTTTATTCGATATAATTTATTTACATTTCAAATGATTTCCCTTTTCTAGCCCCCCCACTCCCCGAAAGTCCCGTAAGCCCCCTTCTCTTCCCCTGTCCTCCCACCCACCCCTTCCCACTTCCCCGTTCTGGTTTTGCCAAATACTGTTTTACTGAGTCTTTCCAGAACCAGGGGCCACTCCTCCTTTCTTCTTGTACCTCATTTGATGTGTGGATTATGTTTTGGGTATTCCAGTTTTCTAGGTTAATATCCACTTATTAGTGAGTGCATACCATGATTCACCTTTTGAGTCTGGGTTACCTCACTTATTATGATATTCTCTAGCTCCATCCATTTGCCTAAGAATTTCATGAATTCATTGTTTCTAATGGCTGAATAGTACTCCATTGTGTAGATATACCACATTTTTTGCATCCACTCTTCTGTTGAGGGATACCTGGGTTCTTTCCAGCATCTGGCAATTATAAATAGGGCTGCTATGAACATAGTAGAGCATGTATCCTTATTACATGGTGGGGAGTCTTCTGGGTATATGCCCAGGAGTGGTATAGCAGGATCTTCTGGAAGTGAGGTGCCCAGTTTTCGGAGGAACCGCCAGACTGCTTTCCAGAGTGGTTGTACCAATTTGCAACCCCACCAGCAGTGGAGGAGTGTTCCTCTTTCTCCACACCCTCTCCAACACCTGCTGTCTCCTGAATTTTTAATCTTAGCCATTCTGACTGGTGTAAGATGAAATCTTAGGGTTGTTTTGATTTGCATTTCCCTAATGACTAATGAAGTTGAGCATTTTTTAAGATGCTTCTCCGCCATCCGAAGTTCTTCAGGTGAGAATTCTTTGTTTAACTCTGTACCCCATTTTTTAATAGGGTTGTTCGGTTTTCTGGAGTCTAGCTTCTTGAGTTCTTTATATATATTGGATATTAGGCCTCTATCTGATGTAGGATTGGTGAAGATCTTTTCCCAATTTGTTGGTTGACGATCTGTCCTCTTGATGGTGTCCTTTGCTTTACAGAAACTCTGTAACTTTATGAGATCCCATTTGTCAATTCTTGCTCTTAGAGCATACGCTATTGGTGTTCTGTTCAGAAACTTTCTCCCTGTACTGATGTCCTCAAGGGTCTTCCCCAGTTTCTTTTCTGTTAGCTTCAGAGTGTCTGGCTTTATGTGGAGGTCCTTGATCCATTTGGATTTGAGCTTAGTACAAGGAGACAAGGATGGATCAATTCGCATTCTTCTGCATGCTGACCTCCAGTTGAACCAGCACCATTTGTTGAAAAGGCTATCTTTTTTCCATTGGATGTTTTCAGCCTCTTTGTCGAGGATCAAGTGGCCATAGGTGTGTGGGTTCATTTCTGGATCTTCAATCCTGTTCCATTGATCCTCCTGCCTGTCACTGTACCAATACCATGCAGTTTTTAACACTATTGCTCTGTAGTATTGCTTGAGGTCAGGGATACTGATTCCCCCAGATTTTCTTTTGTTGCTGAGAATAGTTTTAGCTATCCTGGGTTTTTTGTTGTTCCAGATGAATTTGATAATTGCTCTTTCTAACTCTGTGAAGAATTGAGTTGGGATTTTGATGGGTATTGCATTGAATCTGTATAGTGCTTAAGGCAAAATGGCCATTTTAACTATATTGATTCTACCGATCCATGAGCATGGGAGGTTTTCCCATTTTTTGAGGTCTTCTTCCATTTCCTTCTTCAGAGTCTTGAAGTTATTGTCATACAGATCTTTTACATGTTTGGTAAGAGTCACCCCAAGATACTTTATACTGTTTGTGGCTATTGTGAAGGGGGTCATTTCCTTAATTTCTTTCTCAGCCTGCTTATCATTTGAGTATAGGAAGGCCACTGATTTGCTTGAGTTGATTTTATAACCTGCCACTTTGCTGAAGTTGTTTATCAGCTGTAGGAGTTCTCTAGTGGAGTTCTTTGGGTCACTTAGGTAGACTATCATGTCGTCTGCAAATAATGATAGTTTGATTTCTTCCTTTCCAATTTGTATCCCTTTGACCTCCTTATGTTGTCGAATTGCCCGAGCTAGTACCTCAAGTACAATATTGAAAAGATAAGGAGAAAGGGGGCAGCCTTGTCTGGTCCCTGATTTCAGTGGGATTGCTTCAAGTTTCTCTCCATTTAGTTTGATGCTGGCTACCGGTTTGCTGTATATTGCTTTTACTATGTTTAGGTATGGGCCTTGAATTCCTGTTCTCTCCAAGACTTTAAGCATGAAAGGATGCTGAATTTTGTCAATTGCTTTTTCGGCATCCAATGAAATGACCATGTGGTTTTGTTCTTTGAGTTTGTTTATGTAGTGGATTGTATTGATGGATTTCCGTATATTGAACCACTGCATTCCCGGGATAAAGCCTACTTGATCGTGGTGGATGATCGTTTTGATGTGTTCTTGGATTCGGTTGGCAAGAATTTTATTGAGTATTTTTGCATCGATGTTCATAAGGGAAATTGGTCTGAAGTTCTCTTTCTTTGTTGGATCTTTTTGTGGCTTTGGTATCAGCGTAATTGTGGCTTCGTAGAAGGAACTGGGTAGTGTTCCTTCTGTTTCTATTTTGTGGAATAGTTTGAAGAGTATTGGTGTTAACTCTTCTTTGAAGGTCTGGTAGAATTCTGCACTGAAGCCATCTGGTCCTGTGCTTTTTTTGGTTGGAAGACTTTCTATGACTCCTTCTATTTCTTTAGGCATTATGGGACTGTTTAGATGGTCTAGTTGGTCCTGATTTAATTTTGGTATTTGGTATCTGTCAAGGAAATTGTCCATTTCCTCCAGATTCTCCAGTTGTGTTGAGTACAGGCTCTTGTAGTAGGATCTGATGATTTTTTGGATTTCCTCAGTTTCCGTTGTTATATCTCCCTTTTCATTTCTAAGTTTGTTAATTTGGATACTTTCTCTGTGCCCTTTGGTCAGTCTGGCTAAGGGTTTATCTATCTTGTTGATTTTCTCAAAGAACCAGCTCCTGGTTTTGTTGATTTTTTGTATGGTTCTCTTTGTTTCTACTTGATTGATTTCGGCCGAGTTTGATAATTTCCTGCCTTCTACTCCTCCTGGGCAAAATAGCTTCTTTTTGTTCTCGGGCTTTCAGGTGTGTCATTAAGCTGGTAATGTATGCTCTCTCCATTTTCTTTTTGGAGGCACTCAGGGCTATGAGTTTTCCTCTTAGCACTGCTTTCATTGTGTCCCATAGATTTGGGTATGTTGTGTTTTCATTTTCATTGTGTTCTAAAAAGTCTTTAATTTCTTTCTTTATTTCTTCCTTGACCAAGGTAGCATATTGTTCAGTTTCCACGTGTATGTGGGTTTTCTGTTGTTTCTGTTGCTATTGAAGACCACTTTTACTCCATAGTGATCAGATAGGAGGCATGGGATTAGTTCGATCTTCTTATATTTGTTGAGGTCTGTCTTGTGACCAATTATATGGTCGATTTTGGAGAACGTACCATGAGGTGCTGAGAAAAAGATATATTCTTTTGTTTTAGGATAGAATGTTCTATATATGTCTGTTAAATCTAATTGGTCCAAAGCTTCAATTAGTTTCATTGTGTCCCTGTTTAGTTTCTGTTTTCCTGATCGGTCCATTGAGGAAAGTGCAGTGTTGAAGTCACCCACAATTATTGTGTTAGGTGCAATGTGTGCTTTTAGTTTTAATAAAGTTTCTTTTACGAAAGTGGGTGCCCTTGCATTTGGGGCATAGATGTTCAGGATTGACAGTTCTTCTTTTTGTAATTTTCCTTTGACCAGCAAGAAGTGTCCCTCAGGGTCTCTTTTGATGACTTTGGGTTGAAAGTCAATTTTATCTGATATTAAAATGGCTACTCCAGCTTGTTTCCTGAGACCATTTGCTTGTAAAATTGTCTTCCAGCCTTTTACTCTAAGGTAGTGTTTGTCTTTGACCCTGAAGGTGTGTTTCCTGTAAGCAGCAAAATGTAGGGTCCTGTTTACGTATCCATTCAGTTAGTCTGTGTCTTTTTATTGGGGCATTAAGTCCATTGATGTTAAGAGATATTAAGGAATAGTGATTGTTACTTCCTATCATTTTTGACGTTATTTTTTAAATTTGAATGCTTAACTTCTTTTGGGTTTGATGAAAGGTTACTATATTGCTTTTTCAAGGGTGAAGTTTCCCTCCTTGTATTGGTGTTGTCCTCCTATTATCCTTTTTAGGGATGGGTTTGTGGATAGATATTGGGTAAACTTGGTTTTGTCATGAAATATCTTAGTTTCTCCATCTATGGTGATTGAGAGTTTTGCTGGATATAGTAGTTTTGGTTGGCATTTGTGTTCTCTTAGAGTCTACATGAGATCTGCCCGGGACCTTCTAGCCTTCATAGTCTCAGGTGAAAAGTCTGCTGTGATTCTGATAGGTCTTCCTTTATATGTTACTTGGCCTTTTTCTCTTACTGCCTTTAGTATTCTTTCTTTGTTTAGAACATTTGGTGTTTTGATTATTATGTGACGGGAAGTATTTCTGTTCTGGTCCAGTCTGTTTGGAGTTCTGTAGGCTTCTTGTATATTCAGGGGCATCTCTCTCTTTTGGTTAGGGAAGTTTTCTTCCATAATTTTATTGAAGATATTTGCTGGCCCTTTAAGTTGTAAATCTTCACTCTCATCTATGCCTATAATCCTTAGGTTTGGTCTTTTCATTGTGTCCTGGATTTCCTGGATATTTTGGGTTACAAGCTTTTTGCATTTTGCATTTTCTTTAACTGTTGAGTCCATGGTTTCTATGGAATCTTCAGCATCTGAGATTCTTTCTTCTATCTCTTGTATTCTCTTGTTGATATTTGCATCTCTGTCCCCTGATTTCTTCCCAAGGCTTTCTATCTCCAAAGTTGTCTCCCTTTGAGTTTTCTTAGTTGTTTCTACTTCTGATTTTAGATCCTGGATGGTTTTGCTTAGCTCCTTCACTTGCTTGTTTGTGCTTTCCTGTAATTCTTTAAGAGATTTTTGTGTTTCGTCTTTCATGACCTCAGCCTGTTGACCAAAGTTCTCCTGTATTTCTTTAAGAGATTTTTGTGTTTCGTCTTTCATGACCTCAGCCTGTTGACCAAAGTTCTCCTGTATTTCTTTACGTGTTTTTTGCATTTCCTCCTTGTTGGCTTTTGTATTCTCCTGGATTTCTTTCAATGACTTTTGTGTTTCCCTTGCAAGGGCTTCTAACTTTTGATCCATTTTCTCCTGAATTTCTTTAAGTATGTCCTTCATGTGTTCCTGTACCAGTATCATGACCAGTGATTTTAAATCCAGATCTTGTTTTACTGGTGTGATGGGGTATCCAGGACATGTTGGTAGAGGAGAATTGTGTTCAGATGTTGCCATATTGCCTTGATTTCTGTTAGTGATGTTCCTGCGTTTGCCTTTTGCCATCTAGTTCTCACTGGTGTTAGTTTGTCTTGTCAGTGCTGGACTCACCAGTGCAAGCTGCCCCTTTCCAGTTGGCCTCTGGTGCACAGCTTACCTCCTGCACTGCTTGTAGACAGGGTGCTGCTGCCCAGGCTGTTCAGATCCCAAGGCACCCGGAGGCTCCCACTGGGGCCCGCTGGATTCACTGGAGCACACTGACTTCTCCCAGCTGGCCGCCCGGAAGCCCAGCTAGCCTCTTGCAGGACTTGGAGATTTGGTGCTGCTGCTCAGGCTGATCTGGATCCGGAAGCGGAGAGAGTAGAGCTGAGGGCTTCCGCCTGAGGCCTTGCCCCAGATTGTGCCTGTGGACCAGATGGAGCCCGTGTGCACCCCCAGGGAGTGCCGACGGTGTATGCTGCTGTGACCTCCCCTGTGTTCCACTCACTCCGCTGGGCAGCCGATCCGCCAACCGGGCTGGCGCACACAAGGTTAGCCTGGCCGCCCAGTCCCTGAGTCCAGGCAAAAGCCTGGGAGGCCAAGGTCCGATCAAAGTTCCCCTAGGGCTATGACTGTTAATTGGGTCCGCCAGGTGACTAGGATGGTGGGCGTGTGCGCCCATGCTCCCTTAAAGCTCCGGGAGAGTCTGCTGTGCTAACAACCTCCTGGGCGGGTTGACTCACAGATGGCCCACCAAGCCGCCCAGTTCTTTGGGTCAGTCCTGTGCCTTTTGGGGCCTAGACCTCCGCTTTGTTAGCCTCAGGCTATGCCTGTTACAGGTCTGCCCGCCAGAGCTCTCTGTCGTCCTGCAGGCAAAATGGCGGTGCGCGCGCATGCCTGGGCAAAAAACCTCCTGGCTGGGTTGGCACCCCGATGGCCCCCCGACCAGCCCAGGGCCTGGGTGCAGGCCAACGCCCCTCGGGCTCAGACCACTGTGGTGTTGGCCTCGGATTATGTTTGTGTACCTCAGTCTGTCCGATCCCTGGAGTCCGGAACCAAGATGGATGCACCTCTCCTGACTGGTGGGAGGCTGAGTTCTGAAGTGGCTTCCGTGCAGGAAAGGCGCCGCACAACTGCAGCTGCTTGCCGCCCGGCTGGTCAGCGAAGGTCAGTGGCCGTGGACGCAAGGCCTAACTGGACCCTGTGTCGCCTTGGTTCCACTGCTGATGGTCCTTCAGCTGGACCAGCCACTGCTGCACTGCCGCAGCTGCTGCCGCGGCTGCCGCCAGAAGTCCGATCACCATCCATTTTTCTACGAATTTCATGAATTCATTGTTTCTAATGGCTGAATAGTACTCCATTGTGTAAATATACCACATTTTTTTGTGTCCATTCCTCTGTTGAGGGACACCTGGGTTCTTTCCAGCTTCTGGCTACTACAAATAGGGCTGCTATGAACATAGTGGAGCATGTGTCCTTATTATATGTGGGGAATCCTCTGGGTATATGCCCAGGAGTGGTATAGCAGGGTCCTCCAGAAGTGCCATGCCCAGTTTTCTGAGGAACCTCCAGACTGATTTCCAAAGTGGTTGCGCCATCTTACAATCCCACCAGCAGTGGAGGAGTGTTACTCTTTCTCCACATCCTCTCCAGCACCTGCTGTCTCCTGTCTCCTGAGTTTTTGAACTTAGCCATTCTGACTGGTGTAAGGTGAAATCTCAGGGTTGTTTTGATTTGCATTTCCCTAATGATTAATGATGTTGAACATTTCTTAAGGTGTTTCTCAGCCCTCCAAAGTTGTTCATGTAAAAAATCTTTGTTTAGCTCGGTACCCCACTTTTTAATGGGGTTATTTGGTTCTCTAGGTTCTACCTTCTTGAGTTCTTTGTATATATTAGATATTAGCCCTCTGTCAGATTTAGGGTTGGTGAAGATCCTTTCCCAATCTGTTGGTTGATGTTTTGTCCTTTTGACAGTGTCCTTTGCCTTACAGAAACTTTGTAGTTTTATGAGGTCCCATTTGTCAATTCTTGATCTTAGAGCATAAGCTCTCGGTGTTCTATTCAGGAACTTTTCCCCTGTGCCCATGTCCTCAAGGGTCTTCCCCAGTTTCTTTTCGATTAGTTTCAGTGTGTCAGGTTTTATGTGGAGGTCCTTGATCCATTTGGAGTTGAGCTTAGTACAAGGAGATAAGAATGGACCGAATTGCATTCTTCTGCATGCTGACCTCCAATTAAACCTGAAAAGACTATCTTTTTTCCACTGGATGCTTTCAGCTCCTTTGTCAAAGATCAAGTGACCATAGGTGTGTGGGTCCATTTCTGGGTCTTCATTCTTATTCCATTGATCCACTTGCCTGACATTGTACCAATACCATGCAGTTTTTATCACTATTGCTCTGTAGTAAAGTTTGAGGTCTGGGATACTGAATCCCCTTGAAGTTCTTTTACTGTTGAGAATAGTTTTACCTATCCTGGGTTTTTTGTTATTCCAGAGGAATTTGAGAATTGCTCTTTCTAGCTCTATGAAGAACTGGGTTGGAATTTTGATGGGGATTGCCTTGAATCTGTATATTGCCTTTGGCAATATGGCCATTTTAACTATATTAATCCTGCCAATCCATGAACATGGAAAAATTTTCCATTTTCTGAGATCTTCGATTTCCTTCTTCAGAGATCTGAAGTTCTTGTCATATAGGTCTTTCACTTGTTTGGTTAGAGTCACACCAAGATACTTTATGCTGTTTGTGGCTATTGAGAAGGGGGTCATTTACCTATTTTCTTTCTCAGTCCGCTTATCCTTTGAGTATATAAAGGCTACTGATTTACTTGAGTTGATTTTATAGCCAGCTACTTTGCTGAAGTTGTTTACCAGCTGTAGGAGTTCTCTAGTAGAGTTTTTTGGGTCACTTAAGTATACTATCATATCATCTGCAAATAGTGATAGTTTGACTTCTTTCTTTCCAATTTGTATCCCTTTGACCTCCTTATATTGTCTAATTGCTCTAGCTAGGACTTCAAGAACTATATTGAAAAGATATGGAGTGAGGGGGCAGCCTTGTCTAGTCCCTGATTTTAGTGGGATTGCTTCAAGTTTTTCTCCATTTAGTTTGATGTTGGCTATTGGTTTGTTGTATATTGCTTTTATATGTTTAGATATGGGCCTTGAATTCCTGTCCTTTCCAAGACTTTTAGCATGAAAGGATGCTGAATTTTGTCAAATGCCTTTTCAGCGTCTAATAAAATGATCATGTGGTTTTTTCTTTGAGTTTGTATATGTAGTGGATTTCATTGATGGATTTCCTTATATTGAACCATCCCTGCATCCTTGGGATGAAGCCTACTTGATCCTGGTGGATGATCATTTTTATGTGTTCTTGGATTTGGTGGGCAAGAATTTTATTTAGTATTTTTGCATTGATATTCATAAGGGAAATTGGCCTGAAATTCTCTTTCTTAGTTGGATCTTTGTGTGGTTTTGGTATCAGCGTAATTGTGGCTTCGTAGAAGGAGTTGGGTAGTGTTCCTTCTGTTTCTCTTTGGTGGAATAGTTTGAAGAGTATTGGTGTTAAGTCTTCTTTGAAAGTCTGATAGAATTATGCACTGAAACCATCTGGTCCTGTGTTTTTTTTGGTCGGAAGTCTATCTATGACCCCTTCTATTTCTTTAAAGGTTATGGGTCTGTTTAGATGATCTATTTGATCCTGGTTTAATTTTGGTATTTGGTATCTGTCTAAGAAATTGTCCCTTTCCTCCAGATTCTCCAGTTGGGTTGAGTACAGGCTTTTATAGTAGGATCTGATGATTTTTTTTGAATTCCCTCAGTTTCTGTTGTAATATCTCCCTTTTCATTTCTAATTTTGTTAATTTGGATACTTTCTCTGTGCCCTTTGGTTAGTCTGGCTAAGGGTTTATCTATCTTGTTGATTTTTTCAAAGAAGCAGCTCCTAGTTTTGTTGATTCTTTTTATGGTTCTCTTGGTTTCTATTTGATTGACTTCAGCTCTGAGTTTGATGATTTCCTGTCTTCTCCTCCCCCTGGGTGAATTAGCTTCTTTTTGTTCCAGGGCTTTCAGTTGTTCCATTAATATTCTAGTGTATGGTTTCTCGAATTTCTTTTTAGAGGCATTCAAAGCTATGACTTTTCCTCTTAGCACTGCTTTCATTGTGTCCTATAGATTTGTGTATGTTGTGCCTTCAATTTCATTAAATTCTAAAAAATCTTTGATTTCTTTCTTTATTTCTTCCTTTACCAAGCTATCATTGAGTATTGTTCGGTTTCCATGTATATGTGGGGTTTCTGTTGTTTTTATTGTTATTAAATACCACTTTTACTCCATAGTAATCTGATAGGAGGCATGGGATTATTTCAATCTTCTTATATTTGTTGCGGTCTGTCTTGTGACCAACTATATGATCGATTTTGAAGAAGGTACCGTGAGATGCTGAGAAAAAGGTATATTCTTTTGCTTTGGGATGAAAAGTTCTCTCTATATCTGTTAAATACAATTGGTCCAAAGCTTCAATTAGTTTCACTGTCTCCCAGTTTAGTTTCTGTTTTCCTGATCAGTCCATTGATGAAAGTGGAGTGTTGAAGTCACCCACAATTATTGTTTTAGGTGCAATGTGTGCTTTGAGCTTTAGTAAAGTTTCTTTTATGAATGAGGGTGCCTTTGGTTTTGGAGCATAGATGTTCAGGATTGAGAGTTCTTCTTAGTGTGCTTTTCCTTTGACCAGCAAGAAGTGACCTTCCATGTCTCTTTTGATGACATTAGGTTGAAAGTCAATTTTATCTGATATTAGAATGGCAACTCCGGCTTGTTTCCTGAGACCATTTGCTTGTAGAATTGTCTTCCAGTCTTTTACTCTAAGGTAGTTTTTGTCTTTGACACGGAGGTGTGTTTCCTGTATGCAGCAAAATGTAGGGTCCTGTTTATGTAACCAGCCTGTTAGTCTATGTCTTTTTATTGGGGAATTGAGTCCATTGATGTTAAGAGATATTAAGGAGTAGTGCTTATTGCTTCCCATCATATTTGATGTTAATTTTATACTTGTGTGGTTATCTTCTTTTGGGTTTGATGAAAGAAGCTTGCTATCCTGATTTTTCCAGGGTATATTTTCCCTGGTTGTAATGGTGTTTTCCCTCTATTATCCTTTGTAGGACTGGGTTTGTGGAAAGATTGTATAAATTTGGTTTTGTTATGGAATATCTTTGTTTCTCCATCTATAGTGATGAGTTTCACTGGGTATAGTAGTCTTGGCTGGCATTTGTGTTCTCTTAGAGTCTGCATGAGCTCTCAATGATTTTTGTGTTTCCCTTGTAAGGGCTTCTAATTTTTGATCCATTTTCTCCTGAATTTCTTTAAGTATGTCCTTCATGTGTTCCTGTACTAGCATCATGACCAGTGATTTCAAATCCAAATCTTGTTTTTCTGGTGTGTTGGGGTATCCAGGACTTGCTAATGTTGGAGAATTGGGTTCAGATGCTGCCATAATGCCTTGGTTTCTGTTAGTAACGTTCCTACACTTGCTTTTAGCCATCTAGTTCTCCCTGGTGTTAGATGGTTTTATTGTCACTGGCTGGTGCTTCAACCTACTGTGGATCTTTAAGGTTATTTCTGCAACACTGGATGACTGGGTTTCCTCTGGCATAGATTACTGATATACTGCCTTTCTCTTTTGTGCCTTTGGAGCCCTGCTCAGTCTTGCCTCAAGAAATGTTATACTTGGATTGTCAAGGTGAACCAGGTGTTCTCAGACTGCTCTGTTATGGAGCAAAGATGGTGAGTGGTGGGTCACTCCCTCTGTTGATTCTCACGTAGGATACAGGCCCCACGACCGACTGGCTTGCAGATAAAATGCCTATGTTCTCAGGTCCAGAGTGCAGGCAGACCCCTGGAGATTTGCACCCCCAGAGATCTTAGGCGCAGGATAATACAGTACCTAGTGATGTTTTTCTGCCCTGGCAGGCCACAAAGATGGCCATGGGAGTTGCTCCCTCTGCTGTTCTCCGTGAAGGATACAGGCCCCATGACCTACCAGCTGGGAGATGAACCACCTGTGTGCTTAGGTCCTGGGCGCATGCAGACCTCTGGCAGTTTGCACCCCCAGAGATCTAAAGCTCAGGGTGATACAGTACCTAGTGAAGCTCTTCTGCTCTGGCAGGCAGCAAATATGGCCACAGGGATTCTCTCCCTCTGCTGGTCTCCAGGCAGGACACAGGCCCCATGCCCAGCAGACTAGCAGACAAGCCACCTATGTGCTCTGATCCTGGGTGCAGGCAAACCCCTTGTGATTTGCACCACCAGAGATCTAAAGCTTGGGGTGATACAGTACCTAGTAAAGTTCTTCTGCCCAGGCCGGCAGCGAATATGGCTGCAGGGATTCTCTCCCTTTTCTGGTCTCCAGGCAGTATACCGAAATGAAGGCCTCTTACACCAAGGGAAAAATTATCAGGTATCAGGGAAACAATATGATATATATTAACTTCTTATTTTTCATGCTGTAATAAATTATAATAATATCGATGGGTCAAAACATACATTTATTTTTTGTTGTTTTAGAAGTCATAAATCCAAAAGCAGTTTCTCTGGAATCAGTCTATAAGTAGAACTGGTTTCCTTCGTGTCCTTATCTTTTCCTGTTTCCACAGGCCATCTCCATTCTTAAGTTTATAGCTTCTTTCTATATCTTCAAATCAGGAGCTGAGAACTTCATTTTTTTCCATGACCTCTGCTTCCAATACTGTTTCCTTTCTCCATTTGCTTATTCTACTGCCCCTCTTCTAATAACTCCTCTGGGGGTGTAATGGCCTTACCCAGATATCTCACAACTATCTCTCAGTCTCAAGATTCTTAACTTACTTAGACATGCAAAACTTCTTTTACCATTTAAAGTAGCACATTCATCAATTCTAGGGATTAGGACATGGACTAGGAGATAATATCTGATCATGTTCCTCCGCTTACTATTGGAGGGCCTTTCTAGTGGGGTTTGGAAATCTGCTGTATGTTGTGAGGCCATTACTTCAGAAAGTAATCTTGGTAATCATCCTCTTGGGCATTTTGAGATTCAGTAACAGAACCTGAACTATTCAGCCTATGATAGTATCCCTATCTATCTATCTATCTATCTATCTATCTATCTATCTATCTATCACTATTTATTTTTGTTGTTTTGATTTTTCTAGATAATTTTACTGTGTAGCTCTGGCTATCCTGTAGATCAGACTAGTCTTGAGCTCAGGGATCTGCCTGCCTCTACCTCCTGAGTGCTGAGATTAAAGGCTTATGCCACCACATCCTTTCTTTTAAATCATCCATAGCCTAGTAAAGAAGTCTCAAGTAGATGAACAATGGCAGTAGTGATGGCTGTCAGAACTAGGGTGGTTCAGGACAGACAGGAAAACTTTAATGTTGTGGATGAGAAGATGCGAAAGGTGTAGCTGAGCTCATATATGGTATAAGAGGTTACCGAGGGCTGAAGCTGATAACTATGGTCCTCTTTGTAATGCCTCCTTAGCTAATATGCATGTCATCTCAGTATGCATCCTCAGCTGAAAAAACTTCGTCATTTCGCTATGCTTCCCTAATGATATATTAGATCACTATATACATGCATATATGTGATATATTTACATTGTTCTAAATGCCTCCTCAGTTGACAAAGCTATCACCTCTACATGCTCCCTTTAGTTTACCACACTGTTTGCTTAGCTTCTTCCTTTTCTTGATAAAATCTCTCCTCCCACAATGCCTATCTCTGAATATCCTCTCAAAAAATTTATATACACACTATTATTGCAGATTTTAGTAAATCCCCCATCTCTTTATTTATACACACATTTATACATCAACTTTCAGGTTAAAAGCTCTAACATAAGTCTTAAGTTCATTCCGTGGTTCCTTTCTCTTACTGAGCTTGTACTAAGTAAGAGAATTGCTAGGATTGTGTAGACTTGAAGAAAAATCACTTTGTCATCATCCTAATCTGTCCAAGGCTTCCTTCAGGATGAGGAGTAACACACTGTCAATAATTATTGAATCGATGATAATATAAATGAATTAAATCTGTAAGATTTCTTGTTCTAATAAAATGAGAAAAATCCTAGGGAATGTGATATTTTGAGGTCTTAAATTTGATTCACATAGATACAATGGAATTACTGAGTCAAGCTATTAATATGTCCACTTAGTAATGTAGAAAAAACAAGGCATTGCTTATTATTGATAATGACTAATTATATAAAATAATAATTTAATGCCAATCAGAGAACATGTTATATATATATATATTCTATGTTGCCATTGAAATAAAGAGAGGAGAAATGGTGGGTATTGGATAACTGAAGGATTCATAGTTATTATTATTTTCCATTGTATAGTAATTAGCTTTCCACTTCCATTACCATATCAAACACATGAGATAGTTAACTTATGAACAGGTGTAAGATGAGAGATGACCCACAGTTTCAGACTTATTAACTTGGAATCAGTTGACTCTCTTGCTTGGGTAAGAATGTATATCTTGCAGGAATATATGGTGAAGCTAAACTTTTCACATAATGGTCAAGAAGAAAGTAAAGAGGGAAAATTAAGAATTCAAAAATCTCCTTCTAAGGCACATCCCTTTTGACCTAAAGTCTTTTCACTAACCTCTGACTTTAAAATTTCCATACCTCGGCATACCTTTTTCCATACGTTTATGACATAAACCTTTGGAGAATACTAGGAACCCTTAAGCTTGGCCCCTGGATTAGTTATTTTTCTGTTGTGATAAAAGACAATGATCAGAAACAACTTATAAAAGGAGTTTAATTATGCTTGAAGTTCCAGAGAGATCGTCCATAATGTCAAGGATAGCGTGGCAGAAGGTGGGTTAGAGCAGGAAGCAGAGAGCTTGCATTTTCAGTCACATAAAGAAAGCAGCAGGATGGTTGCAGAGATCAGGTGAAGCCCAGGAGTACCGTGGGAGAGAGGAGGATAGAAATGAGAAAGTTGGAGGGGTCAAGAACACAACTAGAAGTTCCACAAAGTCAAATACCCTAGAACAATGGGGGCTCACAACCAGGGAGCATGCAGGGGCTGGACCTAGACCCCCTACTCATTTGCAGCAAATATACGTCTTGTTATTCTTGTGGGTCTCCTATCAATTGGAGCTGAGGTTGTCTTAGACTCTGTTCCCTGCTATTGCATCCCTTACGTGGACTTCCTAGTTGGGTTTCATGGGAGAGCATGGTCATAGTCCTGCTAAGCCTATATGCCCCAGGTTAGGGCCATATCCAAGCAGATCCCTTGATCCCTTTTCTTAGAAGTGATTTGTAAGATGGGGAACAATTTGTTAGAAATAGAGGAGAGGGGGGATGAGATGTGGATGGATGTAAAGTGAATAAAATATAAAAAGCAGAGAGAATGAACCAGAAGTGGGGAGAGGGTATGAACTCTCAAAACTTGCTGACAGGTTACATACCTCCTCCAGCAAAATCCCACAAGCTTTGCAAACAAAACTACCGACAAGGCATTAAGGGGTCAAATGTGAGAGCCTGTGTGAGATGTCTCATCCAAACCAACACAGCTTCTATTTAAAATTTAAATATTGAGGAAGGCCTGTAACGATCTGTGTAAAAATAATTCAGAATTGTCATTATATTTACCACAGCATAATTTCTACCCTTGTGCAACTATATTCCCATTTTTTCTAAAGAAAAATACAAGTCTATTACAGTCCTTTAAAATGTATTTCATTTTTTTCATGCCAGGATTATTTTAATTTATTCTTAAGTTTACTTACAAAAATATCTTTCTTGAACAAAATATGCTAGTGAGAATAAAATAAGACTTTTATCTCATCCAAAAATAAACATATTTAGAGAAGATTTTGATGACAAGTGATTTTTGAAACTTTAAAAATACTTTCCAAGTTTTATTTTTATTTTAGTGGATATAATCAGCATATCCTACTGCTTTCACATGTACAGAGCTGTTACAGTCCTTGAGACAAGATTCACATCACCTCTTTCTCTGACAGGTTTCCCAAGCCTGTTGCATCCCCACACTCAGGCTCTCATTCTTAGGACTTTATCTTATTTCATGACCTGGGGAACCAGGCGAAATCTCATGGTGCTATAGCTTACCTAACCATTGCACTGTACTGACAGATGGGTGGTTTTTGACTCTCCCTAACTCATTCTGACGCTTTTGAAATTTAAAACTTTTCCAGTGATCCCAAAACTTTTCCAAGAAGATATTCTGGAGTATAGTTTCTTATGCAACGTCCATGTTAATTCTCATCTTCACTGAAATCTCTAACTTTAATTGTTTTCAAAAGATAAGTACTTCTAGTTAATCCGTCATCTACACAATAGAAATGGAGGCTTAATATTTGATGTGACAAGTATTTAAAATAGGAAATTAGTTTTTATACCTCTGATTTATAGGATATCTCACTTTAAACCTGTTCAACAGAAACCTTGTTAAACCTCACTTTTCTTCAATATCTGAGAATTCAAATGTCCGCAGTGATTCATGATTTCCTGCATCTGTTTTGCCTCTCTACTTCTCTTGCTAGCTTTTGGCTCTCTTGTCTAGTTGTGACAAAGAACTGGGGAAAAGCAACATAAAGATTGAAGGGTTTATCTCGGCTCAAGATTCCAGGTTATAGTTCAGCATGATGGACAGGACACAGTAGCAGGAGTATGCTACAGCTGGTCACATAGCATCTTCAATGAGAAAACATAGAGAACAATGATAATGTTTATCAAGCTTTCTACTTTTTACACAGATTTAGATTCCAGCCCATGCAATGGTGCTACCCCATATCAATGAACTAATCTTGATAAGCTTTTATAGACTTATCCAGAGACCTGTTTCCATAACTTAGATCTCATCAAGCTGGCAGTCAAGGGGAGCCATTGTATTCAGTGACTTAATCCACCATCTACTTTTCTATGTTATTTGGAGACCTGGCATGAATCACTGGTCATCCTTTCTCTCTTACTCCTGACAACTATTACGGCATCACACTATGCTGATTCTATTTTCTAATTGTGTCTTGTTTTTTTTTTTTTTTTTCATCTTCTCTTTATATTGACTACAACTCTAACTACTGATCATGCCTTAGGCTTTCTACTGTAAAATGGACCATTGACCGGATGCTATATTTTCCTTACCGCTCCCCTAACAATTCCCCTTCTCTAATCCATTCACTATCAATTGGTCAGAATAATCTTTATAATATGTCAGGAGTTGAATGACATGAATAAATTGTCATGACTTTATATTACTGTTAATATTAACAATTAAAATTATGGAATGTTTTACATTGAGCAGCACTGTCTGGATGCTGTCCCCTCACAGCCTGTAGCCTATTCACTGGGCCTGGCACCACTCTCCTGCTGCAGGCATGGGCTTTCTCCTCTTCCCCTCCTGGTACTCTAGCTACACTACTGTACTGTACACTCTTCATACACTTTCCTTCCTTTTGTCTTGACTGAATGATTTCTTCTTCACCTTTCATTCCATTCATCACTAGGGGGAAATACTCAGATCACTAACTAGGTCAACCTTCCTGGAACTGGCAAAGCACAACACTCTTAGACTTGAAAGATCAGATTACCTAATAATCAGAGTTTCATGATAATTTATAAGTCCTATGATAATTGAGCTATTTTTTGCTAATTGTTTTCTCACAGCTTGGTACAGCATAGATGTTTACTAAGTAGATGCTTATGAATAAATGAATGAATGATAAGAGTGCTACTTAAAGCCGAGTCGACAAGTGATCTCTGAAGCAAAGTAAAGTTTATTTATGCAAGTGTGAAAAAGATCTTTGAATATTTTAAATGGATTAAATGATATACAGCCATGGAAGTAAGGAGAGAAAAAAATCAAAAATGTGTTGAGGTTTGGTCAGTTGCTTTGTATTTTAATGCTAAATTCTGTACCTGTAGGTCTAGTTGTCTATGAGTGGATTCTCACATTGACAAGCTTTATGTGCAAACCTTGTTCCTTAATTTAAAACTATTGGCTAAATAAAAATGACTACAGCCAACTACTGGAGGGATTAGAGGTAGTTAGGTTTCAAGTTACCTACTTGGAGATTTCAGAGAAGGAAAGATGGAGGACTCAGATGAGGGATGGGGGAAGCCACCAGGAGAGCACATGGCCTGGAGAAACAGCAAGTATTTGGGGAACACCTCTGGGGAAGTAGCTAGACCAGCAGATGGAAAAGTAGATTAGTGGCTAACCCTTAAAAATTGTCAAAGTCAAACAAAATAACCACAGACTGAGAGTCATCCACCCGTAAGCTAGATGGGGATATGCTTAAACTGGATCAACAACCAAACCAGATCAATTAAAACTTCACTTTTAAAGATATCGGAAAAATTAGTTTAATTCAATTAGAATAGCATAGTTCATTTAAAATCACAAATATTTATACAGGCTTTAGTATATATACAAATGTGATAGGAGTTGAGAGGTGAAGACTCTACTCAGAAGCTGGGAGAAGTGGCTGGTACGTAAAGACTGAAGATTCAACACATATAGGCAGCAGCAGTGCCTGGGAAAGTGAGAGAAGTAAGTAACCGGAACTAGGGGGTTTAAGTTGATAGCCTACTGTAAATTCTGCTAAGCTCCTGGTGCTGTAGAACACGGATGTTGTGAAAATCAGGAAATCTTTCACTTCAAGGGCAGATGTCTCAAGCTAGCCAGATGACTACTTCTTCTTGTTCTTCTTGTTCTTCTTGTTGTTGTTGTTGTTGTTGTTGTTCTTCTTCTTCTTCTTCTTCTTCTTCTTCTTCTTCTTCTTCTTCTTCTTCTTCTTCTTCTTCTTCTTCTTCTTCTTCTTCTTCTTCTTCTTCTTCCTTCTCCTTCTCCCTCCTCTTCCTTCTTCTTCTTCTCCTTCTTCTTCTTCTCCCTCCTCCTCCTCCTTCTTCTCCTTCTCCTTCTTCTTCTTCTCCTTCTTCTTCTTCTCCTTCTCCTTCTCCTTCTCCTTCTCCTTCATCTTCTTCCTTCTTCTTCCTTCTTCTTCTTTCTTCTTCTTCTTTTCTTCTTCTTCTTTCTTCTTCTTCTTCTTCTTCTTCTTCTTCTTCTTCTTCTTCTTCTTCTTCTTCTTCTTCTTCTTCTTCTTCTTCTTCTTCCTCCTCCTCCTCCTCCTCCTCCTCCTCCTCCTCCTCCTCCTCCTCCTTCTTCTTCTTCTTCTTCTTCTTCTTCTTCTTCTTCTTCTTCTTCTTCTTCTTCTTCTTCTTCTTCTTCTTCTTCCTTCTTCTTCTTCTTCTTCTTCTTCTTCTTCTTCTTCTTCTTCTTCTTCTTCTTCTTCTTCTTCTTCTTCTTCTTCTTCTTCTTCTTCTTCTTCTTTTCCTTCTTATCTTATTTCTTCCTTGACCAAGGTATCATTGAGTAGAGTATTGTTCAGTTTCCACGTGTATGTGGGTTTTCTGTTGTTTCTGTTGTTATTGAAGACCACTTTTACTCCATAGTGATCAAATAGGAGGCATGGGATTAGTTCTATCTTCTTATATTTGTTGAGGTCTGTCTTGTGACCAATTATATGGTCGATTTTGGAGAAGGTACCATGAGGTGCTGAGAAAAAGGTATATTCTTTTGTTTTAGGATAGAATGTTCTATATATATCTGTTAAATCAAATTGGTCCAAAGCTTCAATTAGTTTCATTGTGTCCCTGTTTAGTTTCTGTTTTCCTGATCGGTCCATTGAGGAAAGTGCAGTGTTGAAGTCACCCACAATTATTGTGTTAGGTGCAATGTGTGCTTTTAGTTTTAATAATGTTTCTTTTACGAAAGAGGGTGCCCTTGCATTTGGGGTATAGATGTTCAGGATTGACAGTTCTTCTTTTTGTATTTTTCTTTTGACCAGCAAGAAGTGTCCCTCAGGGTCTCTTTTGATGACTTTGGGTTGAAAGTCAATTTTATCTGATATTAAAATGGCTACTCCAGCTTGTTTCCTGAGACCATTTGCTTGTAAAATTGTCTTCCAGCCTTTTACTCTAAGGTAGTGTTTGTCTTTGACCCTGAGGTGTGTTTCCTGCAAGCAGCAAAATGTAGGGTCCTGTTTACGTATCTATTCAGTTAGTCTGTGTCCTTTTATTGGGGCATTAAGTCCATTGATGTTAAGAGATATTAAGGAATAGTGATTGTTACTTCGTATCATTTTTGACGTTATTTTTAAATTTGAATGCTTAACTTCTTTTGGGTTTGATGAAAGGTTACTATCTTGCTTTTTCCAGGGTGAAGTTTCCCTCCTTGTATTGGTGTTGTCCTCCTATTATCCTTTTTAGGGCTGGGTTTGTGGATAGATATTGGGTAAACTTGGTTTTGTCATGAAATATCTTAGTTTCTCCATCTATGGTGATTGAGAGTTTTCCTGGATATAGTAGTTTTGGTTGGCATTTGTGTTCTCTTAGAGTCTGTATGAGATCTGCCTTTAGTATTCTTTCTTTGTTTAGAACATTTGGTGTTTTGATTATTATGTGACGGGAAGTATTTCTGTTCTGGTCCAGTCTGTTTGGAGTTCTGTAGGCTTCTTGTATATTCATGGGCATCTCTCTCTTTAGGTTAGGGAAGTTTTCTTCCATAATTTTATTGAAGATATTTGCTGGCCCTTTAAGTTGTAAATCTTCACTCTCATCTATGCCTATAACCCTTAGGTTTGGTCTTCTCATTGTGTCCTGGATTTCCTGGATATTTTGGGTTACAAGCTTTTTGCATTTTGCATTTTCTTTAACTGTTGAGTCCATGGTTTCTATGGAATCTTCAGCATCTGAGATTCTTTCTTCTATCTCTTGTATTCTGTTGTTGATATTTGCATCTCTGTCCCCTGATTTCTTCCCAAGGCTTTCTATCTCCAAAGTTGTCTCCCTTTGAGTTTTCTTAGTTGTTTCTACTTCTGATTTTAGATCCTGGATGGTTTTGCTTAGCTCCTTCACTTGCTTGTTTGTGCTTTCCTGTAATTCTTTAAGAGATTTTTGTGTTTCCTTTTTCATGACCTCAGCCTGTTGACCAAAGTTCTCCTGTATTTCTTTAAGAGATTTTTGTGTTTCCTCTTTCATGACCTCAGCCTGTTGACCAAAGTTCACTTGTATTTCTTTAAGTGTTTTTTGGATTTCCTCCTTGTTGGCTTTTGTATTCTCCTGGATTTCTTTCAATGATTTTTGTGTTTCCCTTGCAAGGGCTTCTAACTTTTGATCCATTTTCTCCTGAATTTCTTTAAGTATGTCCTTCATTACCAGCATCATGACCAGTAATTTTAAATCCAAATCTTGTTTTACTGTTGTGATGGGGTATCCAGGACATGTTGGTAGAGGAGAATTGGGTTCAGATGTTGCCATATTGCCTTGATTTCTGTTAGTGACATTCCTGGGTTTGCCTTTTGCCATCTAGTTCTCACTGGTGTTAGTTTGTCTTGTCAGTGCTGGACTCACCAGTTCAAGCTGCCCCTTCCCAGTTGGCCTCTGGTGCACCGCTTACCTCCTGCATTGCTTGTAGACAGGGTGCTGCTGCCCACGCTGCTCAGATCCCAAAGCAGGAACCCGAAGGCTCCCGCTGGGGCCCGCTGGATTCACTGGAGTACACTGAATTCTCCCAGCTGGCCGCCCGGAAGCCCAGCTAGCTTCTTGCAGGACCTGGAGATGTGGTGCGGCCGCCCAGGCTGATCTGGATCCGGAAGCAGAGAGAGTTGAGCTGAGGGCTTCCGCCTGAGGCCTTGCCCCAGATTGTGTCTGTGGACCAGATGGAGCCCGTGTGCACCCCCAGGGAGTGCCGACAGTGTATGCTGCTGTGGCCTCCCCTGTGTTCTCCTCACTCCGCTGGGCAGCCAACCCCCCAACCAGGCTGGCGCACACAAGGTTAGCCTGGCCGCCCAGGCCCTGAGTCCAAGCAAAAGCCTGGGAGGCCAAGGTCCGAGCAAAGTTCCCCTAAGGCTATGACTGTTAATTGGGTCCGCCAGGTGACTAGGATGGCGGGCGTGCGCGCCCGTGCTCCCTGAAAGCGCCAGGAGAGTCTCCTGTGCTAACAACCTCCTGTGCGTGTTGACTCACAGATGGCCCACCAAGCCGCCCAGTTCTTGGGGTCAGTCCTGTGCCTTTTGGGGCCTAGACCCCCGCTTTGTTAGCCTCAGGCTATGCCTGTTACAGGTCTGCCCACCAGAGCTCTCTGTCTTCCTGCAGGCAAAATGGCGGTGCTCACGCAGGCTTGGGCAAAAACCCTCCTGGCTGGGTTGGCACCCCGATGGCCCCCCGACCAGCCCAGGGCCTGGGTGCAGGCCAACGCCTGTCGGGCTCAGACCACCGCGGTGTTGGCCTCGGATTATGTTTGTGTACCTCAGTCTGTCTGATCCCTGGAGTCCGAAACCAAGATGGATGCACCTCTCCTGACTGGTGGGAGGCCGAGTTCTGAAGTGGCTTCCGTGCAGGAAAGGCGCCGCACAACCGCAGCTGCTTGCCACCCGGCTGGTCAGCGAAGGTCAGTGGTCGTGGGCGCAGGGCCTAACTGGACCTTGTGTCGCCTTGGTTCCACTGCTGATGGCCCTTCAGCTGGACCAGCCACTGCTGCACTGCCGCTGCCGCCGCTGCCGCTGCCACTGCCACCGCTGCCCTGGTTTCAGATTCTTTATTTCTGTAGAAGACTACATAATGACATTTGGCTATTGATACTTGCTTTAATCTACATTTTGTATGTATGTTGATATACATGTGTTTGTATATGTGTGTTTATATGTGTGGATATACATGTGTGCCTGCATGTTTATACATATGTGCCTACATGGGGGAGTGTAAAGATGAGAGGTTGAAGTTGAGTGTCTCCCTCCATCATCTTCCACTTTAATCCAGACCTTCCTAGGTCAGTTTAATTTGTAACTATCTTACCCTGAGGATACCCTGTCTCTGCCTCAGGCACACTGAGATCATGGAGAATGTGGCCATAAACACTGACATTCATGTGGTTCTGGGGACTGAAGATTATTCCTCTCACTTTCATAGCAAGTGCCTTGCTTGCCATCTTCTCAGCCATCTCTTTGTATCTTGCAGGTTTCTATAGTGTTTTTATATTTGTGTATGTGCATGTTGATACAGAGATGTACAACTAATTGGATCCCATCTAAACACAAAATGTTGATTGCGTCCACTGAGAGCTTTTACTGCAATAGTTTACAAAGGATTTGAACAGTGATTATTTTTACTTTCCATCATGGCAACTGAGACTAAAATAAAATCTCAGCCTTTGGAATGGACTTGGCAGTTTCTCTTTATTTAAAAGGTTACTCACTTCCACCTTTAAGCTTCCTGTGCAATTTACCTCAATAATATTGCTTGATTCAGAGTTCCATAGATTAATTTTGCATTTTGTAAGGATCACTTTCCTTTGATCTAAATGCTGTCATAGTCAAGTGTTATGGGACAAGGTTAATCGAATCACACCATTGGATTTTTTATATCATCTTCATTATTTCATATATCTTTATATCATCTTCTCTTATTATTCCCCTTTCAGAGTCTCTTAAATCATATGCTATGTGCAGAAAGTACTTGAAAAATTCCCTGA
The DNA here is from genome assembly GCF_947179515.1 of Apodemus sylvaticus. Classification (NCBI taxonomy): domain Eukaryota; kingdom Metazoa; phylum Chordata; class Mammalia; order Rodentia; family Muridae; genus Apodemus; species Apodemus sylvaticus. The sequence goes on from NC_067476.1 coordinate 76,552,778, forward strand.
GAAGCTAAAAGGCTCCGAGTCTAGGAAGTACCATAAACACTATTCATTACAATTTCCCTGTGTTTTAAGAAATCTACTTTAAATATGAAACATGCCCAACAAAACTTTCAGTGAGCTCCCCTTTTCTGTGAGATGGGATGCATGGAATGGACTCCCTTTGGAGACAAATGCCATTGGTGCTCAATGAAGGACAATTCTTATACAAAGATGGTGCTAAAGGCGATGCCATGAAAACTGCCCATGGAGTAAAATGAAAAATGAGAAGGAAGTTATTCTTTCAGAGGATTTGGCAGAAAAGACATAAAGAAGAGGAAACAGGTTTGGCACAAAGATCATGAAAGAAATATAATATGCACGTGCTGCCCTGGCATTAGTTTATAAATAGTATATTTTGAGTATGATTTTGTTATCATTTTTGTCAAGTTGTTTTAAAATCCATAGCTCTGATCTCCCTTCTTCCTTTTTTTTCAAAAATTACCTTTCTCAAAAATTCCTGCTTCTCTTTTACTCTTTCTTTTCTTTTCTATTCTTGTCCTTTCAACCCCTTCTTTGCATCTGTCCTTGTATCCCTCTCCACTCCACCGTTAATGACATTTGTTGAACACAATGTCTCTGTCCCTGGAGTGTTCCAATCTTTGATAACACATGACTTAAAAGATGCAATTCATCTCTTCAATTACTATACAATTACAACAACACTACAATCTATAAACAAAAACTATGTAAGGGGAAAAGAGGATATTGAAACATGACATCTCTACCATTGGTTCACATGGCTACAAATGGTCATTTATAATTGCCTTAAACTGTACTCTGAAAAACATTACTTGGAACAGATACCACATTTAAACATGTGTAGTTTCCAAATTCATTTTGGTGAAGAGAAGATATTTTTCATATATAATTTCCTGAAGTTTAATTTCTGTTTTCAGAAATTGTAGACAGTGACTATGTGAGTATATCCAGGATTTTGTACTTGGTTGTCTTAATTTACTCTGTCTCTAAGACCTTTCATATATTTACTGTATAGTTTTAGACTTTAATTTCCAATTTGTTGTAAATAACATTTTTGTTACAAAACTAGTGACTAATATGTACTTTGATAACAAAGTCATTGTCTTAAATATCCTTAAGGTATTCTCAAAATCAGAAATTCAAATGAACACTACTACCTACCTACCTATACACACACACACACACACACACACACACGCACACGCACACGCACACGCACACGCACACGCACACGCACACACACACACACATACACACAATCACAAGCACACTCTATTAATATTCTACAACTACTCTAATAATGCACTTTGATTTTTCTTTTTTTATTAGATATTTTCTTTTACATTTCAAATGTTATCCCCTTTTCTTGTTTTTCCACTGAAACCCCCATCCCATCCCCCTTGCCCCTGCTCACTAACCCACCCACTCCTGTTTCTCAGTACTGGTATTCCCATACACTGGGGCAACTAGCCTTCACAGGAACAAGGGCCTCTCCTCTCTTTGATGTCTGACAAGGCCATCCTGCTACATATATGACTGGAACCATCGGTCCTTCTATGTGTATACTTTGGTTGGTGGTTTAGTCCCTGGGAGATGTGGGAGTTCTGGTCAGTTGATATTGTTGTTCATCTTATAGGGCTGCAAACCTCTTCATCTACTTGGGTCCTTTCTCTAGTTCCTCATTGGGGACCTTGTGCTCAGTCCAGTGTTTGTCTGAGAACATCCCCCTCTGTATTTGTTAGGCACTGGCAGAGCCTCTCAGGAGACAGCTATATCAGACTCCTGTCAGCAAGCACTTGATGGTATCCCTAATAGTGTCTGGGTTTGGTAACTATATAGGGGATGGATCCCCAGGTGGGGCAGTTTCTGGATGGCCTTTCTTTCAGGCTCTGCTCAATACTTTGTCTCTGTATCTCCTCCCATGGGTATTTTGTTTCCCCTTCTAAAAAGAACCCATGTATCCACATTTTGGTCTTCCTTCTTCTTGAGCTTCATGTGGTCTGTGAATTATACCTTGTATATTCTGAGCTTCTGGGGTAATATCCACTTATCAATGAGAGCATAACTTGTGTGTTCTTTTGTGATTGGCTTACCTCATTCAGGATGATATTTTCTAGTTCTATCCATTTGCCTAAGAATTTAATGAATTCATTGTTTTTAATAGCTGAATAGTACTCTATTGTGTAAATGTACTACATTTTCTGTATCCATTCCTCTGTTGAAGGGCATCTGGGTTCCTTCCAGCTTCTGGCTATTATAAATAAGGCTGCTATGAACCTAGTGGAGCATGTGTCCTTATTACATAGTGGAGCATCTTCTGGGTATATGCTCAGGAGAGGTATAGCTGGGTCCTCAGGTAGAAACAAGAAAGAACATCTAATAATGTTCTTTACTAAGTTTACAGAAGTTATGATTATTATATGAAAACTGTATAGATATCTAAATTTTATATTGTAATTATTTAGCATGTGCATATTATATTGTGATGATCACAATCAAGCTAATTAATAATACACCGATAATTTCTTTTATTTTTTCTTGTTTTATTTATTTATTTATTTATTTTCTATATTCTTTGTTTACATTCCAAATGATTTTCCCTTTCCCAGTTCCTCCCTCCCCATAAGTCCCATGAGCCCTCTTCTCTCTGCCCATTCCACAATCAATCCCCTCCCACTTCTCTGTCCTGGTAATCCCCTACAATGCTGCATCAAGCCTTTCCAGGACCAGGGCCCTCTCCTTCCTTCTTGGGGATAATTTGATATGTGAGTTGTGTCTTGAGTATTCAGAGCTCCTGGGCTAATATCCACTTATCAGTGACTGAATTCCATGTGTGTTTTTTTTGTGAATGTGTTACCTCACTTAGGATGATATTTTCCATTTCACACCGATCATTTCTATTATTAGCTTTCAACACTGTTCAAATAAGAACAATTAAGGTATGCTAGCTAATATCAAGCAAAGATCATTTTGCTAATTATAATCACTCATTGAATAGTATTCCTTGAATAGTATTGTATTGATTCTTCCATTTTAACAAATGTCCAAATGTATCCTTGGCAAATTTTTATAGTTTGTCTTGACTTTTTATTAAGTTGTATGAATTGTTTGTATGTTGGAAATAAGAACCCCTTTTTTTCTTTTATTTTCTGTGAAAACCCTTTCAATTTGATGTGGTCCTGCTTGTTTATTTTTCTTTTTGTTGTTTATAATTTAGTGTCTTATACAAAACTCCCTGCTAAGATTAGTGTCAAGTAGCCTTTACCCTGTTTATTCTTCTAAGAATTCTAAAGTTTCTGGTGTTTAATCCGCTTTATATGACTTGTGTGCATAGTTTCAGCAGATGACTTCAACATTCTACTCTCAGCAGAAGCTGAGTCATCCAGAGAAAATTAATTAGGACACTGTGGATAGGAACTATACTTTAAACCAAATAGGTCTGAGAGACATCTACAAAGCTCCAAACAGCAGATTATGCATTCTTTTCATGCGTTTGCATATGTGATGCTGGGTAGATCATATATTAGGCAGCAAGACAAACCTGAGTAATTTTAAGATTTAACTCATGATGACTTGACTTTCTCACCACAACAATATAGATTGTTGATTAATAATAAAATGTGCATATATGAGGAAATTAGATAACATACTACAGAGCAACCAATAAGATAAGGACATAAAAGGGAAAGAAAAGCATAATTTTATACAAATGAAAAATAGAGACAAAGATAGCAAAACTTTCAGGGCACAGCAAATGTTATTCTGAGAATAAAGTGTCTAGTAATAAGTGCCCAAGTTGAAAAGATAAGATGTCAAATCAAACACTTTTTTTCACATTCTAAGAATATGCAAAACAAAACAAATGAAGGAGAAAGTTAGCAAAAGGAAAGAAAAGGATCACTGAGTAAATAAATAGGATTGATACTAGAAGTCAGACAGGACAAACAAAACTAAATTGGTTTGATAAGAAGTTAGTTTGGTGGAAATACCAAATAAGATTGATAACTCTGTAGCTAAATCAACTAGCCAGTAGAATAGAGAAAAAATAAACAGGAATACAGTTTGCTATTATAATAGATAAAACAATAAAAATATTAGCACACTATTGTAAATAATTATATGCATATAAATGTGCTAAGTTGTAAGAACTAGGCATAGTGATATACATGTGTAATTCTAACATCCAGAATGTGTACAAGCATCAGAAATTCCTGTTCATTCTTGCTATATCAAGGATTCAAGGCCAGTCTAGGCTACATAATCCCCGATGCAAAGAATATAAAATATATTGTATGTAAAGATGCATGAATATAAACTAACAGAGATTTAGTATAATTTGGTAAATTTGATATGGAACATAATATTATTTGGTTACTAATAACTAGACAAAGCTACTTTAATGAGATGTGAGTTAGCTTCTAAACTACTAAGACTCAAAATACATCTAGGTTTCTCTGTAAATTTCCAGTGTTCATTTACTAGAAAATGGTAGAAAAGGGGCTTTGGAAATTTCCATTCTGTTTTTGTGGTTCTAGGGACTGAACTCAGGGCCTTTTGCATGCTCGGTAAGCACTCATCAGTTGTGCTATAACCATACATATGATTCATTCTTTAAAAAGTTTTTTAAAGGTGGATTCATTCACTGCTCTGTGTACTTTTACATAAGATTATTTTCTGTATTTGATTTTGTATAAATAATTCTAGGCACATGAGTGAGTAGATGAATAACCAATTTGAAAACCATTAGGCCTCTTCCCCACAGTTCATGCTGAGCAGACTGTAGCTCCATTTCTTAACTGAACCGTAAAGTGTTTTTGACATAAGCATAGACTGTTCTTTAAATCAGAATAGCAAAACACTGTCAAGGGAAAGTATTGAAAAGAACTTTGGCTGTTGGTTGAAGAACGGGTTGCAGAAAGGTAAGGAAGGAGGTAAGAGGCCATCACAGTCATTGTGAGATGAAGCAGTTTCAGAGGTGATGAGTGGTTGGAGAAGGATGGAAAACCTGTAAACACAGTTTACTGGAATTATTTCTTGAAATGAATGAGAGGAGGAGCAGAAGGAGGAGGACAGAGAGAGAAAGAGAGCAAAAGAGAGAGGTGCCTAGAGAAATGCTTCAAATCATTTGCAAAATAACAGATACATATTTTTCCATCAACATCATATTTCAAGTTGAATTGCCAGTTTCATAAGACAACTGAAAGTTTATCTTTATTTAGATGTGAAAAACCATATTAATAACTAGGCCTTTGCAGACAATTCAGGAGGTCAATGAATCTTCTAAATTGCATACAATTGAGAGTTTATACATATGGTTTACTGCAAAGAATGTTTGTAGCTTTCATTATATGCTCAGCTCAAAGATGTCTTTGGACAAGGTTAAAAGCTTCCATTATCCCATTATCCCATTACATAACAAGCACTCCAAAACTCAGTGGTCTAAGCTGCCATTGGTATTTCTCAGGAGCATCCTAGTAGTAGTCAGCCATGTGGCTTTTGTTGATTCCCACTGGATTTGGCTGTATGCTTCTCCATGTCTAAGGTTTAGCTTATATTAGTTTCCTGCACTGCACATCTTTCTGGGTCTAGAGGACCAGACCCAATATGTTTTTTTAAAAGATGATTGTAGAACACACTTTTGTGTGTGTGTGTGTGTGTGTGTGTGTGTGTGTGTGTGTGTGTGTTTGTGTGTGTGTGTGTAATTGGAAACTTTTTCTTCCATCTAGCCTCTCCCAGGTACTCTCCCTTCATAATCTGGTTTTTGTTGATTATTATTGTTACATATAAATGTATATGTAAACAAGTACATGAATACAAGCTGTTGAATCTATGCTTGTTTGTATGTGTTTGTTTTCAGGGCAGAGCATCCTACATTAGATAACTAGTAAGAGACCTCCATGGGAGATGAAGTCTCTCAGTGGCTATTTAGTGCAGACAGTTCTCTCAGCAGTCATTGGTTACCTGTAGTTCCTTCTCTAGTTGTGGTGCCCTGTGAAATTCACCCCTTTTTAGGTTAGAATTTCCATTGTTCTGGTCCTGATGCAGCCATTTCTAGAAGGCACCGTTTTATGACAGACTTCCTGCTATTTTGACTCTCATAATCTTTCTGGCCCTTTCTTCTATAATGTTTTCTGAGCCATAGATACAGGAGCTGTAATGTAGGTGTACCATTTCAGACTGGGATCTCTATCATTTTCCAATATCTTCATTGTGTCCAGGTATAGTTTTCCATGGTGGTCTCCACCTGCTATAAGGAACAGCTTCTTTGATGAGAAGCGATAGCCACACTTAAGGACATGATTTAGAATGTAGAAAGTAAGTATGCTAGTCTACCAAAGTGATACTAATAAATTCTTTCCTAAGGTCCATGATCTCTCTAGCTAGGTGGCTAGTTTTCTAGGACCAAGTATGATTTTTCTTTTGTTGAATGATTCTTCAGTTTAATTCAACCGTGTTTGGTTACCACCACCATGTGAATGCCACTTATTTTGCCTTTATTGGTCATTGTTATGAATTGCAAATGTTACAGCTGGGCAGGCCTGTTTAGTTGCTTCCTTCTCTTGGCAACTTGTATTGTTGAACCACAGAAGCTAGGGCATACGAAGGGGGCTTCAGGTCAAAACCAGCTTGAATCTTCATACTCTTGTGTCCTAAGTTCACAGTCATCTCCAGCAATAGGGATCTACCCTCAACTCATGAAAGGTACCCAAGCACTACATAGTTGGTCTATACTTTTGGGAAGTCACTTGGAATACTTTGACCAACCCTTCAATAGGAAGTTTCTTGCATTTTTGTGTCTGCTTTTAAAAAATATCTCTGACTCTTATGAGGACAATTGTCAGTGGCTTAACTCTCTCTCTCTCTCTCTCTCTCTCTCTCTCTCTCTCTCTCTCTCTCTCTCTCTCTCTCTCTGTGTGTGTGTGTGTGTGTGTGTGTGTGTGTACTTACATTATGTATAAACTTCAGTGCATATAAAATAATATGATTTGGGGGATTTGTCAAACAACATTGGTATTTTTCCCTCTCTATTCCTTCTACAAATGCATTGATCTTGCTTCTTCCATTCTAGTAGGAGTCTACACCCTGTTTATATAACCTGTATTCTGTTATCCTCCTAGAATTCACTATTATAACTTTACTAGACACTTGCAAATCACAACAATTATCTTTCTCTGGTCCTTTTGTACCTTCTTGGTTTCCATAGTTACTCCATGTTGTATATGTGCATCTGAGGATTTGAATTTAGGAACTACAGATGAGAGAGTATGCAGTCTTTCTGGTCCTGGGTTACCTCACTTAATAAAATCTTTACTAGTTCCATCAGTTTATGAGCAAATTTCATGATTTTGTTGTTCTTGGGAGTTAAATCACTCCAACATGTGTATGAACCATTTTTCATTATTCAAACATCTGTTGAAGGGCATTAGGGAATGTGCAATTTTTATTCTTTTCTTCATACCAGCCCAAAGATCAAAGGAATCTGTAATAAATTGTTTGAGAAATGTTTACACAGTTTCAAAAAAGAGATAAAAAGTTAAGAATAGAAATAGTTAAGAGTTCCATATAACTACATGTGTCCTTTCGTTGAAGACATGCTAGAAAATCCTGATAGAACTGCTAGAAGGTTGTAGAATCTTCTAGTAGACCCAATAACCGTTTGTGGTTTGTGGTTTGAAGGTGTATATAGCAGTATTTCAGAGGCTTTCCTGATACTCTCATGCTGGTCAATAACTGATCCTAGATGTTTAACATATGCTTTTATTTGGTAGCAGGGGATTCACCTGCATGACCTTTTTCCATCTCCTTCAATTTAGAAGAACGATCCTGACTTAATTAAATAGCATTCTTTGTTGCTGTTGTTTCAAAGCTATCTATTCTTAAGCTGAAGAGTATAAGTATGCTTCTCCCCAATGACTTCTTTCCTTGCAGATTATGTGAGTGAAGAACATTCCCAAAAGGTGTCTCTTCTGCATAGGAATAAGAAGAGAAATGAATTTTTAGAGACATCCAAATATAGGAGATAAATGAAGGACTCAGGTTTGTATTTGAATCCCGATTTCCTGGTGCACTTACTCTGTGACTTAGTGTAAATTTACTTCCTTTAAAGATTTCGTTTTTATTCATGCAGATCAGGGCAAGTCATATATATGTATATATTCCACAGCTAAATTTCTGCCACAAAGTATGAATTTAAAAACAGTGCTTGATAATAAATGTCTGTATCTACTAGTCTTGCTTGCCTCTTTAGACATAAGTGGCTATAAAAATGAGTGAGTATTGGTGTAACTTGGAGTGTACTCTGCAGGGAAGCTCCTTCTTCCTCTGGGTGACACCAGAAGCAGTAAATAACATTCTACTGAAGTGACACTCTCAAAGTCATTTGTCAATAACTCTAGCTCCAAAGCTCTAACCAAGATCAGAAAGTGTGGTTTCTGTCAAGTAGGCTATTCTTCAGAGATTCCCTGGAGGGGCTGAATTTGAAGCAACGTTTGAATAGGCAGAAAGGAGCAAGACAATTCACCACTCCCCTTTTATTTTCTTACTTATTTGCTTATTTAGTTACTTACTCTTTGTTTACCTTTGACTCTATCTGGATACACACATCGTATGTGTACAAGCCTGTTGTCTTAGTATTCTCTATCTGTGAAGAGATACCATGCCTACAGAAACTCATTTTTATTTTAATTTATTTTGTTTTATTTACAGACTAGTTGTTGCTCATCTTTCAGGTCCCCATTTCCACAGTTCCTCATTCCACTTCTCCTCACCCTTGCCTTTAGGAGAGTGCACCCCTCACATCCCACTAAGGCCTCCACCTTCTCTGAGGTCTTAAGTCTCTCAAGAATTAAGCCCATCTCCAATGAGACTAGACCAGGCAGTCTCTGCTATGTGCCTGGTTTAGGGTGGGGTTTGGACCAGCCAGTGTATGCTGTTTGGTTGTTAGCTCAGTCTCTGGGAGCTTCTAGGGTGGGGTTTGGACCAGCCAGTGTATGCTGTTTGGTTGTTAGCTCAGTCTCTGGGAGCTTCTGTTAGTGGCACCAGTTGGTCTTCCTATAAGATTGCCTTCCATTCAGCTTCTTCAATCCTTCCCCTAATTCTACCACAGGGATCCAGAAACTCTTTAAAAGGAAAACATTTCACTTGGGCTTGTTTTCAGAGGTTTAAGTTCATTACCGTTATTATCATGGTGGGGAGCATAGTGGATCAGGATGAGGGAGACACTGGGCCCGGCCTAGGTTTCTGCAACCTCAAAAGCCAACCCTATTGACAAACTTCCTCCAACAAGGCCACAATTCCTAATCCTGAGAAGCAGTGCCACATTCTGATAAACTAAACAAATGTAGGAGCTTATGGGGGCCATTCTAACTCAAAACCCCACATGTGCCAACTCTCCAAAAGCTTCCTCAAGGTTATCAGAAAACAAGATTATGACTAGGGTACTCTGCTTCAGAATTAGTCTCAGATATAACTCAGTGGTGGGATCAATAGGCAGGAAATCAGCAGAATTATGCATATGTTTGTCAAAACATTGCAGAACAAAGTAGGTGCTGTGTAAAAGTGGACAGAAATCTATGGGTGGAAAGTGTAAGAAAACCAAAAGGATCAATCTAGAAAGAAAATGTATAACTATTATTAAAAAGAATACAAGTGACAATGTATATATTAACTATGCTTAAGGGTAGACCCCATGCCCAGGAAGTAGTAGATGGCCAGCAAAACTGAATTTAATGGTGTGGTTTAGACTCTTTTGTCTCATATTGCTTTGTCAGGACACTTTTTTCTCTTGTTGAATTTCTGACTACATATTATGGTTTCTGACTTTTGTGTTTTTATGTTTGTTTGTTTATTTGTTTTTGCATGTCTTTCTTGTGTTTATTAAATTCTGGTTTTATTTTTGTTTGTTTGCCTGTTTTATAAAGAAAGAGAAGGAAAGGGTGAGGAGATAGGTGAGCAGAGAGGTGATAAGGATATAGGAAGAGTTGGAGGAGGGAAAACCATGATCAGAATGTATTGTACTAAAATTTTAATGAATACATACATAATAAAAATAATATTTTATAATAAATTTATTTATTATTACTTTTTTTTACAGTGCAGCCACTACCCTCCTCTAGGTCTTCCTTTCAATAGTTCCTCATCCCATTCTTCCTCCTTCCTCTTTCCAAGAATATGTCCCCCTCCCAGCCAGGCCTCCCCATTTCCTGTGGCCTCAAGTTTCTTCAGGTTAGGGACTTCTTCTCTCACTCAGGACAGACCAGGCAATCTTCTGCTGAATGTATGCTTGGGCTTCAGACCAGTCAGCATATGCTGCCTGGTTGGTGGCTCAGGGTCTGAGAGATTGCAGGGGTCCAGGTTAGTTGAGACTGCTGGTTTTCCTATGGGGCCCCTCTTCTTCTCAGCTTCTTCTGGCCTTTCCCTAATTCAACCACAGGGAACCCTGACTTCAGTCCATTGGTTGTGTGTAAGAATCTGTACCCATTTCAGTCAGTTGTTTGTTGGGCCTCTCAGAGGACAGCTATACTAGGATCCCGTCTGTAAGCATACCATAGCATCAATAATAGTGTCCGGCTTGGACCCCCCCCCCCCCCCGAAATGGATCCCAAGTTAGGTCAGTCACTAGACTGCCTTTCCTTCAGTCTCCTCTCCATTTTTGTCTCTGTAGTTCTGTTAGACACAATTCTGGGACAGAGTTTTTGACTGTGGGATGGCACCCCCATCCTTTCACTTGATGCCCTGTCTTTGTACTGGCAGTATATTTATATTTTATTTAAAAATAACTAAGGAATTTAAAAATTAGTAAGACCTTTGGTAATCTCACTAGGATCTTAGAGATGAGGTGTGATTCAGTATTTGAAAATGAAGTAAGAGTGCTTTCTTAAACTGAAATAAAGACAAACAACAGCTAAACAATAAAATCTTCTAAAAGCAACAACAGATAAAGAAACCAGACAGATTGTCACCAGACAAGAACATAGACAAAATCACAAAGATTCATATTCCCAGTGTGTAAGAGAGAATGAAGCAGAAAACAAAGTGGCCAACAGTTTCAAACTAACACAAAAGCAGATTCAGCAAAGTTCACATTGTAGCCACAATTTTGAAGAATCTTAAAGTAATTTTCTTGAATAAATGGAAGAAAAATATTCTTATTTTATAAAGAAACAGATCAGAATCACAGCAAACTTCTAGACAGGATAAATGAAGGCAAAGGAGACTGGTGTGGGCTTTTTAAATGACAAGAAAATCCCTAGATCTAAATTTCTATTGGGTAAAATTAACTGTAAAAATTGATGAAAAATGTAGCAAGGATTTTTTTATAAGATCTCAACTAGGAAACAAAAGTAAAAATAGAAAAATGTGATTACCTCAGGAGTGCAGAAGATGCAGCCTTGAAACTGGGGAACTATTTGCAAACTTTATATCTGACAAATGGTTGATATTTATAGGAACTTCAGAGAGTCAGTAAGAAAAAACAATTGAATATAGAGAATCTATCTCAGCATTCATGTCTCAAAATGATATAAAAATGGGCAATGGGAATATAAAAATGTTAAAATAACTAATCACCAAGTGAATACAAATCAAAAGCACAATGAGAAAATAATTCACCCTTGTAAAATGTTTAATATAAGAAATACTGAAGAAAAATACTTCAAGGACTAGGAGAGAGGTAACCACTGCTGGTAGGAATGTAATTTGTTGCAGCCATTATTAAAACAATATGTAGGGTCCTCAAAGATTAAAAAATTATGATTCAGAATTCTCACTACCAGATAAATAATATCACTAGAAAATGAAATAAGCATCTCTATGAGATATCTGGATTTCCATATTTGTTATACTCTTCCCAATGGCCAAGAAGGAGAACTTATCTAAGTGTTTGTCATTCAATGAATGAACAAAATGTGGTGCTCTTTGAATGGATTACTATCAAGTCATGCACTGGTTGAGATCATGCCTCAGTTGAGAGGAACTGGGGATCCTTGAAGAAGATGGCTAGGCATGGAAAAGCAGGTGGTGCCTCATCTCACTCACAAGGGCCACCTCAAACAGTTGATATTGTAGAATTTGAAAGAAAAATGGTGATTGTAGAGAATGCAGAAAAATAAAGGAGGAAAGAGATTGGGGAGTATAGTCAGTGGGTATTAAGTTACAGTTAGATAGGAGTACAACAGTGGTGTGCTGATTCATGGGGTGATGAGAGTGGGAAATGAAGAACGTGTTTCCAGGTTACTACTTTGGCTTCCTTTGGATGTATTATAATATTTATATTCTATCATTTTATATATGTGTCAAACATGGTTTCCACTAATATGCATACAGTAGATTTTTTTTGTTGTACAAAAGTTATTTTATTATAATCAAATTACAATGAATATATGTGACATTCGTTAGACAGATTGTTTTTCACGTAGTTCTTTTTTTTAATTTTTTTATTCAATATAATTTATTTACATTTCAAATGATTTCCCCTTTTCTAGCCCCCCCACTCCCCGAAAGTCCCGTAAGCCCCCTTCTCTTCCCCTGTCCTCCCACCCATCCCTTCCCACTTCCCCGTTCTGGTTTTGCTGAATACTGTTTCACTGAGTCTTTCCAGAACCAGGGGCCACTCCTCCTTTCTTCTTGTACCTCATTTGATGTGTGGATTATGTTTTGGGTATTCCAGTTTTCTAGGTTAATATCCACTTATTAGTGAGTGCATACCATGATTCACCTTTTGAGTCTGGGTTACCTCACTGAGTATGATATTCTCTAGCTCCATCCATTTGCCTAAGAATTTCATGAATTCGTTGTTTCTAATGGCTGAATAGTACTCCATTGTGTAGATATACCACATTTTTTGCATCCACTCTTCTGTTGAGGGATACCTGGGTTCTTTCCAGCATCTGGCAATTATAAATAGGGCTGCTATGAACATAGTAGAACATGTATCCTTATTACATGGTGGGGAGTCTTCTGGGTATATGCCCAGGAGTGGTATAGCAGGATCTTCTGGAAGTGAGGTGCCCAGTTTTCGGAGGAACCGCCAGACTGCTTTCCAGAGTGGTTGTAAGATTTCATCTTACACCAGTCAGAATGGCTAAGATTAAAAACTCAGGAGACAGCAGGTGTTGGAGATGGTGTGGAGAAAGAGGAACACTCCTCCACTGCTGGTGGGGTTGCAAATTCGTACAACCACTCTGGAAAGCAGTCTGGCGGTTCCTCCAAAAACTGGGCACCTCACTTCCAGAAGATCCTGCTATACCACTCCTGGGCATATACCCAGAGGATTCCCCACCATGTAATAAGGATACATGCTCTACTATATTCATAGCAGCCCTATTTATAATTGCCAGATGCTGGAAAGAACCCAGGTATCCCTCAACAGAAGAGTGGATGCAAAAAATGTGGTATATCTACACAATGGAGTACTATTCATCCATTAGAAACAATGAATTCATGAAATTCTTAGGCAAATGGATGGAGCTAGAGAACATCATACTAAGTGAGGTAACCCAGACTCAAAAGGTGAATCATGGTATGCACTCACTAATAAGTGGTTATTAACCTAAAAACCTGGAATACCCAAAACATAATCCACACATCAAATGAGATATAAGAAGAAAGGAGGAGTGGCCCCTGGTTCTGGAAAGACTCAGTGAAACAGTATTCGGCAAAACCAGAACGGGGAAGTGGGAAGGGGTGGGAGGGAGGACAGGGGAAGAGAGGGGGGCTTACGGGACTTTCGGGGAGTGGGGGGCTAGAAAAGGGGAAATCATTTGAAATGTAAATAAATTATATCGAATAAAAAAATTAAAAAAAATTATGGAGAAATGGGCTTTCTTAGAACAATGGGGAGCATAGGGATGGGTCTAGGCCTTCCAGTACATATGTAACCGATGTCTTCGTGTGGGTCCCCAAGCAAATGGAGTGGATGTTTACTCTGATTCTGTTTTCTGCTTATGGATTCTGCTTCCATAACTGGGATGGCTTGTGTGCCTCAGTGGCTGATGATGCACCTAGTCCTCCACTAACTTGAGGTGCCAGGGTGGATTAGTACTCAGGGGGTACCACCCCTTCTCAGAGATGAAGGTGAGGGAGGGATGGGAGAGAGACCATCTGAGGGGAGACTAGGAGGAGAGGGGTGCTGTAGTCAAGATGTATAGTGAATAAAGAAATTAATTAATGGAGAATAGGATAATAAAATAAATCTTTTAAAAATTAAAAAGGTAAATGTTGTCTAAAGAAAACACTAATATTGTAGTTAGTAGTTACAATAAAGGTATAAGTCAAATGTCCTAAGAAGTTAGTGGGAGTAATAGACCTGTTTTTATAAGATTCTGACTTCATTTTGCTTTCTGTTGCTGTGATTCAACACTGATTAAAAGCAAAGGAAGGGTTTACTTGGTTCAGAATCTATCTAAGGCAAGTCAAGGCAGGAAGAGGAACTGAAGCAGATCCTGGAGGAGTGCTGCTTACCAGCATGCTTCCTCTGGCTTGTTCAGCTGCCTTCCTTGTGCAATCCAGGTGAACTTGTCCAGGGGCTGGCTGGTTTCTCATATACTAAGCAGAAATCAATAAAATGCCCAACACTCATGTTTATAGGCCAATATGATAGAGGAAAGTCCTCAATTAGGGTTCCTTCTTTCCTGCTGTGCTAAGTTGACAAGAATCAGTTATTATGGATGCCTTCCTTACATAAGATGAATCACTTTAATGTGCTCCTTATTTCCCCAAGAAATATAGTTTGAGAAGCTGTAGAGACCTCAGTGGGTAAATCACCTGATCTGAAAATGTAACTAAGACTTGAGAACCAGAGTTTGGGTTCCCAGTACCCCATAAATGTTGGTGGATGTGACTACCCACCTGCCTCTACATTGGTTGGATGTCCATACACTAAGATCGGTTGTCTTTATAGTAGCTTGATTCTTTGATTGGTGCAAAAATATTTTATGTGCAGCTTATTGAAGTCCACCTTTAACTATTAGCTTATTTTATATTGGGTGGCTCATGTTGGCTTTGTATTAGTGTTTATACAGCATTGTATGCTACTCTCATCTTGTTTGCTACCTGGAGCAAGCTGCCTCACTGGTCCAGCTAAATTAGCCTTCTCTGGGTGAAGTTAAAGACCTTTTATCCTAAAACAGAGAGTGTCTGAGGAAGAGACCTGACATCATACCCTAGCCTTCACACTCACCCAATACATGTCCACCTCAACACATATGAATACACACACACACACACACACACACACACACACACACACACACTGGGCATCTATATATACTTCTAAAAGTTTTAAGGAATATAATTAATATGTTGGGCAAGGAGATGAAATGAAATTACACAACACACTATTGTACAACCATCGAATGCAGAAAAGGAAGGCATGAGAAAAAGATATAATAAATGAAATAAATAGAAAGCAGCTACAAATATGCTGAATATAAAACCAATTGTAGCAACGGTCACCTTCATAGAGAATATTTTAAATACTATAATCAAAGAATAGAGACTATCAGAGGAGGCAAAATGTCTGATGCAAAGGTTAGGGAAAGATATTAACAAGTTTGTAGCACATTTTAGTTACTGGGTGTAAATAATTGCTCAAAAAATGAACAGGTAATACGCAGAGTGAGGAACTATGTCAAGGTTCCTCATTGAGGACGTACCAGTGACCAAGGCTGGACCAACTTCAGCAACAAAATAAAGCAGCAATGTGCTATGTCCCAACATGTAAAGTAAAATCAATGGGTGGATTACGACTTGCACAAAACCAGAGGGAGAATCAGAGTACCAACCACGTGTTCTCTGTCCTCTGACTCCACAGTATAGTCTCCACTTTGACTGCATTCTAAAAGTAAGGTATGAGTCACCTTCTGGTAGGCCTTGTTGAAAGTCATTGTTTTAACATCAACAGTGACAAGTCATATGGACAGTACTAACTCTTAAGCATAACACATTAACAAGAGCCACTTTCCTTAGTGGGCTTTTTCCACTCCAGTTTTTAGAAAGACATTCTCCAATTGTTACTGACTGAGTAACAGTTCCCTCAGAACAATGGGAAGTATGAGACACTGTCACAACCAGGAAACCAGGGTTTCAAAGAAACACAGACTAAATGAGATCCTGGGACAACAGAGAAATCTAACTAATGTGTATATTTCTGTGACTAGTGGAAATAAAAAAATGATTATGATAAAATTGTGTTAAACACCAAATATGGTGAACATTATATGGTTTTAGGTATTAAATACTTTTATATATTTCATTTTCAGCCTTTTATACATGAATGTCTATATTTATATAAATACATAGCATCCATTCTTAAAAATAAAGTCAAGTGAGCATCATACAAATCCTATCTATGATTGCAGTTATTTCTGTATTTTTTTAATAAACAAGTAGAATTTGTTTCAAAGTTCCAAAAGCTGTATATGATGCCATTTTATTTACCCATCATAAAGTTTTCCCCATGTCTTTAGAAGTATGTGGACGAGATGGTACAAACAGGTCCATGGTACTGGACTGATCATACTTTACCCTGGTGTTTGCTGGCCTGTATTTGGCAGGTGAGTAGATTCATTGTATCAGGCTAGGCTTCTGCTCCTAGGTTACTTTGGAGGGGATAGCCAGATTGTGCGGGATGACTCCGTAGAAGAGTGAAGGAGAAACTTAGTCATGGAAGCCCAGCCACATGGTGACATATGCGCTGCTGACACATCCTCCCCAAGCTAACCCATAATTTGCATGCATGGGTAGAGTCCCACAGACCCTAGATAATGTGATGGAGCAAGCCAATGAGAAAGAGATAGAACCACATCTGGCTACTGGAGATCCAATGAGATGCCTGGAGGGGATATAAACTTTTGCCTGCTTCCTGCCATAAATGATTTTGCTTTTGCCACTTGGCTGATCCCTGGGGTCTGTGTCATCCCAAAGGTCTTGGTTCAGGTTGCAAGCAACAGAGAACAGGACTTTTTGCCCCATTGCTTTATTCTGTACTCTTAGGCAAGCTATTTCCTTTTCCTGAGTTCTAAGGGTGTGTGTGAATGAAAGGACAAACTTGAGAATTTTTATAATATGTGCTATATAGGTGTCAGTATATAAGAATTCTTAATTTTGATGGGAAGGATTATTTTTCTTTTTTAGGGGAAGTCAATTTCAGTGTGATCCTGGCACCTGGTGACTAATTTCATCATCATGTCAGAGATTATTCATCTTCAACATGGCTTGAATTATTCCTGGCTACCTGGAAGCAATACCTGTGTCTAACAACCTGATGTCCACTGCACCAAGTCCTTAGTCTTTGACAAATATTGAATGTGTCCCTGAACTTCTGAAGGTATTACTCACTAGACCTGGCCTCAGATAATATTACTCCTGTTGCTAGTCCGCTTGCATTATAAGATGCAACAGACTGAGGGGCTTAACCATGGAAATTAATTCCCCATAGCCCTTTGGGGCAGAATCAAAGTGCCAATGAGACCCATTTGCAGTATCCTCTTGTGGCCTTCCTGTGCATGTGTGCAAAGAGAAGAAACAAGAGGTGGGGAGAGAGAGGGAGACAGAGAGGGAGAGGGAGACAGAAACAAAGACAGACTAGAGACAGAGGGGACATTTTAGTGTCTTCATTTTTATTTTTTTAATATTAATGCCAGGTCCTCAGTCTTATATGCTCACAGAACCTTCAATATTTTTCTAAAGGTTCTGTCTCCAGTTAGAGTCACACTGATGTTTATTGTAATTTCCACATGGAGATTTTACTGGAACACAGCTCCACCTCCAACAAACCCTGCGCAGTGGAGCTGAAGCTTGAAATGCCGTTCATGAATGATTAGGAAAGTGTCTTCAGTCACCATCATGGGCTATCAGTCCTATCTCACCATATTTATTCAAACCTGATCAGGGGCACTGTATAACAGACATCATTTTTTTTCCCTAAAGGCTCCATATACTATTTGGGCTATAGTTACATTCCTTTTCTGAAATGATGTCAAATGACTGTCAGAAGGAGCTAATGAATTGTGACGATAGAGCTGCCCTAGAGTGGGAGGTTTGTGATTTCTAGCTGCATACATCTCTCCTAATGACAATAAACTTTTGATCCCATGACCTCCAGACAGTCTGTTAGGCTACTTGAATTCTGTCATGAATGCCTTGGGTCCAGTCTGTTTAAGGGTGTTCTAAAGGCTAAGAACCTTCCTTCCTATCTTTGTATGGCCTTTGGTCTCTGTATGCTCTTGTCTTCATTTTATATCCTCATCCCTTCCCTGTCTCTTTTGGTATCAAGTGCAATTTGTAGTCTTGTCTGGAGCCACCAGCTCACTTCACAGATGGTGAATTGCAGTTGAGAGTAATGGGCCTATTCGGTTCAGCCCAGAGAGTACATTAGTGTCTGATAGCCTATAACTGCTGAGCATTAGACATCGTTCACACTGCTCCAAGGTCATCTGTAGGGCTGCCTCTCCCTCCCCTTTCTCACTCCCCTCCATTCCTTTCTACCTCCATCAGATCTGAATTATGCCAAAGTCATGAGGCTATTAGGATCCGTTCTTGGACTGTGGAGCAATGAGTCTTCATTACTGGTCTGGGTCAGTTTTGCTCCAACAAACTGAGCAGACTGAATACTTGAAAGAGGGCTCAGCTCATGAAGCTACAGAAGCCAAATGTATCCACTAAGGGCTCTTGGGTCTTTTCATAAGGGGAGTGTTCCAGGAGGTGTCATTTCAAATAAGAAATCAGAAACCAAGCAGCTGGTGAGGCATGTTAACAAACAGCTAAAACGCCAGTTAGATTTACAGAGCGCTGTACTGTTGACGCTGATGATGCATTCTATCTATAAGGCTTAATACTAATTAAATGAAGCAAGGTAAGAGCATGTGCCAAGCAAGTGTCTCTCAACTTCCAGCTCTCTGTTGCTCTCTTTAATTCTCACTGTGTCTCTGGTTCTGTCTCTTTTTCCTCATCTTCCTCGACATTCCCTCTATTTCTTCCTTTCTGTCCCTCTCCTTTTTGTGTTTTCCAACACACCACAGGGAATACTGCATGGTGGAGATTTCTTCCTAGTCTATTCCATATAGATTTGTAAGGGTAGTTTCTTTTTTTAATTAGGTATATTCTTTATTTACCTTCCAAACGTTGTCCCCTTTCCTGGTTCCCCCTACCCCCGAAATTCCCATAAGCCATCTCCCCTTCCCCAACCAACCCACCCCCATAAGGGTATTTTCAAATGTATCCCCCAAATTCTTGAATAAAAGTACTAGGACCAAAGGACAAATTGAGAGCCTGGGACCTTCGTGTTTGCTCATGCCTTTGTTACAAATAAGTGAGCTCTGAATTATCATTAATTGGTCTATGGGTGGCAGCCACCTTGGAAGGAAGGGTTAGGAATCACTAAGGACTGGTGCCATCATATTCCCCCTTGTGTTTTTAGGGTGCACTGCTTTGGGGTGACCAGATTGTTTTTTGAAGTCTATATCTTCTTGTCTTATCTTCTTTTTCCTCCTTCTCATCTTCTATCCTTTCCCCTGTCCTTAATGTTTCCCTTTTCATTTACTTGAAGTACTTTTTAAACAACTAAGATCTCAAGTTGTACCCTAGAAGGTGCTAAAATTGATAGAGACCTTTAAGCAGAAACAAGGTCTGCAAACGATTCCTCTTCTGCCTCTGTGTGTCAGTGGAACAGAGCTCCCTGGTAACAGTGCAAAACTTCCTTTGTCTCATTCAGGAGGTGAAGGGAGGGTCAGCAGCTCATTCATTGGGGGTTTTGCCTGATCAGGTTCAATTAACTTGAAGCTGGAACAAGCTTACTTTATTTGTCTGTGTAACAGCTTGTACAGCAGAGAATAAAAAAGGAGTATAGAAAAAGGATGCAGGCATACAGTTCCAGAGTCCAACTACTTATTCAGGGCTAGCTTTGCCACCAGGGTTTATAGAAGGTCCTATGTTGGGTTTCATACTCTGATGTTGAAGTCTTGTAATGTTTGGAAATATTTGAATACAGGGTCCATATTTTCAGTTCATAGTAGTCTCTTTGAATATGTTCCTGTCCTTGCTTCCATGATCTTGAGCCCTTGGTATGTGCATGGTTCAGAGATTTTTTTCACATGTATTTTTATATCCATTAATGCCTCTTTCTCTTTTAAACGAGACCATTGGTTTCTAATTGCCATCTCTCCTAAGATGCTTTGATTTTTCTAGGGCACATGGAGCAAGTTTTTCAATCAACAATATGTGGGAAATATGTGGGTAGAGACAAAAGACTGAACGTGCAAAAACCAGGCACCTTACTGTGCTGTACTTGATACCTTTATGCTGTTGAATTGTGTCACTAATTCTCCCAGAACAGATACTTCATAGACACAGCACAGAAAGACTAAAGAACTTACCTGTGAACATATAACCAATATGTGCTAAAGCCAGAAACTAAACTTCAATCACATTGCCTTTGAATATAGAATATAGACAGGGATGGTATTATCTGATTAAGTTTGGGATGGAATAAAGTAAAATAGCTGGGCAGATAGCTGAAAATTATATAGATATAGATAACTGAAAATAGACTAGAGAGGCAGGGAGGGAGCGAGGAGAGAGAGAGAGAGAGAGAGAGAGAGAGGGAGGGAGGGAGAGAGAGACTATCAGAGAATCTTAGGATCTTAGTGTAAGTGAAAGTTGGAACTAAAAATTGGGAGCATGATGATGTTAGAGTAAAATATCTCAAAAGCACCAAGATGAAACAGTGAACACAGCATTCAGTTAAAGGTGCACTGAAGGTTTTCGACATAGAGAATAGGGTCACAAAGCTCAATGTAAAGAATGTCTCCTGAACTTCTTACCCATATTAGAGGTTGTAGAACACAGGGTAAATCTGAATAGGGAAAAATTGTGGGGAGGAATTTTCAAGGAGCTGTGTATGAATGGCAATTCTCACCACAAGCGAACTGGGGAGGTGGGGAGTCCTGTCTCTGGCTCTAGAATCCTGACTGTTTTCATGGTCCAGGCTTAGTGAAGGACACTCTAAAATGTGTCTCCTCAGGCATGTTACTGATTGAGGTACTGGATGCAGACCATAACCAGTCCCATGCCCTCATAGTCTCACCCCCACTATTATTTGGTCCAGACACCAACCCCACTGAATAAAAGACCAGGAGATAAAATCTCATTTGTTCTATAGAAACAGGTCCATTGACTTCATTCCTGGCTACAGATCCGGAAGAAACCCTGATGACACTGACTAAGCCTTGCAGCCTTGTTGTATCATGGTTCTAGATAGTCATAGACACGAAAGGGCAGTCCTGTTTTGCTTTCTCTTTCTGTGATAAATACCATAACTAAAGGCCACTAGGGGAGGAAAGGGTCTCAGTGGCTTACACATCCACATCCTGGTCACAGTCTATCACTGACTGAATTTAGGTCAGGAAATCAAGCAGGAGCAAAGGCAGGAGGAAAACTGCTTATTGGCTTGTTCTCCATAGATTGTTAAGCTTGTTTTTTTTTTTTTTAATACTACCCAGGTCTATTTGCCTAGGAACATCCCTTCCCATAGTAGACTGGCTTTCCCATATCAATTAAATTATTAACTAACTAACTAACTAACTAACTATTCCTAGTTGTTTATAATTGAGTACAATAGCTAGTAAAATAATTATTAAGGCTGTTCTTAAAATTAAAGTCATCAATCATAAAAATGTTCAACATACATTACCACAGGAAAACTAGACAAGAAATTTCTCAATTAAGATTCTATCTTCTAAGATTTATCCAGTTGTATTTCAAGTTGACAAAATTAATAAGAGCATAGACCTGGATATGGATACCTTGGACCCAATTGTGGATTCTGAAACATCTTCATGATAAAGCGCCAGTCTTCTTATTGATATCTGGATTCAACAGGTACCCATACTCATGCGCACATATGCTTGAAAATACACACACACACACACACACACACACACACACATGGAAATAAAATGAGCCCACAATGACATTGATGAATCAAGGCCTTCCCTTATTTATTTTTCCTTCTTCTTCCACATCAACTGGGGAAGAATATCTAATCAAGATTTTTCCTCTATATTTATGGTCATAATCTGAAAGGAGGGACAGTATTGAACATGTACTACTCACAAATTTGACTCTTGCGATGGACCATGTACTTCCCGTTCTATGTAAAGTAGTGGAAAAACTGGCATGGTCCCTCTGAATTTGCACTGAGAAACAACCTCAAAGCTCTTCCTGCTGTGCACATATCAATAGGAAAGGCTAAACAGAAAATGCTATTGGTCATAATCTTCAATTGATTCACAGTTGTGCACCATGCTGCTCTTGAGAAATTCTTTCTAATTGTGGCAGATGCTGCCTTGGTAGCAGGCATCTAATAATGTTGGAAGGGGAGTATATGGAAAATGCAATAAATATGAAATGTGGGAGGCTCAACAGGTGGCCAACAAGGTAGTTAAATGACTTATTTCATGGGTACACTGCAGAGATGGCTCTCAGAGTCATCTCCCACAGTAGCCCAATTCATATATTTTTTTGCTAGACTGAGGCCCTCATCCCTAGTAGATAGAAGCACTGGCTTATAAAGATTCACACCTTAGGAAACTTCTCTGGCTGACAGGACTATTCACATGTTTAGGACACCATGCTTATGTCTTACCTGTGTTCCCATACTGGTTCTTGACACATATGAAGATTCATAACTTTGCCTCAAAATCTGGCATATTTGTAAATCTGAATATATCCTATAGCTCACCAAGTGTTTAACCCAAATCTTGATTTCCACATAAAAATAATCCATATTCCTTTTTCTCTATCCTCCTTTTAATCTCTACTAATTTTCTTTAAAGAACATTATTCTCTGGCTGACAGGACTCTTCACATGTTTAGGACACCATGCTTATGTTTTAGCTGTGTTCCCATACTGGTTCTTGACACATATGAAGATTCACAAGTCTCATAACTTTGCCTCAAAATCTGGCATATTTGTAAATCTGAATATATCCGATAGCTCACCAAGTGTTTAACCCAAATCTCAATTTCAGATAAAAAACAACCCATATTGCTTTTACTCTATTCTCCTTTTAATCTCTACTAATTTTCTTTAAAGAACATTATTCTAATAAACAACTTTCACAAAAACCCTGCCTCATATTTTGCTTCTAAGAAACATGACATATGGCCTTAGAAGCTTGACCAAGCTGGCATTCAAGCATTTGCAGGCTGAATGGTAATGAGGACCTCATCATTGGCTAAGACTAGAATGCTCATCTTCCTCATCACGATGCTGTAGTATTGCAGACTCTTTGATTTTCACCTGTGATGAAGTGGCATGTGATGGGTGTGTCAGGAGAGATACTGGTTTATATCATATCATTGTAACTTTATTAGAATGACAACAGTAGATAGTATAGAATTGAGTGGAGTAACAGAGCACCAAGAGAAAATTACAAGTTTAGTTTGTTGATTACAAACTTGAAGTGAAAGGTGAAATTTAGAGGTCCATCATAGAAGCATTTAAAGTTATATCAACATTTGAAGCTGCATTTAGTCTGGGGGGATGAGCAGAGCCCTTTGGTTTTGGTTATAGTGTATTTCAGTCACAAATACTGTTTTTACCTTGTGTATTCTTTAATACAAAAAGCTACTTATTTTGAGCTAGGATTAGAGCAAGAAAAACTTCACAGATCCAAGTTCCTGCTTTTCCATTCGAGTCCCACATATCTTCTGATCTCCTGTTAGTAGAGATATTTGTAGAAAGCAAAGACACCGTGGGGTGTCTCTGGCAAGTCCCAGTAGAAGAGCAACAGAATATATCCCTAAGGCTCTGAAGTGCAGCCAAGCGACCTGCAGAAAGAGCCATACATACTTCAAAAAGTAGCTACTGGCAGATTGCTGGGTCCTTGCAGAAACTGTAACTATGAGCATGAATTGAGTGTGCAGAAAGCAGTGTGCAGACAGCAGAGTGCAGACAGACAGCTCATTTTGAACTATGTGCTATTAGGCCTTCCAGTTATGACTGTTGAGTGCACACAGCAACAGCCATTGCAAGATGGTATGAATATTTCCAGAGCTACATATAAACATGTTAGATCACAGTTATTTCCCACATCACTTACCATTATTGCTCTGGTGATCTTACCATGGTTTATAACTGTAACCTTAAAGGGAGTTCGTATAATCAATTAATGGGGAAGGATTCAGCATGTGACTGGGTTATGCAGTATGCACTTCAGATAGACCAGTACAAACGAAAAACGTGATGTGGTTGCCCATTGCTCAATGAACAGCCTCCTAAAACAGTAGTAAAAAATCTCCACAATACATACTTTAGCTTTTTTCTTTTCTTTTCTTTTCTTTTCTTTTCTTTTCTTTTTTCTTTTCTCTTCTTTTCTCTTCTTTTCTTTTCTCTTCTTTTCTTTTTTCTTTTCTTTTTTTCTTTTCTTTTTTCTTCTCTTCTTTCTCTTCTTTCTTCTCTTCTTTCTCTTCTTTCTTCTCTTCTTTCTCTTCTTTCTTCTCTTCTTTCTCTTGTTTGTTTGTTTCTTTCTTTCTTCTTTCTTTCTTTTTGCCATTACTGTGTGTGAACAAAGACGTATTCAAAGCTACATAGATTTAGGTGCTGTGGTGAACTAGTTGACTAGTGAATTTGGACACTAAAAGGAGCATGATTACATCTAAGACACACAGTTGGGCTTAAGAAAGCAGATATGAAGTGTGGGAATACCTAAATTGTAATTTGATTACATCTCACACCACACTGCTGCAGAATATTTGTTTATAACGAAGTATCCAAGACGACATGGCCAATGGATATAAAAACCCCTTTCAGTTATGCTCTGTATAACTGGCTCTGCACAACAGGTTCTTAAAAGTTGAAGTCACAATAGTAGAGACTGAGATTGTGGTAGGTACTGCCTAAGTTTCCTCTTACCAGGGATCCTAGGGAAATATATTTAACAATATGCTTATTCTCAGGGTGGAGTCTGTACAAAGTTAGCTCCTGAGGGTGAGTGCCATTTCACATTTCCTTTCTGTCCACTTGTGTACTGTTCTCTATTTGTATTTCAGTTGTATCTTCCTCTAGGCATGCATACTATCTATCTGTTGGCTGCAGGTATGGTTATTAGGAATTTGGAGGAGCTTCCCACAAGGTGCAGCATGTTACCTGGGAAACTGAGATGCCTTCCTGGGAATATTTTTGTCTCATTAATAACAGAATTTAAGAACATACTCAGAAGTAATTTCAAAGACAAGTTTATTGGAGTTTAAGAGAAAAAGTCAGGGTAGACAGGCTATAAATCTCAATTCTTCCTGCAGGAAGAGGTGAGGAAGAAAAGAGGATGTCCACATTTGTAAACAGCCACATGGTAGAAGGGGAGAGGGGTAGATAACTTCATAGGAAAAGAGTGAGCGAGACCAGTGAGTCCAGGAAAGAGTTGCCCAGGCTTCTAAGAACCCAAAAGCAACAAGAATAGACAATACAAAGTAAAAGGAAGGAGAAACCATACATTTCTGAGTAATTCAGAAAAGGCCAGGCTTAATGCTGCTATATAGCTGTGGCTCCATAAGGAGCCATGTCAGGGGTGAGTTTCCTGGGAAGGAACGGTGCAGCATGTCAGCAATGGTACAAGTATTTCTCTTATCTGTTTAGTAATGTCTAAGGTGAATCCTGAGGAGTGGTGGCTCCTTAGCTTGGCATTCGACCATCCTGACTGGATTAACTTTTATCTTTTGGGGTGGTTTGGCCAGAGTTTTCTTTCTCTAGACCAAATATTTTCCCCATAATGGGCCTTTAATACTACTACAACAGTAGAGCTGAAATTAACACCTCTCAGTCCTTTGAAGTGGAACTTCTCTATAGTATAATTCAGGATCCAAATATCTCCTCAAAAATAGATTTAGAATTTCATGGCAAGATAAGGCCTTGAGTGAGGGGACTATTACCTCCCAAGGGTCAGACGTCAGTTAGCCTGCAAAACAGACTTACTAGGATCTCTCTCTCTCTCTCTCTCTCTCTCTCTCTCTCTCTCTCTCTCTCCCTAAGCATTGGCTTTGGCAGATAAGTATTGAAAAAATGATAGATGCTGTTAATAGATAATAGTATAAAAAGTCCATGCTTGGTGTTATTTTTATACTTCATTATACTAATTTATTAGCTTGAATAATTGTATTAATTATTCAAGAATAAAATATGAGATATTTTACAATTTAGATGTAACACAAAGTACAGTATATATGCTTACATATACAGATACAGAAACAGAGATAAGCATATCACAATTATACTTCCTGTGACTTTGCTTTGGTTTAAAACCTATTTATTACACTTATCAGACAATGTTGGGTCACTATAAAATTTCCTCAGAGCAATAGAACATATGTCATCTGAGGATGTAGATTGTTTTATATATATCATATTATTTTATCTGTCCCATCTTCAACTGATTATAAGAATGTTATATTATTATTCTTTGGGCTAATCATGTCTTCAGATATGGGCATATGAAAATAATAGGTTATCTCTCATATTAACTGTGTATTTAGCCTAGTGCCTGGTCTAGTATCCAGCAAAGGTTTATAGAACAAGGAGCAAATATAACATTTTTACATCTAGTGTTTCTGTTGTGTACCTTGGAATATGTTAACATATTATATACCTAGTAGTCTATCAGACGTGCAAACCAAAGATTAAAACTACAGTCAAGAACATTTATACTTTCATCTTGAAGCTAATGTTTGAAACTAAGTAGTATCTCCCTAAGTCATAACAACTTAATCTGCATTCATAGTTATCTGTTTATTTATGAATCAACCTGTGTCTTTATGTATTTATGTATCTGTCTATGTATCCACCCATCCATTTATCAATCCATCCATCTATCAAGAGACTTCTCTTGCAAACAATTTGTCAGAAAAGAGAGCAATGTGCCACATACTCGCTAACTACAAGAAGTTAGATATTAAAGTGTAATTAGAAGATATAAATAAGTATATTATGCACTTTCTACCTGAAAACTCTGCTATATTTCTCCTGGGCATATATCCAAGAGATGCTCCACAAGGACCTGTGCTCCATTATGTTCATAGAAGCTTTATTCATAATAGCCAGACACTGGAAACAACCCAGATGTTCCTTAACTGAAATTTGGGATAGAGCATCAACCCACCCACAAAACTTTTGACCAAAAATTTGTCCTGTCTAAAAGAAATGCAGGGACAAAGATGGAGCAGAGACTGAGGGAATGTCCTGAGCTCAGGACACTTATGGGAGAGTTGGGGGAAGAATTGAGGGTCTAGAAGTAGATAGGAACTCCACAGAAAAACCAACAGAATTAACTAACCTGGATCTTGGGAGCTGAGTCTTAGAGACCAAACTACTGACCAAGCGTACAGGGTCTGGACCGAGGCTCCTGCACATATGTGGCAGAAGTACAGCAGTTTTCATGTGAGTCTCACAACAACTAGAGCAGGGCTTGTCCCTAAATCTGTTGGACTGTCTGTGGAATTCATTACTGACAGGGCTGCTTTGCCTGGTCTCAGAGAGAAAGGATTCACCTAACCCTGCATAGAGTTGATGTGCCAGGGTTGGGATATTCATAGGGGTTCACCACCCTCTCTGAAGATAAGCAGAGGAAGGGATGAGGAGAGGGACTTATGAGGGGGCACCAATCCAGATGTTAAAATAAAAAAATGAATAGAAAAGGTGTATTTTTGTGACAATATAAAAAGACTAAACTTTCTAAGAAAATATTAAATTCTTATATGTATCTAACATACACAGACAAACAGAAGGGAGCAGATTTCAAAGGTGTTAGAAAGTTACAGTTTCCTTGAAACACAAATGAGTAAGGGAACACAGAGGTTCTCCTGTGAGCAGGTGTGCCTGATATAGGGAGAGAAGCTCAGGTTCTTGTTCGCTTTATTTGCAAGTGTACCCCTCAGCAAGATGGGGCTGGTCTTGATTTTCTCAGCAGTGCCACATTTCAACCTTAGCTAAAGTCCCTAATGTTTAAGTTTATGGAAGGCGCTCAAAGATTATTTGTCGAATGAGTAAAACAGCCACTGAAATAAAAGGAGAGAATCTGAATTGCTAATGCTGAACAAAAATGGCAAATACTGTTTCCGGGAATAATTTTCTGAGGAATTTTGTCATAAACTAGCTAAGGAGGCACACTACATTCTCTGCAAAATTGCTTTTCTCACTAATAAAACTAACATGCTATTTAGTGTTCGCTTTCTAGGTTTTATGGACAATTTTACTCCTGGATTTAAGTAAATATTTTAATTTGGAAAAAGAATCTCTCTGCTTATTTGCTGTTTCTACTGTTTTTAAAACGGGCTGTCTACTGCCAGAAAGTGTAGGATCCCAGTCTCCCCTCTGCATGTCTTTGTTCCGTTTTTGATTCTACAAGGCTTTGTGAGCACAGTGTGGTTAAGATCCACACATCCAGCAATGTCCTAAATACATGTCAGCAGGTGTTGAAGGGCTGTTGGATGAGAAAGTGCCATCACTTCCTGGGTAATTGGAACAAGGCAGAGGACACTGCACACAGTGACTTGACAAAGGATTAACCTGTCTCCTCCACTGTAAAGCAGTAATGGGCTCATTTGTTACCCATGGCACTGCCTGTCACCACATGATAGGGCTAACACAGCTTCCAGCACACTTTCCCAGGATCCTCCACCAAAGAGCTCAAAATGGAGATGTGAAGACACGACCTAGAAATTGATCTATTCATAGGACACACATCAAAGTTCCTAGGGGGTGTTTTGCTAAAGACACGGAGATGAGTATCAGCCCAGGTGCTTAGTGGCTCATTATACTCAGGAAAGACAGAGAAGATCAGATAGCAGGCTCCAATGTCATGTTCTCTCAGTTCACATTCTCCTTTGAATGATTTCTGGGGTAATTTATGATTGGGGGAAAGCTTGGGAAAATTTGCTTACAGGAGTTGGTGAAACAGGACTACAGACAGAAGACAGGGAGTTGTTTGTTACTGCTCCTAGCATGGGGTCTGATACTATGTAAATCTGTTCCCTGACAGCCTAGCTAATGATAAATATTATATAGATTCTGATTGTTGACATATGAAAGGATTTTTAAATCCTGGTGAGAAAATAAAGATTCTGTGGGTAAAAGTATATGCTTTAGCATTGTAGTAAGTTGACAATGTTTTATTCACCAAATCAATAATTTAAAATCATCCTCATCTAGTGGCTCACACCCTGGAAAGGCTGAGTCAGAAGGAGTACCATGAGTTCAAGGCCATCCTAACAACAGAGTAAGAGCTAATCTCAAAAACCTATGTGTCTCCTCCCTCCCTCCCCCCCCCCCAACTAAGCTGGCTGGCGAGTCACTCAACTCTTCTGATAGCTACCTCCTGCCTTTGTTCTGTGAACAATAGGCTCCACACCTCGGCTATTGACACCCTGAGACACCGCCCCCAAGCCGGTGTTTACCTGAGTCGCCGGCCCGAAGGCAGACGACCCGCTGAGACCTGGAGCCAGAGAATTCACAGAACCGCCTCTGAAGCCACAGACTTGTGGGGGGTTGGTCGATCCCCCAAAAGACTATTTAACCTGTCTTAAAATTATTAAAACCAGTCTTGACCGGAATTCCCGCCTTGACTCAAATCTCTTTTCGTCTCCTCTGTCCCTGTTACCCCAAAATTCTCTCAACAGGTAACCCGGTTTACATGTGGCTGCTGACAGCTACATAACCTATGCACAATTATAAATGCACACAACGCAAATTTATTCAGAAGGAAGTACAAAATACAGAGTTTGAAATAGTAATTTCTTTTTTATAAGTTTTGTTAGAAAACTTCTGCCATGATAAGATAATCATTGTAATATTAATAACCAAAGAAGTATTATTAAACTGTTTTTTAAATGTCACTAATTTCTCCATAGAAGAGTTAGAGCTGTGTTATAAGCCAAACATGGAAAAGCCATTCCAGAGCTATATGAGGTGGCTCATTTTTCCCACTGTACAGAAGAGGAAACTGAGGATCTGAATAACTAAGTGATTTGCTCAGAATACATAGCTACTAGGGCTCAGAGTGATAACTGAATTGTCTGCTCCCATAGCGATTCTGTAATCTGTCTGATTCTGTAATCCCTAGTTGGCTGTCAGGACTCAGTCAAAGCAAAACAGCAACTTTTTATCCATTTACCTTCAACCTCTGAGAAGCACACACAGTTTCTTCAGTTGTTCCATCTGGTGCATACCTTCAGGTTTTAAGTGTTTCTCTTCAGTTTTCAGGTGTAAACACAGCATACTGTATGTGAACTTTGTTGCTGATGCTGTCATCTAGTTAACATAGCACATGTGGTAGAAATAACTTTACTTTTACGATTTTTATTACTCACTAGCTATTTTTCACTGATTATATTTACTTTTCTTATAGCTATTGGTTATAGCTAGAGTTAATAAAATTCTTATTTATTCATTTTATAACTATTCAGTCTCTATTAATAATACATTTTTTCTTAAAGATATAAAGATATAAAGATTAAGATAAGAAATATTCTTAAATTTTTATTATTTTTTAGTATGTATACATGTGTGTATGCTTGTGCATGCAAGTACAGATGTCTGGGGAATCCAGAGGGATTGAATCTTCTGGAAGAGGAATTACAGCCCTCCAATTCCTATCTATGAAACCACATTTTTCCCCTTAATTTATCCAAATGGTAATTTAAAAGTGAAGCATTTGTTAGGAATTTCTTTTTTTCTTTTTCTTCAAGTTTGTATTCTTGGGAACCGTTGCTTCCTTGGTTTATTCTGTGTGTGATCTTCACATCTGCTGGGTAACTCCTTTCCTGAGCTGTCCACTTCTGCCAGGCAGGCTTGGAGCCTTTGTGCTCTGCTCCGTCATCCACACTTTGCTTCCTCATCTTGACAGAGCAGTTGCTTAAGGACCATCATGAGAAAAAGGTCAGAATGTATAGCTTGTGAGCTCCATGGCACCATGCAGGGACTTTTTCACTGACTCCAACGGAGAGAGATCCACTTCCAAGCTTTCCTCTCATGACATTGTATTCTACAAAAATTATTTTGAGGGCTTGAACTGGTTAGGTCACTTAACAACATCTATTTTCTCCCTTTCTCTCTTTCCTTTTTGAGATGAGTTTTAATGCAGCCTTTTCTGACTTCCAGCATACTATGTAGCCATGGATGGTCTTGAACTTCTGATCTCCCTTATGACCCCTTCCAAGAGTCTGGACTACAAGCGTGCAAGCTTATATCCAGTCCTTTTGTTTCAGACACGTTAGTGAAGAGATGACAGGCTTCTGAATCCATGGTGATCACTCATGAATTTGTAAGAGGTACTAACTGTGCAGGAGGTGCCCCTCTCAGCAGTTTTCTCAGCTGGACAGATTATTACTCTCCTCTGACTGGCGTATATTTCCAGTAACACCCCC
Organism: Apodemus sylvaticus; assembly: GCF_947179515.1. Classification (NCBI taxonomy): domain Eukaryota; kingdom Metazoa; phylum Chordata; class Mammalia; order Rodentia; family Muridae; genus Apodemus; species Apodemus sylvaticus. The sequence continues at coordinate 76,584,203 of NC_067476.1, forward strand.
TCTTAAAATTGGTTACACTTTTCTTTCAATTAAGACAAATTTGAAGAGAGGGAAATAATTCATAGATTTTAAAGGGATATTATTATACATATTCAGATTTCAATATTCCAAGTAGAATGGAAGAAGACCACCGAGATTGTAGTTGTGGGTAGATATCCCAAGCTATTTGATGGTGTTGCCATAGGTAACAGTAAAAATGGAAAAAAGTTGGTTGACTTCTGAGTTTCTATGAAAAATGGAAGATATTTCAAGAATGTCTACCAAGAGTGTTTGAACTGAAGGGCCCATGATCTTTCATTGAATGAGAAGAGAAAAACCTGAAGGTGAACTAAAGCAGGAAATGCATTGCGTTTGAGATTACTCTCGATTGACTAAGGATGTCTAGTTGGTCACATGGGAAAGGAGAACTATCGAAATGTCTAGTGCATTTCAGTCTTTCAGCATGATTTGGTTCTCTTCGCTGTAATGTGAACCTTTGTGAAGATGGGTGCATGTATCATGCTCAAGTCTTTGTTTAAGAAGGTCCACTGGTACATGAAGGTATATTAGGTATCCTTAGCAACTTCCTTGGAGATGTCATTTATTCTACCTGATCACTGGGAATCCTGGTGATCTTTGAGCCTCCTAGGTTGAACAGAATGTGATGCTGAAAGTCTCATTATCATTCTGGGCATTCACTCTGCACTTTGTCCGGGTTGAGGCAGAAGGCAATGTAGAATTTGTCAGCATCAGTCATTCAGACTATAACAAGGGGTGTCACACTTCTTCACCTTTTCCTATTAACACTGGTTCTCACCCTTCTCAATGCTTCAACCCTTTAACAGAGTTCCTCATGTTGTGAACTTTAACCTTAAGATCTTTTCATTACTAATTTATAGCTGTAATTTTGCTACTGTTCTGAATTGTAATGTAAATATTGATGCTTTCTAATGGTCTAAGGTAACCCCTGTGAAATGGTCATTCAGCCAAATGACCCACAAGTTGAGAAGCACTATAGGGTTAATTAATGGCTCCTTGAAGCAGTTTCATGAGTGACCTGTCAGGGCATAGCTAAGTCGCCTTCTTACCCAAACTAAGGGTGCAGAGGGGCCATTCATGCTTATAGAAGCTGAGTGAATTCAGGAGACAGCAGGTGTTGGCAAGGATGTGGAGAAAGAGGAACACTCCTCTACTGCTGGTGGGGTTGCAAATTGCTACAACTACTCTGGAAATCACTCTGGCGCTTCCTCAGAAAACTGGACACGTCACTTCCAGAGGATCCTGCTATACCACTCCTGGGCATATACCCAGAGGATTCCCCGGCATGCAATAAGGACACATGCTCCACTATGTTCATAGCAGCCTTATTTGTAGTAGCCAGAAGCTTTAAAGAACCCAGGTTTCCCTCAACGGAAGAATGGATGCAAAAAAATGTGATATATATATACACAATGGAGTACTATTCAGCCATTAGAAGCAATGAATTGATGAAATTCTTAGACAAATGGATGGAGCTGGAGAACATAATACTAAGTGAGGTAACCCAGTCTCAAAAGATCAATTCTGGTATGCACTCACTAATAAGTGGATATTAGCCTAGAAAATTGGAATACCCAAAACATAATCCACATATTAAATGATGTACAAGAAAAATGGAGGAGTGGCCCCCTTGTTCTGGAAAGACTCAGTGTAGCAGTATAGGGCAATACCAGAACAGGGAAGTGGGAAGGGGTGGATGGGAGAACAGGAGGAGGGAACATGGCTTATGGGACTTTCAGGGAGTGGGGGGGGGGGGCAGGAAAAAGGAAATCATTTGAAATGTAAATAAAAATATATCGAATAAAAAAAAGAAGCTGAGTGAAATTCAAGTGCATCATCTTCTATTTGTTCTGTATTTATCCACCAAATACTGCAGCTTAATGTTTAGATAACTTATTGGGTATGGTATTTCTTCACAGGAAATTAAAAATTTAGGCATTGAAATTTCATGACAGTTTTGAGTAACATGTTCTTGAAAGGCTTTTATCTAGAATGAGGATGCAGGATTGTCTTTTCTGTCTGTTCTCCTAACATGGTCGGTGCTCTCTCCTGTCTATCCACAATGTGCTGTAACACCTTTTGTCTCTCACTTTCTACCAAACAAGTAGATAAAAAATTGGTCAAGTTATAGCTTCCATATCCACATATCGTGTTTCCAGTCAGATTCTATAAACCAGGAACTTTATTATATGTAAAGGTAGTTTGTGGATCTTGAAAATTCAATTTCTCTTTTGACCAATTCTGCCTTCAAAACTAATGTATCTTTGTTCTCACTAAAAATGTCAACAATGAGAATTGATGAAAACAATAGTCTATTTCTTTCTCTTATATGTCTTGTCTTAACAATATAAATCATTTTTAAAGCAGTCAAACTCTTAAAAATTGAGTAAAATGTCATAATGTAGGAGATAAATAGAGGAGTGTATCTATTTGAATTATCTGTCTGTCATCTCTCTAACCCAATTGTATGTAAATGGAAGTTGAAATAGTCTGTTTTGTGCATATGTGGCAGTGTGTATGTGTGTGTATGGTACTGATGGATACTATTTAAAAATATATGAGTGTGATTTATTCCTAATGGAAACAATCCTACTTAGAAAGAAGGGATTAATCTATGAAGAAAAGAAATTAAATAGCTGAGGAGACTCATGGTGATAGAACTGAATATTTTTAACAAGAAAATAGAAGATTTCCTCTGTTGTTAAAACCCAGAGAAATGGTAAAGGTGCTTTAGGATAGCAGATGACTCAGGTCTATGAGAATGCATTATTAATAGCTCCTACTTGTAGGAACTTCAAAGTTGGCTCAAGACAATTACAAGGTACTTTTCTCAGCACAAAGGAGATTTATTTGTCCCAAAAGGATAGAGTAGAGAGATAGAGGCAAAGATATGATGTAGATAAACATGGAGAAGGGGAAGGACACAGAGGAAGAGAGGAGAAAGGGGCAAGGAAGGGGGGAAGTGATATTTGTTCCTGCCCCTAGATAGAGAGGAGACAGATCGCCTACAGGCAAATGGTATCTAAAGATAAAAGAATAAACCTTGTGTTAGCATGGGGTGTATTATTTTAATTGGGCATGTTAAGTAGGTGAGTGAAAGGGGACTTTCAGTTGATAGATTTCAATACTTTTATAGCTGGATCTTTGTAGTACACCTTAGGAAGAAGAAGTGTTCAAATAAGGAAATGGACCTTGTTGGTTAGCTTTAGAATTGTAATCTAATGGGTTTTCCCAAAGAAGAGAGAATGGGGGAGAACAGCAATGCCTGCCAGAGCTATGTTTGCTATGGTCAAACTGGCTTAAATCCCTTCACTATGGAGTCTGGATGGACAAATACTAAGATACGACATAACCAAGGTAAACTACAGCCTCAGCTTGGCAAATACTTACTTGATTTGTTCAGTGAGTTAGACATAAGGCAGCCAAGGAAACTGTAGCTATGCTGTGGGAAATGTATCCCCTGTGGTCAAAATGTTATTTTGTGATATTTCCAAGTATTACTTAAGCTGTAGTTAAGATCTTTCTGTGGTATCTGCTTGGTATTATGGTACCAAGAAACTTGGCCAGTTTTACCAGTGCACACCAATGTAAGGCCTTCAATGCTTAAAAAGAAAACAAAACAAAACAAAAAAAAAAAGAAAGAAAAAAACCCTTGCTTCATTGTAAAGCCATTCACATTGTATTTTCAAACACACGTACAAACACACATACACACACACACACACACACACACACACACACACACACACACCCTCCATGGGCTTTTATAAAAGAATCAGAAGAAGAAATTCTTGAGGGAGTATCCTATTCTATTGTTATTTGGAAGGGAAAAATGTTATTAGACTTATGAACAGGCTAGTCAAATTTCATCCACAACTCAGAACCTGTATTACTGCTCACCTCTACTGTGCATCAATGTCTCCAGTCTTTCTCTGTGGAGTGTTCTATTATTTGCCTGCTGAATAAGCTGCCTCAACTATCTGTTCCACTTTGATGATTTTGTTGTTATTGTTGTTGAGAGATTAAGATCCAAAGAGAAACTACCACCTGGGGATTAAGAAAATTAAAGAGACAAGCTGGCACATTTTTGCCTCTTCTACAGCTTAAGCACAACTTGTTCAATGTGATCATAGTACACGATAAGGTATCAATGTGAAAGTGAAGACAGAAGAAGAAAGAAAGAAGAGAATGGAAGTATGATAAATAGTAAGTACAGGTTTCAAACATTACAAGTGACATAAAACACAAGTTCTGAATTTGGTGATCTTTATAATCCTGTAGAATTCCAGACCATGTCATTCTTTAGTACATAGGAAGAACACTCTCTGGTCAGTAAATTTGAAGTACTGCTTTTTCAGATTTCTCCTACTCCATAATTTAATTCCATCTTTGGAAGTTTTAAGTCTGGTCATCAGCAGTCACTTATCTTCTGGTCTTTTCAAGTGTGTAGAGAGATGAACAATCTTTTAAGATTCTACTAGATCACTAGCTACTATTCTAATCTTCTCTTATGACCCTTGTGCTTCTTCAAGCTTTTCTTTTCCTTTGGTTATGTTAAAACATCCCTGCATAGACCTTGTTAGATTGTACTGAAACAAAGTTGTAGAAAATTGATTTATTGGCGTTAAAATTGTTTTTTTAAGAACTTTTCCTGTTATAAAAATGTGCATGGGATTTGACACTTAGAAAAAAATGGGAGGAGACCTGCTGTTATTTAAGGATGAAATGGACCCTAAAGCTATAGAAAGTTGGTTATTGATCCTTCTAGTCATTGCCATGATACTGAGAAATTTGCAGTACACACTCTGGATCCTTACATGCACCTTTTCTGGCTGTCAGATAAACATGAAATTTTGGTTCCTTATCTAAATTACTTCTAAAATATAAAATCCAGTGTTCTGATACTTGAAATTATCTATGGACAGCCTCTAAATTTTGAAGATGAGAAAGTAAGTATCCAATGTGGTCCTGTGGCAAGTCATCTCAGATTATTTATGGAATATCCTATCTGGACTTGAATTTCGATTTTCCATTCTCTAAGTTTATTCTTTTTCTAGTGCAGTAGCTTACTCTGGAACTCTGGAGTGCTTGGAAAGGCATATTTTTGTGATCACATTGAAGAAGTTACACTTAGGCTATAGATGAGGCATGCTTGTGCCAACCTGTCTCTTTACTAGCCCTGGGGCAGTATTCATTTAATTTGTTAGTCTACTCCTCCATTAGCTTTGTCCTATGGAGGGACTGACCAATTTATCCCTGTTTAAAATTTAATCAGACGTTTCACTGCTCATCAACACTTTAACAGGGTCATTTAGAACCATGGAACTCCACACATCTCTGCTTAATTACTGTTGGTTGACAGATGTCACTTTCATTGTCCTCTGTCCCCTTTCCTTCAGCTGCTCAGACTTGGAGAAGAAGCTTTTTTTTTTTTTTTTTAAATCAAGCTTAAAGCTGAAACACAACCAGAGATTAATGGAGAGACAACAGTCGGTGTCTCTGCCTGATTGGACTTTAGTCATTTGAAGAAGTGAAGGCTATATCTGGTACCTTTTCAGGGCTGATGACCACTCTGATTTTTTTCTTGTACAAATTGAAAGGTCCGTGGGGGAGGAAGGGTGCAGAATAGATGACTGGGTTCCCTCCTTGGTTGTGATTGTCCTTCTTGTCTCAAGCTTCTGTCTGCTCACACTTGTTCCTTACTGAACTGTGAAATTGGAATGGGGAGTGGAGTGTTGCTTTTCCACTGCTGACACTTCTCTTGTGATGGAGCACACTGCAAGGAGACTGCTTTTGGAGCTGAAGAAGGGGATGTGGCAAATGACACATAGTCATGACATGCAATAGTGGGCTGAATTTATTTGGTATTATCAAACCCTGGCTTTCTCCTAATCTAAAACCACCTCCATGTACACATAAAAATAATGTCTTTATGGTTACTGTAAATATTGTTACATGGAGGCTTAAAACATGAAAAGTTCTTTCAAAATGATGTTAGTAGCTCCTTGCCTGCTCTTTGAAGTACCTAGCTGAAGAAAAGGTAGTATGTGACGCTTTCAAAGTGTGGAAAGACTCCAGATAGTTAATTAGCATTCTTGGACTGAACAAAATGAGATTTCTACAGGCTGCATCTAATCTATTGCATCAGCTATCTAGTGCTAGAGTAATGTTCTATACAAACAACCATAACATTTTATGAATGTAGAACAATGAACATGTTTGTGAGTTTCAGCTGCTCTGACCTGGCTCGCCAATAATCTCAGCTGTGTCTGCTCAGGTACCTACATTCTGCTGAAGCTTATAGGTAGGTTTTAGGGGAGGGGCAGGATTTATGCCTGTATCCTCATGAATGGTCACTATAACAACTAGTAGAGAAAGGCCCCTGCTCTACATTCCTTCAATTTTTCTAACTGGTTAGCACAGAAAATTTTTATGGATGTAAAATAGTTTAAGAGAATATATGGAAAACACAGATACTATCTCCAACCTCTTATTGAATTATGGTTGTTTAAATGCTCTGCCAAATTTAGACACACAGCAATATCCAGCATCTGAAAGAGCATCATGAAATTACAGAGGGATGGCAGTAGAGAGGAGGAAAAACTAAGGCAAGAAAAAGTAAAATCCACTAATCTTAATGGAGAAATGAATGTGCTCCACACAATCACAAGGACAAAGCAGGATATTCACTCAAATAATGTTATTTAAGCAATGATGTTGGGAATTTTGATAGGATAACAAGACAAGAAAAAAATCTTAAAAGGTGAATATATTGCAAAAGTATTAAATTCAATTTTTTTTTTTTTTTTTTTTTTTTGCGAACAACAGATACCATGAGATTTTGAAGAAGCATAGAGGTCTTGAAGTATTGTATTAGTATTAGAACTGGTTAATAGACTTAGCAAAGTTACAAGATCAAAATATATTAGTTACTTATGTTGTTACATGCTGCAACTAGAATTTCATTTCCTTTGTAATATATGGCCTTCATTGAAGATTAAGCACTCAAACAGTGGCAATTTCTAACTCTATTCCCAATATTAGTCATTATATCCATAGTTAAGTGGTGGTCTAGTTGCTGATCAAACAATTTGCTGTAAATGGAGAGCATTGCAAAAATCTACATCAGTGCAAGATGCAGAGAACAACTGACTATGTGCTGCCTGGCCCCAGAAGATATATATAAAATATAACCCCTAACCTAAGACTCAGAGAACATTGTGGAAGTGGGGACAGAAAGACTGTCAGAGTCAGAGAACTAGAATGGCAAGATTGTGTCTTCTATACATCTCAGGGAGGCTGCACCCATGAATTCTCAAAAATATGATCACCTAGGCTAAGAACTTAATAACAATTCAAATTGGCATGCTAATGAGGATGCTGAAGCTCCACCCCTGGATGAATACTGACTCCCAAGAGGTAGAGACTCAGTATTCCCAGATATTTGTTTTCTAATTGGTCATACAATACCAACCAGCAATCCTAAATACAAATATGTAAGAACAATGCTAAAAGGATTCAGGTAATATTTGTGTATATACAATATACACAAATATTATATAATATATACATAATATATATAAATAATATATATAGTTACATATATATACATATATAAATAGCATATATATACAGATATTACCTATATTACATATATATATATATACACACACAGTCTAACAATAATAATTAAAGAAAACATTAAGATAATACATAAAAAAGAAGGCGTTGATATAGATGGAGAACAATTATAATATGGACAGGATTGAAGATCAAAAATATTTTATTATATTATATATATAATATGAAATGTCATAATTAAGTACATAATTCTAATAAATGATAACAATAAAAGCAATAAAAGACTACACCTCTACTCATATGATCAATAGATTTCTTATAAAGCTTATTTGTGGTTGCTCTCTGGAGACATATAGATCACATACTAATTAAGAAAGATGTGTGGACAATGATATCACACACACTAACAAGCATTGTCAGTAAATTCCTTAGTTACATAAGAAAGTATAGGGAGAGTAGGAAAAATATTCTTTTTTTTTTATGAAAGTTCCATTCTTTAGCCATTGTAAAGTCTTCAGGATGCTTGAAGGTAAGACTGAGGGTTTGCTGGAGCTTCTTAGTGGTTAGAAGGTAACACTGGGAAGACCATTGGTTATGAAGTAGTTTTCTCTATTGATTGAAACATTAATGCTACAGGGAGTTCTTTAATACAGAAGGGAAAAAACCCCAAACCAAAAACTAAAAATCAAAAACAAAAACCAACCAACCAACTAACCAAGCAACCAAGCAACCAATCAACCAACCAACCAACCAAACAAACAAAAAACCCATCCAAACTGACAAAAATCTGAAAATAGCTCAAGGAAGCCCCTGGAGTCCACTAGACCCCTTCTCAACAGTAAACAGAAAACTCTAGCTGCAAAGGAAACTATCAGATGAGTAAAGTGACAGAGAAGTTTCTTAGCCCAGACCATCTTTCTGGAACAAGCAGAAATCAGCTGATAATGCCTAGAAGAGGTCTAGAACAACTGAATCACTTGAAAAGGACACTTTCCAACATGTAGAGTTGTTTGAATGTTGTGCAGCATCCTACAGGTTCTAAATTTTTGTGAGCTATCACCTGGTGCTGGTGGACTTTGGTAATACATATGTCTTTGGGCTATCTTTGTCCTATAAATAATTTGTCATCTATTTACGGGAAAAATTCACAAAAAAGAGTCCAGGAGAAGGCACAAGAATTAGAAACTAGGAAGTCAAGTTATAAATTACATATTTAGAGTTAATTCAGTGAGAAATTATAATAATTTTAACAAATAATGTTGGAATAATTCAATAAGCCTTGACTACTTTTGTGTAGCTTAAATACAAACTAAAGAAAAATGGATCATGTCAAAAATTTCTGTAAGAAATCACAACTAAATTAAAAGTTCTGTAGTGCAACTTAGTGGGAATAATTAATCATAATGTGTTAAATTCTTGAAAAATTCCTAGTATGTAGATTTTATGTATTTTCCTAATAAACAATCCAAATATGGAAAAACAATTTATATGCTAGTCAGTTTGCTTCACTATTCAAAAATTTATACATATTTTAAACATCTTATACTACTGAGTGTGAGAAATATAAACAATATGTATTTGTAAAATAAATAATAAAAAGAAAGAAATGGATTACAGGTTAAATTTAATATCTAAATCTAGCAACATTACTTTATTACTGAGTTAGAGAAAACTTTCTTAGTTTGGATATCCAATACCCAAATCTCAAAGAAAGAAGAGATTTGTAGGAAGGGTTAGAGTTTGATAGTAGAGGGAGGGAGATCACACACACACACACACACACACACACACACACACACACTTTTACGTATAAATTGCATAAGAACATATCTTAATTAAAATATAATTATGTTATCAATGGAATACTCTGACAGTATTACTTGGCATAAAAAGTGCACTGATATTCTAGATGATAGGTACCGACATACATGCCATTTGTTTCCTGAGAATTGACTTTGCAGATGACTATTTAATGGTTTCTTATAGATTCGTTTATGGGAGTTAATGTGATATACCAGATGTGTTATATATGTACTTCTGAGTAAAGATGATTTTAAATACATAAATAAAAGAGAAGAAACAGACTTTTAAGGTAAACATGTTTGCACATTGAAAGATTTGGTTACCTAAATGAACAAGCAGTGGTAAGGGGATGGCCGGGTGAGCACAGAGCTTGCCAGATAAAAATGAGGGCTTGGGTTCAGATCTCCTGCACCCGTATAAAAGCCAGATATACTGGCACATGAGCATAATGCTAATGCTGGGGAGGCATCAAAGGCAGGATGATTCTTAGAGCTTGCTGGGAGGTAGTGCTGCTGAATTATTGATCCCTAGGTTAAGGGAGAGAGCCTATATTTTTAGAAAATATCTTTTAAAAAAACCAAAAGACTGTGACTGAGTATCTTCGTAAATTGTTCTTTACCTTATTTTCAACAGCAGCCCTATTTGTAGTAGCCAGTAGCTGGAAACAACCCAGGTGTCCCTCAACAGAGGAATGGATAAAAAAAAAATGTGGTATATTTATACAATGGAGTACTATTCAGCCATTAGAAACAATTAATTCATGAAATTTGTAGACAAATGGATGGAGCTGGAGAACATCATACTAAGTGAGGTAACCCAGTCTCAAAAGATCAGTCATGGTATGCACTCACTGATAAGTGGATAATAACCTAGAAACTTGGAATACCCAAGAAATAATCTACATATTAAATGATGTCCAAAAAGAACAGAGGAGTGGCCCCTGGTTCTGGAAAGACTCAATGCAACAGTATAGGGGAATACCAGAACAAGGAAGTGGGAAGGAGTTGATGGAGGAACAGGGGGAGGGAAGAGGGCTTATGGGACTTGCGGGGAGTGGGAACCCAGAAAATGGGAAATCATTTGAAATGTAAATAAAGAATATATCGGAAACTTTCTCCCTGTACCGATGTCCTCAAGGGACTTCCCCAGTTTCTTTTCTATTAGCTTCAGAGTGTCTGGCTTTATGTGGAGGTCCTTGATCCATTTGGATTTGAGCTTAGTACAAGGAGACAAGGATGGATCAATTCGCATTCTTCTGCATGCTGACCTCCAGTTGAACCAGCACCATTTGTTGAAAAGGCTATCTTTTTTCCATTGGATGTTTTCAGCCTCTTTGTCGAGGATCAAGTGGCCATAGGTGTGTGGGTTCATTTCTGGATCTTCAATCCTGTTCCATTGATCCTCCTGCCTGTCACTGTACCAATACCATGCAGTTTTTACCACTATTGCTCTATAGTATTGCTTGAGGTCAGGGATACTGATTCCCCCAGATTTTCTTTTGTTGCTGAGAATAGTTTTAGCTATCCTGGGTTTTTTGTTGTTCCAGATGAATTTGATAATTGCTCTTTCTAACTCTGTGAAGAATTGAGTTGGGATTTTGATGGGTATTGCATTGAATCTGTATAGTGCTTTAGGCAAAATGGCCATTTTAACTATATTGATTCTACCGATCCATAATAAAAAAATTTTGAACACACATACATACACACAAAGATATTTTTTTATTGACATTTCAAATCCCCTTTCCTGGTTTCTCCTCAAAAACACACTATCGCAGCCCCCCCTCCCCCTGCTTACCAACCCACCCACTTCTGCTTCCCTGTCCTGGTATTCCCCTATACGGGGGCATTCTACCTACTCAGGACAAAGGGCTCTCCTCCCTTTGATGTCCAAAAAGGCCATCCTCTGCTGCATATGCAGCTGGAGCCATGGGTCCCTCCATGTGTACTCCTTGGTTGGTGGTTTAGTCTCTCAGAGCTGTGGGAGGACTGGTTCGTTCATGTTGTTCTTTCTATGGGGCTGAAAGCCCCTTCAGCTCCTTGGATTCTTTCTTTAGCTCCTCCATTGGGGACCTTCTTTGGCTTCCAAATGTAGTACCTGCTCATCTACGTGGACATCCACATATGTAACACAACTCCAAGATGAGAGAAAAAGGGTAGAAAATAAGAAAAAAAAAGTAAGCCCTAAGTTAGCTAAAACTGTTATTTGCCCAATCCCCAACCCCCTAAAAGAAACTGTAAGTCTGAAACTGTTGACCATTTATATAAAAGACTCCATATACAACTTAGAGGTATATTGTTTTTCTATGCTTGATGCTGCCTTTTCACAGTAAAAAGAATTTGGAACCAGCCTATGTGTGCAATAGATAGATGGATCTGGAAAGAATAGTATTAAATGAGCTGAGCAAAACTCAGGGAAAGTTCTTCATGAGTAGACTCTGAACTTTCAGCATGTACAGCAGGTGCAGAGAGATGAAGCAGTAAAATATCCAAAGTATGCTACCTTCTAAGTTTGGGGATTAAACTGATGCCTTAGAAATTTTTTGCTGATGTTTTTACTACTGCTGCATCCCGCCACTTTGAGTCTAATAAATATATGACCACCAATGAATGTGTCGTGTACTGAATGGAGAGATTTTCTCTGAATGAAAGTCAGATGAGGGCCCTATATTCTAATGCCATGTGTTGGTTCTAGCCAATATTTGTGATGTTCAGTGGAAGTCATGTCTGAAGGCCCACAGTGCTACTTTATTTGGGAAAAGGTAGAAAGTAAGTGGGTGGGGATTGAAATAGCTCCTGGTAGTAAAACAGAATGACAGCCTCATAGAATTTGATTCTGTTTTCAATATTTTATAACAAGTTCACTTTAGTCCAAATGAATGGTGGCTCATAGAGTTCCAGTATAAATTCTTTCCATAAGGGCTCTTACTCTTTAAGAAATATGGACACAGCCATAAAAACAATTCAGTCTTTTACTTCATTGACTCCTTTTCCAGCTGGTAATAAATTGTTGGCTGAGCCTCAATAGGCACATAATAGGCAGTGGAAAAACCCTCCATCAAAGAGGAGATTTATCTGTGAGTTGTTTGAGAAACAGTCCTTTATGCAATAAATTCTACAGGAGGAAGATGCAGGCCAACACAGAGTGAGTATAAGGAAACATTTATAAGGATGATAGTTAAATAATCAATGTTCAAAAGAAGGAGAATTCCATAAAGTATGGTCAGTCCTTAAATTGTGCATATGTTCCTTTGGATGGGATTTAGTCATCATCTGAAACTGGTTTATCTCATAATCCCATACAGATTTTGCCTATAGCACTTGCCTGGAAGACATGTTGCTATGAAATATCCAAGTCTTTGAGCAATTTTGGTTCATTTTATTAATTTAGCAGAGGTCAATACATTTCATTGTTTCGTACCTGGGACGTGTCAGGCTATTATCCACATGGGCAGAGAATGTCAGACTCTTTTACGTGCTTAATGCATAGAAGGAACTGCAATTAGTTGCTGATTGCTTTCTGAGACTGGATGCTTTCTCACTGAAAGGCTCTTGACTTAGTTTTTGAACTGGTTCCTTTTAAGATGTCACTTTCTTTGAACGCTTTATTGAAGGTTTGTGTAATTCTCCCGTTTCTGGAATCTGACTTGTTTTTGTATTTCTTTTCTCAACCAAATAGATTTGTCTAGAGAGAAAGAAAGAGACAGCCCTTGTAGATAAGCAAGCACCTGGGTAGAGTTTACATGACGTATTTAAAGGTTTGTTCTGTTATCTGGGAAGGTCAGGATCAAAGAGCATAAGATGAAATTATTTTTGATGGGAATTTTATCTTGCTTCATTATTTATGATGCACCTCATTTTAGCAGAAAGTATAACTGAGGAATATCAGTGAAGTTAGAGTGTTTGCTAGTCTCTGTGCTAACTTTTTATGTATGGAAATATTTTGAGGTGAATATGGATGAAATCACAAGGCATAAATGATGCACTTATGTTTCACCCATCAACTTTCAAGTCCCTGTTTTAGTTCATTGATTGAAATGGAAATAGTCAATTCCATGTCCAATCATTCTGCTGTATGATGGGTAAAGTATTTGGACAGACACTCAAAAATGAATCTTTAGGGGGGGTGGCAGGATGAGTCAGTGGGAGAAAGCGCATGCCTTGTTGCAATGCAGTCCAAGTGACCTGAGATTTATTCCAAGAGTCCACCATGGAAAGAGAGAATTGTTTTTTGAAAGTTCCCTTTGACATTCCCCTGTTCACTGTGATGTGTGTTTATGTAAGTGTGTGCTTACCTCCTCACATATGCACACACACACACACACACACACACACACACACACAGACACATACACACACAAACACACAAACACTGCAGAGAGAGACAGTGTGTATAAGACAACAGGTTTTATTATGCTTTTGTGGATTAATATAAATGAGGCAAGATCTATATACATTTTGAATTCAGGTCCTGTGAGCTAGCACTATGGGGAATGATCTGCGTGCAGTATTTTATCTAATCTCACAAAAATATCCAAACAGAAAGTATTATTACTTTTAACTGATTGTTAAGATCACTGAGGTTGAAATTAATACAGAGCATTAAACATAACACAACACTCGAACTCTAAGCACATACTTTTGAGTTTCCAAAGTCTATATAAGAACTTGAACCTTATAAAATATCACAGAAGAGAGAATCCATAGCTCCAGCTCCTCTCTTCAGTTTTATTTAGCATCAGCACAAGAAAACCTGAATTTCGTTCTCTCTGTATTTCCAGTAATTGAAAACCTACTTGGCATTTAGTTTGTGTTCTATAACTGTTAGCTAGTGAATGCACGCATCAGAAAGGATGCTTCTCCTCGGGGGTTTGTACGGTGACCTTGAGTGGCTTCTCATTTCATTTGTTAAAACACAGACAACAATGCAGGGATATTCAGAAGGACAAAGGAGATCAAACAAGCAAGTTAAAATGTATTTTTTCCCACACACTAATAACACAACATTGAAATGAAAGCACAGAACATAACAGATGGTTTTCTCGTCCTCTAGAGAGTACAATTTTTCATGAAATGAAGGACAAAAGCATTTTGTAGCATTTTCATGAAAGAAAAAAATATATCATAGGACATAATGGAAGTTTTGATAATAGAGTTTTGCCTTTTTATGCCAAGCCTATCTTACAGCATACATTCTTGATGAAGGGAAAAAAAACACACACATACATACAACAAGCCACAAACAGATCTTTCTATGAGAGATAAAGCAATTAGGGAATACAAAGGAAAGAAAAGAAAAAGAGGCTCCAATAAACTGGGAAAAATTACAAGCATTATAAGAAAATCAATAAAATCAAACCCACTCTTGAGGCAAGAAGTCTATTCATGTATTGTTACAGACTAGCTGATCATTAAGTAGGGGTCTCAGTTTGCAGAAGTAAAGTGGAATTAAAGAAAACCACTATGCTAGTAATCACATAAAACAGAAGAATGACAGCTTCCCTGATCTGCAAGGAGCCCACACTACAAAGTGCCCTTATGTAGTAGAAAGCCACAGAAATCTGGAAACGAATGCAAACCAGATGGAATAGGTAGGTACAGAGATTCAGTTCTTTCACCCAAGTGCTGTTAGTCATTGGCGTCCTATCATTCCCTCAGTGATACTACGCTTCAATAGAAGGTAGAAGACTGTGCTACATGTGGAAAAAACAACGTTTCCAAAGCTCAGCAGTCCCTCTGCCTTTAAACCTGCTCATCCCTCAAGCATCATGCCAGTGGCCACTGCTTCTGGATCAGTCTCCACGATTTCCTTAGTCGAGTGGATCTTTTGGAGGGGCAGATAGAGGTTATACAGTTCAAAGCCTTACCATGTTCATTATTTGCAAATGGGGATGGGTTGCTGGCAGCTGTCCCCCTAGATTACGAGCTACTGCCTTGAATGACAAAGGCAGCAGAGAAGCAAATGGCCAAGTGATGTTTTCTGAAGATGAATAAAGGGACAGAACTTTTACCTTAACTGAACACCCAATTACTGACTTCTATATATGATATAAGTTTCACAGCATTCATTCATTCATTCATTCATTCATTCATTTAACAGGCCTTTATTGAAAGTGTATTTCCCATTAAGCACCTTGTTTGGTACATGGGGTACAAAACTGAAATAGAACAGCCACTTCTGGTCAAGACATCTAAAAAAAAAAAGTAGCCAGTTTATCAAAATGATTAATCTATATGGCCAATTTCACACTTCAGCTTTAAAACTATAATTACAAAAATAATTGGTCCTTTATCTTTTAAGATATCAAAGATAAGAAAAGAATGAAGAGGTATTTGAGAATGAGAGAAGACAGAAATGACACCATAATCAATGCCTAATTCTCAAATTGCTTCCTGCTACTACAATGAAATTTATTGGAAAACCTATTAGAATGAGAACTTGATGGTAGTAATATTAATACTAATTTGTTGGATTTTATTTTTGGAGATTATGTACTGAAAATCAGTGTTAGTTTTTTATCACTATGACATATTAACCTGACCCCCCCCCCATACACACACACTTCAAGGAGAATATTGTTTCTTTATTTTAGAGGTTTCTTTGCACGATTAAGTGGCTCTGTCATTTCCAGGCTCATAGCAAGGCAAAATATAAGGGAAGAAGGACATGTCATAGGAAAGCTGCTTACCTGTGGGCTGGAGAGGAGAAAAGAGGAGAAAAGGGGAGAGGAGAGGAGAGGAGATGGGAGGAGAGGGGAAGAGCAGAGAGGAAATGGGAGAGAGAGAGAGACAGAGATACAGAGATGAGAGAGTGAAAGATTGAGAGACAGACACAAAGGCAGAAAGATCTAGAGACAGAGGCAGAAAGAGACAGGCAGAGACAGAGAAACAGAGACATAAAGACAGAGAGACAGAGAGAGAGGGAGACAGAGAGAAACAGAAAGAGATAGAGACAGAAAGAGCAATTATATACCTCCATGCCCCTAATGTCCTAGTTCCTTCAAATGGACCTCATCTGCAGATTTTGTCACCTCCTCATAGTACACTTGATTCCAAGTTCATTTGTACATTAGTAATGAGATTAGCATTACCCAATTGACTCTGATAGACACCAAATGGAAACCTACCCTTTAGTACCTGTGCCTCTAGGATGACACCACTATATAAACTACAGAAACATTCATTGGAAAAGGAGAAAATATAACCAGACAGAAGAAAAATCATATTTGTGTAAGAAAACAGAGTCCTGGGATTTTAAAATATTTCTTATACCCCCTAAGAGAGATGCCTCTAAGCTTCAGTTACTTCAGACTTGATGTTGTCAGTGGAAGAGTTGGTATTAGTGGTTGTCTGTTTATTTGTTTATTTCCTGGGGACTATTGCATTCTTTCAATATGCAATATATTTGTCATGAATACTGGAGTAGATAGACCACTAAAGAAGAGTCTTAAAGGAGGTCATGTCTTTAACAACCTTAGTGTTCTTCTGGATACCATAATGTCTCAAGTTTCTCAAGAAACAGAACCAAGTAAGACTGTTCAAAAGTGCTATCATTGTATCAGCTCATAAGTCATGGATTGGAAGGTAGGAATTTGTACTTTCATTTAAAAAGTGTGTATGTGTGTTTGTGTGTTTGTGTGTGTGTATGTGTATGTGTGTGTATGTGTGTGCTTAAAAATACAATTGGGTAAATACTACTTATAAAATGCCACAGAGATAACTACTTTTGTATTTCAGCCTAGTTATTCCAACATTATATATTTGTAACATGTCAGAATTCTGCCCCAAAGCTGTATTGACAAGAGGCTTGATATTGTTTTTCTCCCCTGATTTTTTTCTGAATCAAGCTATTTAAGTCTTTCTATTATTTTCTTTGAACCCCTGTTTTTATCCTCTATTTATTCAATTATATAAGAAACTTGAGGATTTGCTTGGTCCTCACATGGAAAGGCTGTTCATTTTTATCCATCCTAGTGCCTACTGAGATACTCATTGTGTGAGCTCTCTTGTCATTTATTTGCTAGCCTATGGTACCAAACCTTTATCTAAGGTACCCAAGAAATGGCTCCCAACTGTGTCACTGTTGAGGGTTCCCACAGCTATGAGCTACCTGTCTGGAAGGCCTGCTCTTGGGCATCCTCCAGTTATCACACATCTGTACTTATAAACCACTTCATTTGGCTCAGAGAACTCTCTTGTTATTTCTTAACTTTATCTTTCTTAGGCTACACTTCAGTCTGTATATAGAACCCCCCACCTCTTTGCCATTGTAAGCCCTTGCTTTAAACAACAACAACAAAATTACAATTCTCTTATGGAGCTCTCTGAAGCTCATGATCTAAGTTCTAAAGCCTCATGGACTGCCTGTAGTGGTGATTTTCATATACCTATTTCTTTCTTCTTTTTCTGTAAAAGTGAAAACATATCATAGAGGATTGCATTGCTCCACCACAAATTTCCACATGTTATTTTTTGTTGTGACACTGAACCTTTCAGACTCATCATGTGCATATTTGCTGCCTGTCTAAAAATGAAGCACAATAATGAGGAAGACACTTTCTATATCAAACAAATTTATCATTTGGGGTATGTAAGGGGTGTAGTCCTCTCAGTGATTGCATTCCACAGATGTAAGTGGTAGTCTATGAGTGACCTACTTTTACAAAGTGGTCTTACATTTCACCTTCATTTTACTGCTTCCCATTTGCACACTAGCACACAACTAAACACAGGTGCAAGTGTGTTTATCATCTGTGGTACTGCATAGGGAAGCAATTTAGCCATTCTTTAAGCTCAGTCATGCCAAGAGCTCTGTGTGTTCCTCATATCTTTCTTTTCAGTTGATTTCAACTCTTTACTCTTCTATAGCACAAATGGGAGTCATTGGTGTCCACAGACACCCACTGGGTGCAGAGACTAGCTCCAGATGCTGCTATAATGTCTAGTTTACCCAGGCAGAAATAGTCCTTATTAAGACAAAATTCTGCCAACATTGATGCTTACCTGGCTTTTCCTACTGTGTGATATTTAAATATCGACTATAATTCTTCCATTGGGGTCACCCAATCCTAATATTATCAGACCCCAGGAGTAGTTATTTAATTGGGCATTTTGAAAGTACAAAATAATGTGTTTGAATTGCCAAGTTCTTTCCTCTCTGCCCTGAATTTCCTCCCCAAATTTGAAATAAAAATTCTGTTGATTTAAGAATGTATTCATACTATAAACAAGTGATTTGGTTAAAATCATTATATACTAGATCTATTTCTCTGTTGACTGAACCCATTTACTTTCTATCACCCCATAGTGTAGGAAGTGTTATTTTTCACTTTACTTATAAGTAAGCTTATATTTTGGATGCTTAAACTCAAGTTCATCAGAATGGATAGATAATGGAATTAAAGAACCCATACTTTTAAGTATAAAATTTCCTGACCTAAAATGTGCAGAAAAACCCCTTAAATAATATTCAGTGTATTTTTATTTAAAACATCGCTTGCTTTGCTAGAGAAAGCATCTATGAGAGTCTTTTGTTTATATGATTGGCATCAGACTCAATGGTACTTATTTTAGAGGTGCTTTTTAAAATTATATACTTTAAATGACTGTACAACATGGTCACAAAGAATTCATCTGTATTACCTTATCTATGATCTCTATGAAAACCAGTCACCTCCTCCGCAATACGCCTGTTACTTATTATTTATCACAAACCCATTCTTTTTCACTTGCCATTTATCAAGTCACCACCAAATCCGTAGCTTAAAGTTGCACAGGTTTTGGACTTTGGAAGTCTTAAGTTATTCACACAGAGAAACAGGCAAGGTATCAGCAAGGTAACTCTTTCTCTAGAGGGCTCTGACTTCTCTTTCTAATGCCTACATGCTGCCCATATTCTTGGGCTCATGGGTCCCTCCATCTAAATTTAATACTAGTTTCAAGTTTCTGGAATACACAGATATTCAAACAGTGATGCTTCTTTTTCCATGAGTATCTTTATTGAGCAAAATGTCAACTCAATTCCATCTACCCTTTTAATTCTTCATTTGGTAACAAAACAATTTTTTTTTGGTGATGCTTCAAATCTAGGGAAATAGTCTGCTATTCTGTTTACCACATGCAAAAGATGCTTTCACTCCCCTGTTTCTTCCTGCTTAGTGCTGACCTCTGCCATAATTCTCCCACAATGTGCCCTTAATTTATATGTCTGTGGTTAAAAGATCACTGCAGAGATATCTGCACTTGTATTCACTATTTGTAGCATCTAAATTATGGTAACAGCCTAGGTGTCATCAACTGATGAACTTGATCCAGCTAAAAAGAAGAAGGAAATCATGTAATTATCAGAAGATAAATGGAATTGGCAGTGATCATGTTAAGTGAAATAAGCTGGACTTAGAAAATACCATGTGTTTAATCTCGTGTAGAATATAGAAAAGAAGGGCACAGAAAGAAAGGAGGTAATAGTAGAGATGTGTAGGAAGAAAATAGAAAAATAAGGCAAGAAAGGTGATAAAATAATGAGATGATTATAATAAAACAGTATGCATATATGGAAATGTTATATGAAATTTCTTACATGTTCAAATAATCAGTATACATAAGTAAAATATTAAAATCAAAAGAAACACCCCCCGGCACTCCCTAATCTTCTCTGCTCTCTGTCAGTCATGAAGAGGTTCATGCCAGTACTCTGGAGGAATAAATGCTTTTCTGGCTGAAGGAAAGGTAAACTGGAGTCTGTCTTGTAGATAATGACATTTCTTTTTATGTCTTGGTTGGGGTTTCTATTGCTTTGATAAATACCATGACCAAAAGCAACTTGGGGAGGAAATGATTTATTTGGAATCACAGTCTATTGAAAAGAGCCATGGCATGACCTCAAACTGGATGAGAATCTGTGAGGGGAATTGATGTAGTGACTATGGAGGAGTGCTACTTACTGTATTGCTCCTCAGGGCTTGCTTGTGTTTTCTTACAGACCTCAGACTACCAGCATAGTTCCAGCTACAAAGGGATAAGCAATTCTTAACACATGTCGGCAAAAGACCATATAAAGATCAACAACATGCCTAAAGGTTCATCATATCGAGTGATAGCCTCAGTTGAGGTTCCCTTCTCTGAGATGATTCTAACTTGTGTCAAGTTGACATAAAATTAGTTGAATAACCCTAATACATCCTCCCCTCTGCTGGAGTGGCAGGAATGCTTTCTTGTTCTTGACTCACTATAACCCATTTAATATGACAGGTCTTAATCATCCATGTGGCTTGGAGACCCTTAATTATTAGAGCCCAGAGCCTGGGGCTACAGTACTGGGAATGTAATGGAAAACTTTGATTTTTCAGGGACTACATGGCTATTCTAATCTTATTGGCAACCACTGCAATTTCTTACTTGTGGAATATTAAAGAATCTGACTTAAGCTACTTTTTTCACACACAAATTTCATAATCATTTTCATAAAGCTCACTTCCAATAACTTACAACTTTCAAGCAGTGCTTCCAAAAGTTTCTTCTACAGATTATTGTATTTAGTTCCTGAGGTGATGATTCCCTTACACTTTATTTAGTGATTTGCCAAAGGCTTCAGTACTCTAGGGCACAGGATTTTTGCTTCCTTGTCTAAAAATGCTCAGTATTCCTTCTTTTATAAAATACATGACCAAGGGTACAGTGTGTTTGAGAGACATTTATCTTCTGGATGAGTAATTTCATGAGGTTTAGGAGAATGGTGAAGGGGCAGAATTAATATCAGGACAACTAAATAGCAACAGCTTATAAATTTGAACTCATATTCTTCATACCATGCAATGTACTGCATTGATACAGTCATATTGTCAATGTTTATACAGTCTTCTACCTATGCATGTTAAGTATTAAGCTCAAATCCAAATGGATCAAGGACCTCCACATAAAGCCAGACACTCTGAAGCTAATAGAAAATAAACTGGGGAAGACCCTTGAGGACATCGGTACAGGGAGAAAGTTTCTGAACAGAACACCAATAGCATATGCTCTAAGAGCAAGAATTGACAAATGGGACCTCATAAGGTTACAGAGTTTCTTTAAGGGAAAGGACACCATCAAGAGGACAGATCGGCAACCAACAAATTGGGAAAAGATCTTCACCAATCCTACATCAGATAGAGGGCTAATATCCAATATATATAAAGAACTCAAGAAGTTAGACTGCAGAAAACCGAACAACCCTATTAAAAAATGGGGTACAGAGTTAAACAAAGAATTCTCACCTGAAGAACTTCGGATGGCGGAGAAGCATCTTAAAAAATGCTCAACTTCATTAGTCATTAGGGAAATGCAAATCAAAACAACCCTAAGATTTCATCTTACACCAGTCAGAATGGCTAAGATTAAAAATTCAGGAGACAGCAGGTGTTGGAGAGGGTGTGGAGAAAGAGGAACACTCCTCCACTGCTGGTGGGGTTGCAAATTGGTACAACCACTCTGGAAATCAGTCTGGCGGTTTCTCCGAAAACTGGGCACCTCACTTCCAGAAGATCCTGCTATACCACTCCTGGGCATATATCCAGAGGATTCCCCACCATGTAATAAGGATACATGCTCTACTATGTTCATAGCAGCCCTATTTATAATTGCCAGATGCTGGAAAGAACCCAGGTATCCCTCAACAGAAGAGTGGATGCAAAAAATGTGGTATATCTACACAATGGAGTACTATTCAGCCATTAGAAACAATGAATTCGACTTCCGGCGGCGGCTGCAGCGGCGGCGGCAGTGCAGCAGTGGCTGGTCCAGCTGAAGGGCCATCAGCAGTGGAACCAAGGCGACACAGGGTCCAGTGAGGCCCTGCGCCCACGACCACTGACCTTCGCTAACCAGCCGGGTGGCAAGCAGCTGCGGTTGTGCAGCGCCTTTACTGCACGGAAGCCACTTCAGAACTCGGCCTCCCACCAGTCAGGAGAGGTGCATCCATCTTGGTTGCGGACTCCAGGTATCGGACAGACTGAGATCCAGATCAGCCTGGGCGGCAGCACCACATCTCCAAGTCCTGCAAGAGGCTAGCTGGGCTTCCGGGCGGCAAGCTGGGAGAAGTCAGTGTGCTCCAGTGAATCCAGCGGGCCCCAGCGGGAGCCTTCTGGTGCCTGCTTTGGGATCTGAACAGCCTGGGCAGCAGCACCCTGTCTACAAGCAGTACAGGAGGTAAGCTGTGCACCAGAGGCCAACTGGGAAGGGGCAGCTTGCACTGGTGAGTCCAGCACTGACAAGACAAACTAACACCAGTGAGAACTAGATGGCAAAAGGCAAACACAGGAACGTCACTAACAGAAATCAAGGCAATATGGCAATATCTGAACCCAATTCTCCTCTACCAACATGTCCTGGATACCCCATCACACCAGTAAAACAAGATCTGGATTTAAAATCACTGGTCATGATGCTGGTACAGGAACACATGAAGGACATACTTAAAGAAATTCAGGAGAAAATGGATCAAAAGTTAGAAGCCCTTGCAAGGGAAACACAAAAATCATTGAAAGAAATCCAGGAGAATACAAAAGCCAACAAGGAGGAAATGCAAAAAACACTTAAAGAAATACAGGAGAACTTTGGTCAACAGGCTGAGGTCATGAAAGACGAAACACAAAAATCTCTTAAAGAAATACAGGAGAACTTTGGTCAACAGGCTGAGGT
Organism: Apodemus sylvaticus; assembly: GCF_947179515.1. Classification (NCBI taxonomy): domain Eukaryota; kingdom Metazoa; phylum Chordata; class Mammalia; order Rodentia; family Muridae; genus Apodemus; species Apodemus sylvaticus. The sequence continues at coordinate 76,607,281 of NC_067476.1, forward strand.
CATGAAAGAGGAAACACAAAAATCTCTTAAAGAATTACAGGAAAGCACAAACAAGCAAGTGAAGGAGCTAAGCAAAACCATCCAGGATCTAAAATCAGAAGTAGAAACAACTAAGAAAACTCAAAGGGAGACAACTTTGGAGATAGAAAGCCTTGGGAAGAAATCAGGGGACAGAGATGCAAATATCAACAACAGAATACAAGAGATAGAAGAAAGAATCTCAGATGCTGAAGATTCCATAGAAACCATGGACTCAACAGTTAAAGAAAATGCAAAATGCAAAAAGCTTGTAACCCAAAATATCCAGGAAATCCAGGACACAATGAGAAGACCAAACCTAAGGATTATAGGCATAGATGAGAGTGAAGATTTACAACTTAAAGGGCCAGCAAATATCTTCAATAAAATTATGGAAGAAAACTTCCCTAACCGAAAGAGAGAGATGCCCATGAATATACAAGAAGCCTACAGAACTCCAAACAGACTGGACCAGAACAGAAATATTTCCCGTCACATAATAATCAAAACACCAAATGTTCTAAACAAAGAAAGAATACTAAATGCAGTAAGAGAAAAAGAACAAGTAACATAAAAAGGAAGACCTATCAGAATCACAGCAGACTTTTCACCTGAGACTATGAAGGCTAGAAGGTCCTGGGCAGATCTCATGCAGACTCTAAGAGAACACAAATGCCAACCAAAACTACTATATCCAGCAAAACTCTCAATCACCATAGATGGAGAAACTAAGATATTTCATGACAAAACCAAGTTTACCCAATATCTATCCACAAACCCGGCCCTAAAAAGGATAATAGGAGGACAACACCAATACAAGGAGGGAAACTTCACCCTGGAAAAAGCAAGATAGTAACCTTTCATCAAACCCAAAAGAAGTTAAGCATTCAAATTTAAAAAATAACGTCAAAAATGATAGGAAGTAACAATCACTATTCCTTAATATCTCTTAACATCAATGGACTTAATGCCCCAATAAAAAGACACAGACTAACTGAATGGATACGTAAACAGGACCCTACATTTTGCTGCTTGCAGGAAACACACCTCAGGGTCAAAGACAAACACTACCTTAGAGTAAAAGGCTGGAAGCCAATTTTACAAGCAAATGGTCTCAGGAAACAAGCTGGAGTAGCCATTTTAATATCAGATAAAATTGACTTTCAACCCAAAGTCATCAAAAGAGACCCTGAGGGACACTTCTTGCTGGTCAAAGGAAAAATACAAAAAGAACTGTCAATCCTGAACATCTATGCCCCAAATGCAAGGGCACCCTCTTTCGTAAAAGAAACTTTATTAAAACTAAAAGCACACATTGCACCTAACACAATAATTGTGGGTGACTTCAACACTGCACTTTCCTCAATGGACCGATCAGGAAAACAAAAACTAAACAGGGACACAATGAAACTAATTGAAGCTTTGGACCAATTAGATTTAACAGATATATATAGAACATTCTATCCTAAAACAAAAGAATATACCTTTTTCTCAGCACCTCATGGTACCTTCTCCAAAATCGACCATATAATTGGTCACAAGACAGACCTCAACAAATATAAGAAGATAGAAATAATCCCATGCCTCCTATTTGATCACTATGGAGTAAAAGTGGTCTTCAATAGCAACAGAAACAACAGAAAACCCACATACACGTGGAAACTGAACAATACTCTACTCAATGATACCTTGGTCAAGGAAGAAATAAAGAAAGAAATTAAAGACTTTTTAGAACACAATGAAAATGAAAACACAACATACCCAACTCTATGGGACACAATGAAAGCAGTGCTAAGAGGAAAACTCATAGCCCTGAGTGCCTCCAAAAAGAAAATGGAGAGAGCATACATTACCAACTTAATGACACACCTGAAAACCCTAGAACAAAAAGAAGCTATTTCGCCCAGGAGGAGTAGAAGGCAGGAAATCATCAAACTCAGGGCCGAAATCAATCAAGTAGAAAGAAAGAGAACCATACAAAAAATCAACAAAACCAGGAGCTGGTTCTTTGAGAAAATCAACAAGATAGATTAACCCTTAGCCAGACTGACCAAAGGGCACAGAGAAAGTATCCAAATTAACAAACTTAGAAATGAAAAGGGAGATATAACAACGGAAACTGAGGAAATCCAAAAAATCATCAGATCCTACTACAAGAGCCTGTACTCAACACAACTGGAGAATCTGGAGGAAATGGACAATTTCCTTGACAGATACCAAATACCAAAATTAAATCAGAACCAACTAGACCATCTAAACAGTCCCATAATGCCTAAAGAAATAGAAGGTGTCATAGAAAGTCTTCCAACCAAAAAAGGCACAGGACCAGATGGCCTCAGTGCAGAATTCTACCAGACCTTCAAAGAAGAGTTAACACCAATACTCTTCAAACTATTCCACAAAATAGAAACAGAAGGAACACTACCCAATTCCTTCTACGAAGCCACAATTACGCTGATACCAAAGCCACAAAAGATCCAACAAAGAAAGAGAACTTCAGACCAATTTCCCTTATGAACATCGATGCAAAAATACTCAATAAAATTCTTGCCAACTGAATCCAAGAACACATCAAAACGATCATCCACCATGATCAAGTAGGCTTTATCCCGGGAATGCAGGGTTGGTTCAATATACGGAAATCCATCAATACAATCCACTACATAAACAAACTCAAAGAACAAAACCACATGGTCATTTCATTGGATGCTGAAAAAGCATTTGACAAAATTCAGCATCCTTTCATGCTTAAAGTCTTGGAGAGAACAGGAATTCAAGGCCCATACCTAAACATAGTAAAAGCAATATACAGCAAACCGGTAGCCAGCATCAAACTAAATGGAAAGAAACTTGAAGCAATCCCACTGAAACCAGGGACCAGACAAGGCTGCCCTCTTTCTCCTTATCTTTTCAATATTGTACTTGAGGTACTAGCTCGGGCAATTCGACAACATAAGGAGGTCAAAGGGATACAAATTGGAAAGGAAGAAGTCAAACTATCATTATTTGCAGACAACATGATCGTCTACCTAAGTGACCCAAAGAACTCCACTAGAGAGCTCCTACAGCTGATAAACAACTTCAGCAAATTGGCAGGTTATAAAATCAACTCAAGCAAATCAGTGGCCTTCCTATACTCAAAGGATAAGCAGGCTGAGAAAGAAATTAGGGAAATGACCCCCTTCACAATAGCCACAAACAGTATAAAGTATCTTGGGGTGACTCTTACCAAACATGTGAAAGATCTGTATGACAAGAACTTCAAGACTCTGAAGAAGGAAATGGAAGAAGACCTCAAAAAATGGGAAAACCTCCCATGCTCATGGATCGGTAGAATCAATATAGTTAAAATGACCATTTTGCCTAAAGCACTATACAGATTCAATGCAATACCCATCAAAATCCCAACTCAATTCTTCACAGAGTTAGAAAGAGCAATTATCAAATTCATCTGGAGCAACAAAAAACCCAGGATAGCTAAAACTATTCTCAGCAACAAAAGAAAATCTGGGGGAATCAGTATCCCTGACCTCAAGCAATACTATAGAGCAATAGTGGTAAAAACTGCATGGTATTGGTACAGTGACAGGCAGGAGGATCAATGGAACAGGATTGAAGATCCAGAAATGAACCCACACACCTATGGCCACTTGATCCTCGACAAAGAGGCTGAAAACATCCAATGGAAAAAAGATAGCCTGTTCAACAAATGGTGCTGGTTCAACTGGAGGTCAGCATGCAGAAGAATGTGAATTGATCCATCCTTGTCTCCTTGTACTAAGCTCAAATCCAAATGGATCAAGGACCTCCACATAAAGCCAGACACTCTGAATCTAATAGAAAAGAAACTGGGAAGACCCTTGAGGACATCGGTACAGGGAGAAAGTTTCTGAACAGAACACCAATAGCGTATGCTCTAAGAGCAAGAATTGACAAATGGGACCTCATAAAATTACAAAGTTTCTGTAAGGCAAAAGACACCATCAAGTGGACAGATCGGCAACCAACAAATTGGGAAAAGATCTCCACCAATCCTAAATCAGATAGAGGGCTAATATCCAATATATATAAAGAACTCAAGAAGTTAGACTCCAGAAAACCAATCAACCCTATTCAAAAATGGGGTACAGAGTTTAACAAAGAATTCTCACCTGAAGAACTTCGGATGGCGGAGAAGCATCTTAAAAAATGCTCAACTTCATTAGTCATTAGGGAAATGCAAATCAAAACAAGCCTGAGATTTCATCTTACACCAGTCAGAATGGCTAAGATTAAAAATTCAGGAGACAGCAGGTGTTGGAGAGGGTGTGGAGAAAGAGGAACACTCCTCCACTGCTGGTGGGGTTGCAAATTGGTACAACCACTCTGGAAATCAGTCTGGCGGTTTCTCCGAAAACTGGGCACCTCACTTCCAGAAGATCCTGCTATACCACTCCTGGGCATATACCCAGAAGACTCCCCACCATGTAATAAGGATACATGTTCTACTATGTTCATAGCAGCCCTATTTATAATTGCCAGATGCTGGAAAGAACCCAGGTATCCCTCAACAGAAGAGTGGATGCAAAAAATGTGGTATATCTACACAATGGAGTACTATTCAGCCATTAGAAACAATGAATTCATGAATTCTTAGGCAAATGGATGGAGCTAGAGAATATCATACTAAGTGAGGTAACCCAGACTCAAAAGGTGAATCATGGTATGCACTCACTAATAATTGGATATTAACCTAGAAAACTGGAATACCCAAAACATAATCCACACATCAAATGAGGTACAAGAAGAAAGGAGGTTTGGCCCCTGGTTCTGGAAAGACTCAGTGAAACAGTATTCGTCAAAACCAGAATGGGGAAGTGGGAAGGGATGGGTGGGAGGACAGGGGAAGAGAAGGGGGCTTACGGGACTTTCGGGGAGTGGGGGGGGCTAGAAAAGGGAAATCATTTGAAATGTAAATAAATTATATCGAATAAAAAAAAAGAATAAAGAGATTTATGTCAAAAAAAAAAAAAGAAACAATGAATTCATGAAATTCTTAGGCAAATGGATGGAGCTAGAGAACATCATACTAAGTGAGGTAACCCAGACTCAAAAGGTGAATCATGGTATGCACTCATTAATAAGTGGTTATTAACTTAGAAAACTGGAATACCCAAAACATAATCCACACATCAAATGAGATACAAGAAGAAAGGAGGAGTGGTCCCTGGTTCTGGAAAGACTCAGGAAACAGTATTCGGCAAAACCAGAACGGGGCAGTGGGAAGGGGCGGGAAGGAGGACACGGGAAGAGAAGGGGGCTTACGGGACTTTCGGGGAGTGGGGGGGCTAGAAAAGGGGAAATCATTTGAAATGTAAATAAATTATATCGAATAAAAAAAATTTAAAAAAAAAGTATTACGTGGCTGGTCAACATTTCCCATACCTTTGTGGCTATAGGAATAGAAAGTGAGTAGACAGTAGACCTCCTGCCAAATGTCATTGGGGTATGAAAATTGAGCAATAAACTCACACTTTGGCAGAGTTTGTGGGACTACAGTTTCATATTCCAGACTGAAGCTGGCCATGCTAATATAAACATGTAGTAGTTACTAGCTGCTGAAGGTACGGGTTAAACAATTGGTGACAGATTATGAATTCTTGATGGAGCAGAAATTAACAAGCATGTGTGGCTACCTTGAAATTTTGTACACTGTATCCATTCCTTTGTTGAGGGATATCTGGGTTCTTTTCAGCTTCTGACTACTATAAATGGGACTGCTATGAACATAGTGGAGCATGTGTCCTTTTACATGCTGGAGAATCCTATGGCTATATGCCCAGGAGTGGTATAACAGGGTCCTTGGGTAGAATTATGCCCAGTTTTTTGAGGAACCACCAAACTGATTTCCAGAGTGGTTGTACCAGCTTGCAATCTCACCAGCAGTGGAAGAGTGTTCCTCTTTCTCCACATCCTCGACAGCATCTGCTGTCTCCTGACTTTTTAATCTTAGTCATTCTGACAGGTGTGAGCCAAAATCTCAGGGCTGTTTTGATTTGCATTTCCCTGATGACTAAGGATGTTGAACATTTCTTTAGGCGCTTCTCAGCCATTTGATATTCCTCAGGTGAAAATTCTTTGTTTAGCTCTGTACCCCATTTTTTAAATAGGGTTATTTGGTTCTCTGGAGTCTAACTTCTTGAGTTCCTTATATATATTGGATATTAGCCCTCTCTCAGATGTAGGGCTGGTAAAGATATTTTCCCAATTTGTTGGTTGCTGTTTTGTCCTATTGACAGGGTCCTTTGCCTTATAGAAACTTTGTAATTTTATGAGGTCCCATTTGTCAATTTTTGATCTTAGAACATAAACTAAAATGTGGTATATTTACACAATGGAATACTACTCAGCTAATAGAAACAATGAATTCGTGAAATTCTTAACAAATTGGTGGAACTGGAAAATATCATCCTAAGTGAGGTAAGCCAATCACAAAAGAACACACAAGGTATGCACTTACTGATAAGTGGATGTTAGCCTAGATCTAATTGTGGGAATACCCAAGACACAATTCGCATATCAATGATGCCTAAGAAGAAGGAAGAACAAAGTATGGATAATCTGGTCTTTCTTAGAAGGGGGAACAAAATACCCGCAGAAGGAGATACAGAGACGAAGTGTGGAGCAGAGTCTGAGGGAAAGACAATACAGAGGCTACCTCTGTATCTCGGGATCTATCCCATATACAGTTTCAAAACCCAGACACTATTATTGATTCCCACAAGTGCTTACTGACTGGAGCTGGATATATCTATCGCCTGGGAGGCTCTGTTAGTACATGATAAATACAGAGGGGGACACTCTCATCCAGCCATTGAACTGAGAACAGGGTCCCCAGTGGGGGAGCTAGAGAAAGGACCCAAGGAGCTAGAGAGGTTTGCAGTGCCATTGCAGGAACAACGATATGAGCCACTCAGTACTCCCAGAGCTCCCAGGGACAAAACCATGGTCCAGATGCATAGACAGCAGAGGATGACCCTGTGGACATAAAAGGGTGGAGAGGCCCTTGGTCCTCAAAAGGCTTGATGCTTCAGTATAGGAGAATAGGAGGACAGGGTAGATGGAGAGGGTTGATTGGAGGAACAGGGGATGGGGAGATGGCTTATGGGATTTTCGGGGGAAACCCGGAAAGGGGAAATCATTTGGAATGTAAATAAAGAAAATATCTTAATAATAATAATAATAACAATAATAATAGTAATAATAATAAAGCTTGTAGTATGTATCCATGTGCCCATACTTCTTGCTGTCTCCTAGCTAAATAAAAGTCAGAGAAGAAGCCCTAGGGCATTGGCTAAGCTGCTGTTGTGGAAGGCCTTATACACTTGGTGTCTTCAGAGTCTTTTTCTCTATGACTTTTCAGAAGTCACTACCTCTTTTTCTTCTTGTATCCCTATCTTTATTCTGAGGCTGGGCCCTCAAATAACTTCATACTCTTGACAAAAACTAATCACCGTTCCAACTCGTTTCCAAACCCCAGAGCATTTGCATGCCCTTAAATAATTTTTAGGCTTAGCTACGATTCTAATTCACTCATTCTCTCATTCTTTTATTATCTAATTCTTCTCTTGCCCTACAAGGAGTATGCCTGGTGCCATTTCTTTCAAAAAGCTAAATAAAGAAGCAACAAGTGGTCAGAGATAGGGCATGGGCTCCTAGTAAAGGAAGAAAGAGAGCTTAGTGGAAGCCAGTGACTGTGTGGCTTTATTAAAGACAGGAGGGCTGCGTATGCATCAGTTAGGGAACTAGAGAAAGGAAGCCGACACTACCGGTAATTCGGGAAGTTGATCATTTCAGACTTGCCTTCCCAGGAGTTCTCAACTGTTAGACTAGGAGAGCTATAGTGATGAAGAAGCTTTAACCCAAGAAAAACCATCAGAAGAGGCGTCTTCTGACAGCCTTTCATCCCCCTCCTCAGAACAGTAATTATAGGTTGTTATCTACAATAATCCCCATAATCTATATCTTACAGAAGATACCATATGTCAATTTATTTTTCTAGTCTCTTGCTAGAAGTGTGCAAGTCAGATACATATGCCTACTGAATGAAAAGCTAGAAATTTTTAAAAGAAAAAAAATTATGCCAAGATTTCTTCTTTTACATGTGATAAATAAATAGACCATGATGGATTGTGTGAGGAAAAAAAAACACATAGCTATCTAATACACAGATGCTTGGGAGAAGTGAAAGCCACTAACCAAGGAGGTGCTGATATCTAAACATCACTTCATTAGTAGATAGCATTGGAAATTTTTAGTTATTTATTTAATAAATATTTATTGATAACTTACTACATATGGCGTACTGTACAAAGCATACTCACAATTATTTTTTAAATATTGCACATTGTCAGCATGTTCTTTAAGAGCAAAAATATGGTGAAAATAGAGAGAAGGTTGCATGAATGGTTGTCCTATAGTAAGATCTGTGATATACCCCACCATCAGACAGCAACAAACGAAGCATCAGGTAATCAGGACTGCACGTCGCAGAATATGCATGAGTCTCTTCTACCTCTTATTCCTCACACCTGGTAGAAAAGATTTTTCTGCTCTGCCTGCCTTTCAGCATTGGGTACAATGGCAGGACAAACACCTTCAAAAAACACTGTTTGTAGTACTTGGGGTGTAGCCATGTCTCTTTATCTCTGATTCCTCAAGCCTATTTGCCTGTGTGTTTCAAGTTCCTGATGTCTGCATCAATTCATGCTGGCAGGCTCCTCCATATCTTGTCACACAGATTTGCCTTAAATATCAGGGAAATTTGTCTTGGAAGACACAGAGCCTAATCTGACTTAAGTACAGACCAAGCATACTTTACATCCTATCAACACTCAAGCCCTCTGTCTTCCAATATTGCTTTGTCTTCAGCAGTTTCAAGATTGACAAAATATTGCCACTTGGTAGCAAATTGTTTCATAGCAGCTCTACCCTTGCCTCTTAAAAACTGTTTTGGAGGGAAGTGTGAGTTTCTGAACACTGAGAAGAGTTGGAAAATTACTATTAAATGGTATATATGAGTCTAATTAAACACTATGATGATTCTTACTAATTTCATGAACTGCATATTTGTCAGCTGTCCTTGAAAGAAAAGGAACTAGCTTTAGTGTTTTTTTTTATTTTCCCCTTTTTATTATTTGAGAAATGTGTGTGTGTGTTGTTATTTATTAATCAAATTACCTCTCCTTTCCTTCCCTCTATCTTCTCCCTATGTTCTCCCTCATTATTCTTTCTCATATTTTTGTGTTTGTTTTTCATATTCACTGACAGTCTCCTGGAACATGGTTAGCTTCTAGAGGGCCACATTTCTAAATAAAACTGAGTCTCTCTCCCTAAGCAGCCACCAATAGCCAAAAATACCTCATTGGGTATTTGGAATATCTTGACTCTTTATAAATCCATACTGGGATGTTGTCCAGGTTGACCTTGTGCAGATCTTATGTATACCACTGTAGCTCCTCTGAGTTCATTGGCCCTTGTCATGCCTGGTTAACACTGTTCCTTCGTAAAAATCTACTGCCTCTTGTTCTGAAAATATTTCTGCCTCTTCTGAAATGACTCCTAAGCTTTAAGCTCCTTTTATAATGTTATATGTATTTTTTTCCTTTGAGACAGAATTTTCCTGTGTAGCTCTGGATGTCCTGGAAGTAGCTCTGTATACCAGGCTGGACTCAAACTCAGAAAACTGCTTACCTCTCACTCCCGAGTGTTGTAATTAAAAGTATGTGCTGTCATGTCTTGCACATATTTTAAGATGCTGTGTCACCATTATTTTGAAAAGAGGATGTTCATGGTTTTCACCCTTTCAGCAAATATCCTAAGGAAGTGTGTAACTAACCATCTGTGACATAGGTGAATGGTTTTGTAATAATTCTGGAGCTGGAATGTGACAAAGAAGCTCTCATGTGAACCTGTGCACATTCCCCAAGCCTTGTCCTTCAGGAATACAAGTCCATGAACACATAATTGATTCCCCTTGTGGATGAATTTAATTGACTTGAAAGAAAAAAGGAATTATAGTAAATACACCTGGATTAATGTAATACTTTCCAAATAAGTCCACCTGTGCTTTAACAATATTAAGAATGATATAACACCCTCCCCCATCTAAAGATTAACTGAAGAAAGGTATACTGGAACACTCATGATTATTTTATCTATCAATCTATCTATCTATCTATATCTCTATCTATCAATTATGTGCATGTATGTATGCATATATGTATGTATGTATGTATGTATGTATGTTTATTTTTGGATATGTGTCCATATTTTCAGGTGACCAGAAGAGGCTTTCAGATCCCTTGTAACTAGAGTTGCAGACAGTTTTGAACCTCTTGCCATGGATTCTGTGGGCCAAACTCAGGTTATCTGCAAGAGCAGCAAATGCTCTTATTACCTGAACCATCTTTACAGCCTGCTTCTATGAATATTTGGACCTGTCTTCAATATATTTTTGCATTTGAACATATCACTTTTACTTTGCTGTACAATGTACAACTGGCTGATTTCTTTTTATTGTTATTTACAACTGGCGATAATTATTTACTCCATGGGAAAACAGAATGCTGCCAAGGGAATCCTGTAATAATTAGTTGTAAAGGTGTATGTGAGCATAATGTGATATGAAGTAATTAAAACCAAATTTACAGGTTGTCATCCAATATGCTTAGTGTAGGGTAAACATTTATTTTAAAATCCCATCAGGAATATATCAAAGTGATGTTTTCTCTTGTAATAGAGTTTACCAACATGTCCCTGGGAATATTCATAGAACCTATTTAAAATAGACTTAAGTTTACCATTTATTTTAATTACTTAAACTTAGCTCAGACAACAATATTAAGCTGGTTAACTTTGAGAAAAATGAATGAAACTATGGTTCTTGATTGGGACAGAATCAATTATCTTATAGATTGTTGTTGTCCTTAGTTACTGTCCCCCTCCCAAGAGAGGGAAAGTAAGTCACTATTTCTGAAGACAATGCATATCAGAATCAGAGCCCAGAAACCCATGAGCTGGAACTGACCTCAAAGCTTCTACTATGAGGACTAGCTTTTCTGGTAACACAAAGCACATGCAAAGTTCTAAAGCAAGCAGGCAAGCAACATTTCTACCCAGTTATAATACCTATGAACTTTATTAACAAACAGCATGGCATACTAACCCTAAGGGTTCAGTAGTGCTGTGCATACCTTATTGTTAACCAATAGCTCTGTAATTGGACTTGAAATATGATCACTAAGAGAGAGGCCATTCCTGATACTGGAAACCTAGCCAGCTACTCTCAATGCTGGTGAAGTTATGGTTATTGAAGAAAATCTACAACCACTAATTTACTAAATTAGCAAAATTCCTAACAGAAATAAATATACATTTATCCTCTAAAGTCTACTTTTCACCCCTCAAAAGACAATTTTGCATCAGAAAGAGACTGTTAAAAAAGCTACAACTAGTCAAAATTCTGAATTATGGAGCCCAGCTCAAATGGACACATCTACAAAACACCAAGGTTCTGTAAGCATTGAGGATGAGTGGGCAGGAAGACAGTAATAGCCAGCAGGTCAGCAAATCAGAGTTTGCTGTGATGTTTTGTCTCAATAATATCAAACGCTACACCTATGAAGTCTCACCAACATGACTATCCAAATGTGAGCTGAAGAAGAATGACACAAATAAATATGAAAAACTGGATTAAGAAAAGCCAAAAACCCTCAATCCTACACAAGAACCATAGGCACATAAGTAAAGTTGATAATGGGAGAGGTGAAGAGGATACCAATTGTTTGTCCAGTGCCAAATGGTCAGTACTGAAATTATACACACTGGTAGTATTATGAGGATTGAACAGATTATATATGTGTGTGTCTGTTTTATATATGTGCATATATATGCATGTAATAGCAATTAGTAAGAAGGAAGACTATGAAGTTAAAAAAGAGTTTGGAAGGGTATATGAAAGGGTTGGGAGTGAGGAAAGGAAATGGAGAAATGTCATAATCGAATTATAACATCAAAAATAAAAAATAAAGATAAAAAACAACAGGAAGTGTTATTATTGCTCTCAGTCCTGAAATGATGCCCTTTAGGAATCTCCTTCTCATTGCCACCCCAAATATAAGAAACTGCTGTTATTTAGGATTAATATCAGGCATATATTCAATCCTGCCTCTATTATCAGTAGACCAAGCCCATTTACTTTTTATTTTTCTTTCTATTGTTGTGATAAAACCTATGTCTGAAAGTAACTTAGATAAGAAGGAGTTTATTCATAGTTTATTATGAAGGGAATTCAAAGCAGGGCTCTATATAAGAGCCTGGAGTCTGCAACTGATGCAGAAAATATGGACAAGTGCTGCTGAGTGGCTTGCTTATTATGGCTTGTGAGTTTGCCTTGTTCTACACCTAGTGTGACCTGCTTAGGGATTACACTATGCCCAGTGTGTTAAGCCCTCCAAAACAAGTAATCAAGAAAATGCATTCACACAGTTGTCTGTAGGGCAATATTAAGAAAGTATATTCTCAACTGAGGTCTTCTCTTCCCAGATTACCTTAGCTTGTGTCAAATTGACAAAAAACCAACCATCACAGTTCATTTTCTTACCCTATGAGGAATTTCAAATATTTCTTTACAGTTTGTGTAATAAAATTAACTGAAGTAGTGTTTTTATGGTGTATTCTGAATTGTCCTACCAAAACATAACCATAAAAATGTTTATTTTCTTTGATTCACTTCTATGCATTTACATTTGTATGATATTGAATAATAGAAAGAAACTCTTGTGAGGTTGTGACACCATAGTTTTATGGTGGGCCATAGCTGGAAAATGGTTCAGTAGGGACAGTCAGTTTAGGAGTTACAGATTGGCCTTGTTCAGGATTTGGTATCTCTCTCTCCTGATCTTTTCACATGTTAATAAATCAGCCATACACTTCTGCTGCCACATTGGCAATCTGACAAGATTTCTGCCATAATTCCTTTGTCCTGATGAACTTCATCCTCTGAAAGCATGAACTTTCCTTTTTTCACTTAGCTTGCCTCTTCCTGGTCTATTTATCACTTGTCCTCTTATTCCTCAAGATATGCATACCTTTAAAAGGTACAAACAGAAGGGTTTTAGTTAGGATCAATTAGGGTCCTGTTTTGTTTTGCTTTTTTTTCAGTCTTTTCTCATACATTACATTCCAACTAACGTTTCTGCTTTCTCCATATCTCTCAGTTTCTGCTCTCAGTCCCCACCTCTCTCCACCAGATCCATTCCTTCTAGGTTTGCCTTGTGAAAAGAGCAGGCATCCTAGGGACTAACTGAACACAGCATAACAAATTACAATAAGACTAGGCACAAACTCTCCTATAAAAGCTGGATGAGGCATCACAGTAATAGGAAGGGGACTATAAAGTAGGCAAAAGAGGTAGTGACATCCCTATATCCATAGTTAATGTCCTACAAGAACATCAAGATACACAGCCAGAGCAACTATACAGAGGACCTCAGACCAATACAGAATTCCTGATTGTAATTCAGTCTCTGTGAGCTCTTATGAGCCCCGCTTAGTTGATTCTGTGGGCTGTGTTCTCAAGGTGACCTTGACCTTTCTGACTCCTACAATTCTTCCTCTCCATTTTCTGTGGGATTTCCAGAACTCAGCCTCCTATTTTGCTATGGGTCTTTCTGCATCTACTCCCAACAGTTGCTGGATGAAGCCCCTCTGCTTCTACACATCTTCACAAACACTGTTGAGTATTTTGTTTTCCTAGAAGGAACCAATTTCAGGTATTGGCAAGCCTTTTCCTGAAGGTTTACCTCCCCACTTCTAATTAGTGTGGTGATATCGGTCTTACTGGTTTTACAATTTTGAATATAGTCCGTGGAGCTTGTACAATGTACAGTTGAATCATTTTCCATCATGAAACATAAGGCTTTGCATATACTAATATATGAATATACTAACCATCTTCCCAATAGAGTTGTAGAGGTCTATAACCTATTAAGTAGTACTTTTAGTTTTGCTTTGAAAAGATAATTATGTCCAAGCAGAGGATTTCAAACTTTCTTACTTCCACAATGAAACATCATCATGACAAAGTTTTATGACATTTCCATCCTCATTTTAACTTTTGACAAGTATGGACATATTTAAAGATATTACACGTTGGTGAATAAATCTGCTTTTGGTTTTTTTTTAAATGATCTTTAAAGTTTGGTTAGCTTTTTTAAAAAAAAGGACAGTATTGGTTTTTATCAGTGGTTCTCATTTGCAAAGACTATAGGGTAGAGAGTAATACTGGTTTGTCAAGTTTCATTTAGGATAACAGAAAAATGAGTAGGGAAGTACACATACATTTTGTGTGTGTGTGTGTGTGTGTGTGTGTTTGTGTAATTACATATACATACTCTGCACTCATATGAACATATGAGTTAATATGAGAATTGACTCATTATTTGTAAGAGTGGGTTCCATGTGATAGAATGTTTTTGTCTATCAGTCTCTCTCTCTCTCTCTCTCTTTCATTGTTCCAACTTTTCTCAGTCAATGATGCACCATCAAGAGTGTGTGATATATGGGTTCCTTGACCTTGAACTTCTCATCCTCCAGAAATGTAAGAAAGTAATCTCCTTCTTTTAAATTATCCAGATTCAAGTAGTTTGTAAGAGCAATAAACATGATAATATACAATATATAGATGTATGACTTACAGACATTTCAAGATTGGACCTTGTGAATTGTAGAAGCAAATTAATCAGATTTGGAAAGGATTATGGTTTGAGGTTTGCATTCTGGAATTTTAAATTCATAGTCTATGCAGCTTGAAGGGGAAAATGTATATAAATTGGAGACAATGAAGACAATTCAAGATCCATGTAATCCTTGAGACTCTTCTTGGAACTGTAGGTTTCCTGGGGAAACTGTTCTTTAATCATGAAGCATCTGTTCAGGAAGAAAATAAATGAAGGAAGATCCAAGGGAAGGTAGAGCCAAATGAGGCATGTCAGCAGACCAACCAGGACACATATGCACTACAAGTGACTGCTTCTCTTTCAGGAAGAATCCTGACTCAGGACCAGTTCTTGCTTATTAGGTTATCTGCCAAGTGCATGTGTATTGGGTGGTGAGACCAATGGATGTGTTGAGTTCAGTTGTGGTGACTGGATTAGAGGAATTGTAAGGCACAGTGTGTTGCAGAACACCTGATGGTGGTGATAAAATTCCCATACAAAAGAAATTTACAAGAGAATTGGTTTATTTTAGTTTATGGTTCCAGAGTAATCTAATCCATGATGTCAGGGAAGACATGGTGGTAGGATAAGGATGCTGCCTGGTCACATTCCATTCAGACCCAGAGGACAGAGATTTAGTAGGAAGTAGGACTAAGATATCAAGGTCCACCCCAGTTTCCCATTTACTCCAGCAAGCCTCCACCTCCCAAAGGTTTCACAACCATCCCAGACAGCACTGCCCTCTGCACACCAGATGTTCAAACCTGAGCACATGAGGGATACTTCATATTCAAAACACAGCCCAGATTAACCTACTTGTAAATCATATAAGCATGTATTTCTTTTTCAGTGAGTACACTTTTCACTAAAGCACTTGCTCCTAGAACATATTCTAAGCTAGTAGACACACACACACACACACATGTACACACACACACACGAACACACACACACGCACACGAACACACACACACACATACACACACATACACACATACACACACACACACACACACACACACACACACACACACGCCAATCCCAATAGAATCATTTTTAGGTTGTGATAATGATGTACAGCAGTTTCAATGTCAAGTATTTCACTATTTTCCTTCTATGCTTTGTAGTAACAAAAACCAAAAGATCTATGAGAATCCAAAATAGAAAGATTTACTTCCTTTGAAATAGCAAGGTTAACATAATAGCTTTACAAAATCCATTCATATCTCCTTTAGCAGATGATAACAAAGCACAGTGCTACTTTGTGAAATAATCAATTTATTTATAGACTTCAATGGTAAAATCGTCTCTGCTGGGAACTTAGGGCAGCCATTGTCTTCTATGTATTAGCACTCGGTGTTTAAAACAAACGAGAGACAGGTGGCATTAATCTCATTTAAAAATAGATAAAGCAAGCCCTGGCATGGCTGAAAATCATCCCTAATACTTAGATTTAATACATTTAGAGTCAGAGTAGAAACTAAGCCTATCAGGTTTTGCTTCATACAATGTGAGTTCATGTTCCAAACCTTTGAATGGAAGAGATATTTAGTATGCATTTGTTATTAAATTGCTTTGGTGTAATTAATCTGGCCAATTCGAACTGATGGTAGTTTTTAAGAGATTATATGGATTTGATTGCTGGTTTTGTACCATTGGCATTAATAGTTTCAGTGAATGCAAACGTCCTTTCTAATACTTTGACCAATATTTTGACCTAAATTAGAAATCAGCATTTGTGATGGTTTGTTGACTGTCAACTTGATGGGTTCAAGATCACTTAGGAGACATTTTTCAGGGTATGTCTCTGAGGGAATTTCTAGAGAAGATCCATTGAGTTGGGAGACCTGCTCTCATAGTGACCCAGACATAACAAGGTCCAAGGGAAAAGCAGTGTCACCCGACTACTTTTGTTTCTTCTTGAGCGAGTTTGCCTGTTATTGTTGCTGCTCTCCTCCACTGATATAACATCATCTTCATTGGCCTTGACGTGAAGTATAAAGAGCATTGACTCCCCAGGGAGTTTTAGAACTACAGCCTAGGACTGAGACCTGGAAACTACTGTTACATCCAGGTCTGTGGACTGAGAACCTACTAGCTAGGTTCTCAGAGTCTCCAGAATGTAAGTCAAACTAATACATTTCCTTCAGATATAGAATACCTCCATATACATTGTATTCATTCTCCTACTGTAGAGATCGCTGTCTATTACAGTTTCACTTGTTTCATTCTGCTGTGATTAGGTAGCTACTCATGAATTACGTGAACACTTGCAGACATTTGACCATGTTTATAGAGGATACAAATTCTGTATTATCTAAACAACCTTAAAATATCAATCATCTGAGTTTCCATTAATGCCAACTTCTAATCATTATGGCATTGTTCACATTATCAAATGAGATTTTGTGTTCATAAGGGGCAGGTCTGATAGAGGCAATACCTTCAGGGAGGCATGGAAGCCAAGATCTTGAATTCTTGAATTGGTTAACAGAAAAGTGAGCTCTAATACTAATTTTCTGTGTAAATTTGTTTGTGTTGTTTCATACTATACCTTATTTTCATATATCAAATACATCGATATGGTAGCTACTTCATAAGAGATTGTTGAAATTATTTTTTTATTCAATATATTTTTTATTTACATTTCAAATGATTTCCCCTTTTCTAACCCCCCACTCCCCGAAAGTCCCGTAAGCCCCCTTCTCTCCCCCTGTCCTCCCACCCACCCCTTCCCACTTCCCCGTTCTGGTTTTGCCGAATACTGCTTCACTGAGTCTTTCCAGAACAAGGGGCCACTCTTTCTTTCTTCTTGTACCTCATTTGATGTGTGGATTATGTTTTGGGTATTCCAGTTTTCTAGGTTAATATCCACTTATTAGTGAGTGCATGCCATGATTCAACTTTTGAGTGTGGGTTACCTCACTTAGTATGATGTTCTCTAGCTCCATCCATTTGCCTAATTGTTGAAATTATTAGACAATAAAAAATATTTGGAAAATGACTGATGGACCATAAATACTCAAGAAATCTTAGTATTATCAAACATCACTATTGCTATTGTTGAGATTGTCATTATTATTACAGTAGGGACTGGTCTTGAGGGAAATGTTACATCCCCAACTTTTTGATGCAATTCACAACTTATGAAAAGCCCTAGAGGGCATAGTCAGAATTCGTATGTATGTATGTATATATGTATGTATGTATATATGTATGTATGTGTATCTATACATATATAAATTCTCATATATATTCTCATATATATGTGTATATGTGTGTGTGCACATGTATGTATGATTTAGCTATCTGTATCTATCTATATTTTTCTCTCTCCTCCTCCATATATATATATATGGAGCTTAAGTAGATGGATGTATCATTGTGATAAAATGTCTAAGAGGGGTCATCTTGAAGGAGAATATATATATATATATATATATATATATATATATATATATATATATATATACATACAACATATATGAGAGAGATTTATTAGAATGTCTTACAAGGTGTAGTGTGAGTAGATTAACAGAGGAAATCTCCCCATAGAAAACCAAGAATTCAAGACTTCCTTACCCCATGAGACTGGATATATTAGTAGTCCCCATGTGGTACTAGACCCACAGGCAAGTCCTAGAAAGCTGCTCTTCTGCAGACTATATTGGAATCCCAAATCACTATGTTTTAATACCAATGAATGAATGTTTTATGAATAGGATAGATGGACATTCCAATGAGAGTGAAAGCAATCATGGTCAAAACCAAAGCTTCCTCCCTCCAGAAGATATGGCCCGGATTTATGGTGGTTCCTCTCAGTTCAAATTATTTAATCAAGAAAATCCCTTATATGTGTGCCCAGACAGTTAGGCTTTAGATGATTATAAATGTTGTCAAGTTGACAACCAAGATTGGCTATCACAGGCTTTCCCACAGAGTGAAAAACAGAAGTCATGACTCTCTTTTATGTACTAGACTTCTTAATGGAGAAGGGAAAGACAGTTGGTTAGGTGACTTCAAACTTCAGAAGATTTTATTTGCTCTTTGGACACTAAGCAAATATTCCAAGAAATATATGTGAAAGGAATAAGGATAGAACCCATTCACTCATTTAAAATGTATTTAATGAGTTATTATTGTAAGTCTGATACACATTCATCATGAATTGTGCACAATTTTGATTATGTATATAAAAACTACAATTGCAAATAGACTGCATGGTAAGGGGTGGCACAGAAGACATCAACAAGAATGAAATAATAAGATAAATGGATTGTGCTACACATTAGTAGAAAAAAGTACAAAGCAAAACAGTAAAATTTAAAGGTAATTCAGGAAGGATAAGACTACAATTTAAAATAGAATAACCAAAGAAGACCCCACATGGAAGATAGCATTTCATTCCAAGAACCAAAGGAAGTATTGTTGCACAGGAAAAAAAAAACATGTGGGAAACAGGTAGTCCTAAGGATTGAAATGAGGCCATGTATGGTGTCATGGTGTATGAAAAGCAAGAAGAAACCATTGCATTTGAGAGGAATGAACCAAGAAGAGGAAGGGAGGATGTGAAGGTGAGAGTCTGGTCTCTATGTGTATGTTTGTGAGTATGCACATGTGTGTATGTGTATGAATGTATGTGTTGCTTTTGTGTGTGTAGGTATGTCTGTATGCCCATGTATTTGCATGTGTACAAGTACATCTGAGTCTGTGAGCATGTGAATAATGTGTGTATGTGTGTGTGTGTGTGTGTGTGTGTGTGTGTGTGTGTGAGAGAGAGAGAGAGAGAGAGAGAGAGAGAGAGAGAGAGAGAGAGAAAGAGAGATTTAAAAATATTTCTAAGCCACTGCTATTTTTTCTAGGTGATAGAGAAATTTATTTGCAGGATTGAGATGATGGATGTATTAGTTCTTTTACTCATTGCTCTGATAAAAGTGCCTAAGAAGGGACATCTTAAAGGAGAAAGGACTCATTTTGGTTCATGGTTAAGGTACAGTATGGTGGAACAGGGAAGGCATGGCAGTGGGTGTAGTTCTAGGTTGCCAAGGCACATGTGACAGAGCCATGCTATAAACATCAAGGCCCACCACATAGTGACCCACTTTCTTTCAGCTTGTTCCCATTTCATAAAAATACCAAAACTTTTCCAAAAGTTGCCATTGAGGGCAAGTACTCAAACACACACAACATTTTAGGGTTATTTACATCTAGAGGTTCAGCCATCTTGTAATGCAAAATGCATTAAGTTAAATTCCAATATTTGTCATAGTCTTATAGTTCTAATGCTGCTCAAAAGTCCAAAGACTCTTGAGATTCAAGATAATCTCTTAACTATGAGTCACTACAAAGCAAATAACAAGTTGTCTACTGTACAGTGGCACAGGGCAAAAATTCTCATTTTAAAATGAAGGAACGAAAGTAGAGTTAGGGATGACTGAACCAAAATAAGACTGAATCCCATCAGGGCAAGTATCAGATCCTATCATGTTTGGAACCTGTTACATGCTGTTGAAAAGAAGTCATGGTCTACACTGAACATTCTTCAAAGGCTGATTGAGTTGTAGGGATTTCAATGATTGTGGAGAGATTAGGAGTTTCGGGTTCAGAGCCTAATTACAAATGATCATAGCCTTAATAGCCTTGATAGCCACTACCTGTCCACCTATATATCCTTGTGCCTAGCAAATTAAACATTTTGTGATACATTAACAGACCATTAACTTCCACCAACCCAAAAGCTATGAATGTCATCGAGCCTCGGCTTATTCCTGTATCAAAAGATGTAACCCTGTTTTACAATGCAAACATCTTATTCTCTGTCACCCTTGTGACCCAGGGTTGTACCTCAACAGCTGCAATACCAACCAACTCATATTATGAACTACCCTATCATCTCATTTATATAAAAAGAAATTTTTCCTTAGTAACCTTTTGATATCTAATTTCAGAAACCACCCAAAACTGTATCTAGGGCAACTGGAACAGCACTTAGCTATCATTTGAAAAACCCACACCCATTCTTTTCAGTGTGCCTTATTGCTTCCCTAGAATTCTTTCTACTCACGCCTACTGTTTTAAGATATCTTTTAATAAATGTCAGATCTGCTTAATACTGACTTGTTCTGAAATTACTATTTGTGAGGAAGCCAAGGCTCTCTCTTTATTTTAATAAAAGATAAGTGAACTCTTTGTCTATGGCTGGCAGCAAGGTAGAACAATGTTTCAACCCCTGCCACTGCTGATATCCATTCCTTCAGAAATTCGCAGCATTCCAGGACTTCTCTATCTCACAGCTTCTCTTACTAGGTTTACTATTGCTCTGATGAAACACCAGGATTAAAATCAAGTGTGGCCAAAAGAGGTTACTTATATTTTCACATCGCAGTCCAACACTGAAGGAGGTCAGGACAAGAACACAAACAGGGCTGAAACATGGAGGCAGGAGCTGATGCACAGGCCTTGGAGGAATGATGCTTATTGGTTTGCCTCTTTTGTTTTGTTTTGTATTTTCTTTTCTCATAGAATCCAAGATCACCAACCCAGGGGTGGCATCAACCACAATGGCTGAGCCCTTGCATATCAGTTGCTAAGAAAATGGACAATAGACTTGTCTACATTCAGATCTTATGGAGGCTTTTTTTTTTAAATAATTGAAACTCCTTCTCCAATGACTGCTGCTTTTGCCAAGTTGAAGTAAAAAGCAGTTAGCACACAGCTCCAAACTTTTCCTCATTCTTCCTGCTAACTAGTTAATTGTCCTAATAGCAATATGTTTAGATTTATCTCAGTCATGATTTAACTTCTTGCTATCATTTTTTATATTAGTGACATTTGTCATTGCTATGATGAAATCCATAACCACAGGCAATTTGAGAGAATAATAGTTCATTATGGCTCATGGTTTTAGAATACAATTCACTATGGTCAAGGATTTTCAGAGATTTTAGCTCTTGTAGCCAGAGTCTGAGGTGACTTACTTATGTTTTGATTAAGAGACAGAGGGCTAGGCTGTAGGGCCACACTATAGATCTGAAGTTCTGCCCAATAGTCATCTACTTCTGCAAGTTAAATCTTACCTCCTATATGTATCTCCAGCTCAAGAAACACCATGACTCACTGAGCACAGTCTAAACATAGGGGATCAAGTATTCAAAGATATGTGGGATACCTTTTATACCAAACACTAATGATGAGTGATACAATTTGACTTATATTTTAAATGATAAAATTTTGATTTTTATTGATTATAGAGTATATAAGGACAAAGTTAAAAATGGATGTGCAGATAGATAGTATAATAAGATGGCTAGCTGCTTCATGAAAGTTGATAGAGTTCAGCTGTTTCATTAAGATTTGTGGGTAGGGTAAATTGGGAGTTTAAGAGAAAAATATGAAAGATCTCAGGGGTGGTGGGTCTAGATTAATTGAGACTGCTGATCTTCCTACAGGATTGCCCTTTTTAGGTTGGGAGGGTGTATGGGATGTGGAACAACCAGAAGGTGGACGGGGTGGGAATAAAATATGGAGTGTAAAAATTTTAGTTAACTAATTAATTAATAAAAAGAACCCAGATTAAAAACTGGGTTTACTGTTCCAAATTGGGAAAAAAGGAGAAAAATATGAAATGTAGGTAACTCCAAGATTTTGTCTTCAGCTGCCAAAAGGGCAGAGTTACTATTTAACATGATTGGGATTATAAGGAAATAGAATAAGCCTGTATAATCATCTAGATGTCATTAGCACACAGCCTTAATTCCATCACTTAGGAGAGAGCAGGGAAATCTCTGTGAGTCCAAACCACTCTGATTTACACACTGAGTTCCAGGGCAGGCAGAGTTGCATGCAGAGACGCTATCTCAAGAAAATAAAAGAAAAGCATATAAAATTACATAATGGTAGAAATGACAAAAATGTATATACAGATATGAATGCATAAATGAAGCCTATTAAGCCTCAAAAATCTCAGAACTAGATAATAGGACAATCTCCTAGAGTCATCAGTTTATAAATAGCCTTTAAAGCCATCACTGAAATGATGGCACCAAGGAAGTAATGTGGTCAGAAAAGATGAGAATTTAACAGCTAAAGTCTGATGTCCATGCTGATGAACAGGAGTCGGTAAAAAAGTTCGGAGACACGGATGCAGAAAGAAAGCTGCAGGCTGGGGTGATGAAAGTCAAATTAGGACAGGTTTAAGTATCAGGACTACCCGTGGAGTTTTAAAAGATGAAGGCATGAGGCATATTCAACACTAAATGAATTGGAAGTTCCTTTGAATGGGAAGTTAGTCTGACCCTGCCCTTGTTCTGTAGTACAACTCTAGAAGGGTGCTTTGAAAGAGAAACTCAGACATGTACTCACAATGTATTATGACCAGGGCACCAATGGCAGCTAAAATGTGGTCACTTCTCATCTGATACCAAGAGTTTTTTAAAAAATTACATTTAATATTATTTTTAAACCAAAGGTATGGCCAATAAGAGTATGCTAGTAGGATGGGGTGAGTACCAATGGACAATCTTTCCTCTGTCTTCTCAAAGCAATTCCTTTCAGAACTCACAGTATCAAATTGATAATTTTAGTAATCACGCTTAGTAAATTAATTAGAGGGTAAGAGCCATTCCCTCTCGGGAAATCTGTGCCTTCCATTAACTTCCATACAACTTCATTCAACTTTATAACTTGGGATTTGCTCTTCTTTCTAATGCTTTCTATATTTCTGTCTAAATTGTTGGGAGAATCCTTAAGGAAATAAGGGTCAGATCTTCTGCTGTCTGGATTATGGCTTAGCTACAACTTCTTCAATTTCTGATTTTGGCAACTGTCTGTGCTTAGTAATTACCTACAGTCATTATAATACCTCCCTCAGCCTACCCCAGGGTCCCTGGCAATTTGCATTTATGATGTATGGCTTTCATTATTACTGAAACTGGTGCTAGCATTTCACCTTGTGTGTTCTCTGGAATTGGGTCACATGCAAGGCTGTTTCTGAGCTTAGATGCAAGGCAGACGGATGTAATTATATTATTAGCACGTCGTGGGGATTCTGAGATATCTGCAGACCAGCAAATATCTGGTTTCCGATGACAATATCCAGGCTCATCAGAAGTTTGGTAAATAGCCATGTCACTTTCTCTGCCTTTAATCAACACACATTACACTCCTATGAAGGCTGTCACCTTGTTATCCATAGAGACATTGCTATGTGTATTCCTTAGCTATACCTCTGATGTTTCATCTTTCAAAAGCAGTTAGCCAACTAAGGAAGAATAACCTCACAATGTGTTTTAAGAGTTTAGTCTTAGGAGCTTTAAGACGAGTGAGAAAGTTTTCACCATTTCTTTCAAGCCCCATGACTCTGTGCCAGATGTTTGCCCACTCAGAATCTCAACTTACATGCCTTAAAACACCAGTGACAGCTGCTGTATGGTGAACTGAATATCCTTATACTCAAAAAGCATTTTAATAAATGGCAGAACTTGCCCATAAATTATTTTAATTATTAGCAATCTAGTGTAAATAGTGGACTCAGCCATAATCCATAATCTATATCCCCACAAAATAAAATCTTATTTTAAAATTAGACTTATATTATAAATGATTGCTTAAAATAGGATTGCTCGATCTTGTAACACTCACTTGTTTATGCAACACAGATCTGCTTGTGGGGCCTCATTACTAAAAATAATGCCTTTATCCTATGTATTCTGCACACATACACACACACACACACACACACACACACACACACACACACACTGCTCTTTTGCAATAGTACATTGAGGACTTTTAAAAGAATATTTAAACAGTTGAATTACTGCCTTGATGTGAATCCAGTTTGGCTCTTACTAAAAGAGTGGCTAACTGACACAGGTTTGGTATGAACTGAAGAACTGCCCTGCCTGCATGACCGAATGATGCCTGAATATGGATGTAGGCTCATTTGACCAAAGGGGAACACTAAATATTGCTAGGGTCCCTCCAAAAATATACAAGATTTGCCCATTGGTTACCTTCCCTGGTCTATTTCCCATTCTTCCTGCCCATCTTGTTCATGCTCTTTTCGTTTCTCATGTGTATCCTTTCACAACAAAACTTCCCCCAACTCCCAAATTCTCAGTCTCTTACAAAAATATTCTTTTTCTTCCTTGTACTGTAGCCTTTTTTCCTGCCCATATAATCCTGATCTAAAGTAGTTACTGAGGTCAAATTATTAAACACAGAATAAATGTTCCACCTATTACTCAGGGTCAGTTTTCACATGAATCTAATGACTATCTTCTGAGTAGATGGGATCAATTTTGTCTCTTCATAGGGAAGATGGCCTCCTCCAGTAGAGTAAATTTAACAGTCCTTCATAGACAACAGAACACTAGAATTTTCACGTCATAAAATGGTTGTACTTTATTTCCTACAAAAATTACTGTTATTATGGGGGTCACAAAAGAAAAAAAGTCATGAAGAATTAAGAGCTCTATACCTCATTGACACCTCTGTCCCACTTTTGTTACTATAGAGTCAAACTAGTTGTAAGTATCATTGCTATCATAAGAATGAGATAGTCAGAGCAATTGTTTCCATACTGTATGAAAATGATGTATAAGAAAGGTATTTCACTTCTCATTGTCTGTAGATGTCAACAACAAATTTTGGAGAATTAAAGAGAGAGAATGGCCAATTGCTTACTCCTGGGCTTTCATAGTCATGCTAAGTTTATTTTTCTGGAGCCTGTCTTAGATATATAATTCATGTAATAGAAAATCTAACAGTTATTAGTATGTTCAAAGACTTGTTAAGTTATCATTGCAATGGATTTTACTATCAACCCCAATTGTCATCATCCCCGAAAAATCTTGACTCATTGGTATTATTTCTATTTCCACTCCACCAAACTCTACACAACCTCCAGTCTACTGTGACCATTGTTAAATTTGCTCATTTTGGGCATTTCATATGTATGGGATCATATATTTCATTCTCTTTTGTGACTTTCTTCTTTGAATTTGAATATTGTGCCTAATATTTTTCCATGCTGTAGTATGTACAAATGATTTATTCATATTTTGGAATGGCTGAATGTTATTATCTATTTGGTATTAGATAATGTATCACTGAGCATCATATTTTATTCATTTCTTATAAGTTGATGAATATGTTGCATTTCTATAGTTTGGATACATCAATAATATTGCCATAAATATTTTCATGCAGGTTTTTGTATACATGCATGTTTTTATTTTGGGGGAATTTATGTAGAAGAGAAACTGATAGTCCATTTGTTAGTACATTTTATTTCCTGGAGAACCATCAAAGAAAGAGTGGCTGTAGCATTTTGTAGTGCTATTTCTGGTATGTGAACTTTTGGATTACATTCTCACCAACTTTTATTACTGTTTGTCATTTTTCTTATAGTCAGTCAACCAGATGTGAGATAACATACTTTTACTTGTAGCTTTCTGGTAGTAAAGGTGATAGCTTTTCATGTTTCTGTTTTTAAGATATGTAGATCCTTTGGTCCTTTGCAAATTAGGCTGTTTGTCTTTTATTATAGAGTTATGAGAATCCTCTTACTGTAGATACAAGTCCTTTATCATTATCTGAAAATGACACAGGAAACAGTGCTTCTATAACCAGGTGAAAAAAAGTATTAGAAACTGCCACAGTAATTTCTTTTGTGTAATTAGAAGAGATTATTATAAAGAAAACCAGAGCATGGGGGGAAATATTGGTATTCCTGGAGCCAGGAGCTGGGAGATAACACAAAGACAAAGCCACAAGAAGCCACGAAAGGATGGGAGGCAGTAGCAGGTGCAGGAGGCAGGGCTGTGGTGATGCTTGAGCAGATGGTCCACACAGCATACAGCTTGTCCCAGAGCCTGGACTCCAAAGTCCAAGCAGCACATTAAATACATCTCAGTTTCATGGTGGAGTACTGGTATTGAAACTTAAGTTTCAATACTTCTAACTTATACATACACACATATATACATATTACACACACACATAAACACACACACACAGACAGACAGACAGACATATGCATTACAAAGGTACACATAGCACACATACAAGCAAAGACACATACCAAAAAGATATAGACACAAACACATGCAAACATATACACACATAGACAGACACACACACAAATACATAGACACACACATACAGAACAACAACAAATGAATAAACAAACAAAAACCTGGCAAGTTATTGTATAAATGAGTACTCGTCATATAATATATAATGTATTACACAACATATGATAGGAGAGAGATTAAGAATTGGTCTTTCTTGGTGCACTATATGGAGACATTAATTTGATGATTTTCTATATCACTATATTTGCAAGATAATAAAAATACAAAATAAATAAAAATATAAAAAACAATATGAATAAGAATACAAAACAATGAACCATGGTTTTTATTTTGTTCTATTTTATTTTCTTTCTAGTTTTCTAAAACTTAGAGTTTAGAATTTGCAAAAGATTTTTAAAATATGAAATTTTTTCCAGAAAAAGCAAAACAAATACCCCAAATGAAAATAGCCAACTATCAAGAACTTGAGTTCATGACTAAAGGACTCGGGAATCAATCTTAAAAACTTCTGATTGCCCAGCTTAGAATAAATTGATATTAATGAGAGTTAAAGAAATATATGACACAAATAAATTAAATATACGATTTCATAATAGCACAAGTAAAATATTACTTATCATATTTGGAAGATTCTAGAAACAAAGTCATTATCATTATTTCATAATATAATAAATTGGGTCAAAGAACTGAGACGTTTATCCATAAAATCTTAGCCAAAAGGTTAAGAAGTGACTGCTTTTTCAGGAACTGCTCTTGAGTGTGACCACATACTTACTGAACAATGATCTGTTATTTAAGCATCTCAGCTAGTAAAGTGAAAAGATCACAAAATTAGAATAGGGTCATGTTACAATCCTGGATGAAACAGAGAATGTAGGCAATGATTGTTAGTGGCTACTGACATTAAATACGGGAAGATAATTCACTTTAATGCCTTTGGGAGACAAGCTGTATGTGTGTATGTATGGAATACTATAACAGAATTTCTAGTGTTCCTACATACATCTAAAAAATTCAAGAAGTAAAATGGGGAAAAATTAACTATCCAGATGGATATATAGTCAACACTGTATTTGGGCTTGGGGTATTGGGAATGTTGTTACTTACATATTGTCCATTAAAGGGTAAATATAAAGTGTTAAAATAACTATGTAGACTGAATAGGAATAACTTCTCATACTATTGAGGGACAAGAAGAATTTTATTGATGCCACTGTATATGGGAATAGTACTAGAACCCATGGCAGGGAGATGACAATGTAAGCTAGAATTGACAAAACAAAAAACATACAAAGGGGCAATATATCAAGAGTAAGAAATTTTGTGGGGGTGGTCATTTATATTCCTTCTGAACCACCCTGTTGAGTCATTCTCTTGAAATGTTCTTGACAAATGCCTGACATCTCCAGGCTATGTTTTCATCAATGTCTTTGTAGGGATAGCCTTGTCTGTCTCAGTCTGGTCCATAGTTCTTCAAAGATACCTTCTCATATCCATGATGCTGAGTCCATTTGGAAATTTTTTTAAAAATTGATGTATTTAAATATACTGTTCAATTACACTGTTTGGATTTACTGTATATGTATGTATGTTACTGAAGTTGGTTCTATTTAAATAATTAAAGCATTTTAATTTTGAAAAAAAGAGAATCCTGATTTGAACAAGTAATTATTGAGCAGGAATGCATATTTAAACAAGAACTAGATACTATATACTATTAAGAAATAACCATGGATTCTAATTAGATGTAAGAATGGAATACTTATTCTTTGTGTGTATCCTGATATACTTCTTCATGAAATTATATTATGGATATTTGACAATTTATTACAATGATTTAGTGGTGTAGAAAGAAAAGCACAAGGGTGTTGATAAGATAAAGTTATACAATAGTTTATAATTGCTAAATTTAGATACTAGAACAGATATACCGACTCTTCTACATTTGTATGTGTTTACAAAATTATGTTTATTTTTATGAAATTTATTATAGGATTCACCCCTTCTAAGTAGGTAGATTCTAGCTGTGAGAAAGCTGTAAGAAAGATGGGAACAAGCCCTCCCACTAACAGAGACCACAGCCAGCCTGGCTACTGTCACCTTGCATGGGTCACATGTTACTCAAGCCATACTGCTCTATTCAAAGGAAGAGTGACCCATACCTAGTGGCCTACATTTCATATGTATTGGTTATGCAGCATGGATCATAGGTTAGCTAAGCATGTTTCCTCACAAGGCAATCCTCCCTTCCCTCCAAAATCTTTAAAAGTAGGCAGGTTGTTTTGTCTATAAGTCAGAAACTCGCCTCAGGGCTCACTATATTGCCTGCTGTGGTGTTAATTTATTGCTCAATTAAAGGAAATTCAACTGAGCACCCCTTTGTCTTTCTTGAGTCCCTTAACTCTTCTCCTTACACCTAATAAATATATGATTTATTAGTTAGGTTAGATTGAAGAACTGAACCCTTGCTTTAACACTCAGAAATTAAGGTCATTAGAGTAGTATTATGATACTCATGAAAGGGGGAAACAAAGTCAGAAAGAAACCAAAAGGGAAACAAAGTGATCAGACCACCTGGAAGAAATGTTTACTTAGAGTTACCTTATAAAACAACCTCTAATTATCTTGTTTTACTAAAGGAAGCTTCCTAACTTCTGCATTCCTAATTTACTTCTGCAAACATACTCGTGTTGGTTTCAATAAGAACTGTCCCATAGTCTCATATGTTTAAATGTTTGGTCACCTGTTGAACTGTTTGGGAAAGATTATGGGGTGTGGACTTGTTTAAGGAGGTGGCACTGGGCATGGGATTTGAGGTTTCAGAAAGCCTCCCCATTCTCAGCGAGCTGTCTCTGCCTGTTGCTTGTGGGTCAAGATGTGGGCTCTCGGGCACAGTTCCAGCAGGAATTCCTGCCTACTGTCATCCTCCCTTTCTGAACTCAATTTCTGAAACTTAAAGCTCCCAAATAAACTCTTCTTTCTGTAAATTGCCTTAGTTGTAGTGTGTTGGCAGCCGCCCGTACCACGCCTAAAGATGGGGCCGGTTTCCTGTGCATGAGTCAGCAGGACACGGCTATTGTCCACCCCGAAGGACACAGTGTGCATGACCCAAGTATGTCACAGCCCGCTCTCGGGGCATGCTAATTGGGCATTGAGACCTGCACCAATCAGGTAGCGACACGAGTCTCCAAACCATATATAAACTGTGCCCTTTTCTCCCTCGGGTCCCCTGCTCAAGAAAGCTGTACAATAAAAGAATGTCCGCAGAAGGATCCTGTTGCCGTGCGCTGTTCTTGCTGGCAAGACAATAGGCGCGCAACAGTGGTGTTTTGTGATAGTCATTGCAAAGCAACTAAGACAATACCTAAACACAAGGAGGTAATTTAATATTTTGATCTTAGTCTCACAGAAACCCTAACGTCCGTAGAAACTTAAGATGACAAGTGTCGGTACAGTTAACAATAATGCTGAAAAGTCTACAGACAATGTAAAAAACTTGGCTTTTGGCTTCAGAATCTAAAGTTATTAAATATAGAGATACTTGTGAAGCACAGAAGCAACTCTGCAGAACCCCTTAAGTCAGTGCTCAGAGTTATGGAGGTGACTTTTCAACTCCCATTAACATAATAAATTTTTCTTATCCTTTATTCTGTCTTTGGTGCCTGTTTCATTTCCCAATAAACTGCTGCATTACTGTTGATGCAACATCACAGCAAAATAACTGGACATGTTTGGGTCATCTGCCTTTGGGAATTAGATCTTTGCACCCCAGAACTCAAGATGGAACAGACGGTACACCTCCAGTGAAAGATGTATAAAATGTGTCCTCACAGATAATGTGGTGTCATGGACTAAGGCAGACTGGGTCCCCAAACCTACTGCTATTACTACAAGTTGTTTTGCCTGTTGTGGGTCTTAGAATTCAGACATTTAATTTCCTGACTCCAATTCTTCCATTTCCCTCTCTTGTCTCTCTCTTGGAAAGAGAATTAGCTGGGATGCTTTTCAGGAAAGTGGTTAGTTCTCTGAAGCACTGGGCTCATACCCAGGAAATCAAACCATATTAGGAATTAAACTAATTGAAAACAAGCCCCCAGGAGGGGCTGGCAA
Organism: Apodemus sylvaticus; assembly: GCF_947179515.1. Classification (NCBI taxonomy): domain Eukaryota; kingdom Metazoa; phylum Chordata; class Mammalia; order Rodentia; family Muridae; genus Apodemus; species Apodemus sylvaticus. Next base: position 76,638,266 of record NC_067476.1, read on the forward strand.
ATTAACAACAGCTCCTTGACTGGCACAGGTGGCCCTCTCTTTGTACAACAGGTGGTCCCTGTGAAATCACATGCTAATTGAGCTTATGAAAAAAAATCTAATGGTTCTTTGGGAGAAATTTGAAGTTAACAGTTTCCTAGCACATTTTATGACCGTGAGTCACTCTATCCTTGTTTTTCTCCTTTATATATATGAATTGGTCCATCACATTAGGAATATATAGATGAGCTGGGCGAGTGACATGCCATCCATATCAAGGCATCTTCACTTTGACTTCAAGTTAATATAAAGAAGGAAGTACAGACATCCCGGTTATAGGGGTGAGTCTGGGAACAATGATGTGAATGACTGTGTTTTGGGGGCTGTACGATCTGAAGGTTTTCTTTATCGCTTATCAGATTGTTAACTTTAAGTGAGAGCTAGCTCCCTTTGAATCTGAAAACAATAAAATTTCACTTTCTCATTTCTAATCTAGTAATAGATGCCTTTGAAGATTGTTGTGGTGATAATAGCCTCAATAGGCCAGTGCCTGGCAACTGGTAGAATTCATGGGCTTAAGGTATTTGGTGAATTTCAACCAAATATATCGATCATGTAATTGTTAATATAATTTTAACTGTCAAGACACTGCAACCATAATAAATATTACCACTAATTGTTAGTCCTTATAGAGAACTTGGAGCTTACATAGATCTATTACCCAAGTTTTCTGATCCTGGGGGATAAAATTACTCAAGAATATCACAGAGCCAGCACTGACTACTCACCTACTGTTAGTTTTTCTTTTCATTTTATTTAATTCTACTATGCATATGTATGTGGGTTGCAGGTATGTATGTGCCAGAGCATGCTTTGATAACTTTATGTTTTTGGTCCTCTCTTATCACTGTGGTGGATTAAACTCACATTGTCAGATGTGTGCAGAGCATCAAGTGTCTTTACTGTTAAGCCACCTCACAGCTCTCTAGTTACTCCTCTTCTTGTACATGTCCATGCTAATGCTACTAAGAATAAACACTGGAGCCTGAATAAATGGGAGTCTGACCATTGAATTAAAAGAATTCTGTCTTAAAAAAACATAAGGTAGGGAACACTAGAAAAAGTCACTTGAGCTTGACCTATGGAACACACACACACACACACACACACACACATACACACTTTCCTTGATTAAAACATCATTTCTTTCCCTCTTCAGTAATTCTCTGACTTTCAGTGTTTACTAGCCTATTAATCTGTATAATTTTTTGGCTGTAAATCTTTACCTAAACCATTATTTTTAAAATAAGTCATAGCAAGTAAATACATCCAAGTACTAGAAAAATTGTCTGTAAATTGCTATTATGATTATAGGGCTTTTCAAAGTAACATTTTTAGATTTCTCAAATTTCTGAACTTTTTGTTTAAAGCATAAAAGTTTGCTTTTTGCTTCACATTGCAGGTTGTCATTTCAATTATCATTCTCCTGCTATGTCATGAACACTTGACACAGAAATGTTATATCCAGTAGATGCAGGACAACTCAATAAATGGGTCAAAAGACTAAGTCAATTGTGTTTTATTGTATAACATCTTTTTACTTGAATCATTTTTAAGATGAAAAATTTGCACCTCAAAGTAACTAAGTACCCTGAATGTTGGTTCCCAACATTCTCCAGTTGGGAGAACTCCAGTTCCGTGTTTTCTGATTCTTTATTCTGGTCTCATGGGCCAAGTATACTTATTGTGCACAATCACATGTGTGGGCAAACCTCTCATAGACATGAAATAAAAGTGCATAAATACATTTAAAAGTAAGTAAATTAAATAATTTTTAAAAAGAACCCCCAAACCTTATGTATGATACCAAAAGTATCTCATTGTTATGGTAATGGGGATATTAATTTTTCTATGCCAAAGGCTCTTCAGTAAAGTATGTCACATCTATCAGAAAGAAATTATAAGGACACTCAGTAACTTTTCTAAACCAATCTATCCTTCTGTTCCAACGTGGACACAATACCTGGGATAGTGAGACTGGTGTAGCAGCAGTAATATTAGAATTCATGAAGCTGAGACAGAATGACTGCCATGACTTTGAGGCTACCCTGAGATACAGAGTAAGATTTGTCACCAAGCCCCCCAAATATCCCAGCTGATGCTATAGAATATTATAGACTTTATTTTACTGAAAAATTAGAAATGTATGCCCTATCTTCTTAATTTTTAAAATGTATCTAGTTGACTCTTGAAAATAAAGTTTGAAAATAAGGAAGAAATGAAATCGCCAGAGTTTTATCTCTTTCTCCAAACAAGCATTGTTCTTGAGCAATAAAGTCGGGCAGATCTAGCAGGCCCCCAGCAACACTTGCTAATTGGCTGTGTTTTGTTCTGAGCTCTCATTGGCTCTTTTCACTATGGCATAAGAAGAAGTCCCAGATGGTCCTTCTAAAACTGCGCCATGTGCTCCGGGCATTGGCCAGTCCATCTGGCCTTCTATGAATATTAATGGATATTTCACCTGAGCCCTTGAAGTCAACAATGGAAATGTACTTGGTTCTCATGTTCCTGGAGTTGCCAAAAAATAAATCAGAGAAGACAAAACACCGTGTTCCCCAGATAGCAATCCTTCTCTGTTTAGAATTGTGTTAACCTTTTTTGTCTTGCAGTCTTATCAGGAATCTTAGGGACTTATAAGGCCACATTTCAAACTCATCCCATTTCCTTTTTAACTATATCTCTGCCTTTCTTAGCCACCTTTATTCACCAATCTATACCAAATCTTCTGAATTACAGTGTGTCTTGTGGATTGACTCATGATTTCTTTTCACTTTATTATGCTGTATGCTATATATTCAGTAGAAACAGCATTTTGAATTTTGACTTAAATGTTGACTGGAAGTGTGAGCCAGTGTTCACCTTTAATGTTGAACAGAGTAGTAAGAGACCTGCAGTCCCATGTATACAGTAGTAAGAGACCTGCAGTCCCATGTATACAGTAGTAAGAGACCTGCAGTCCCATGTATACAGTAGTAAGAGACCTGCAGTCCCATGTATACAGTAGTAAGAGACCTGCAGTCCCATGTATACATAATCAAAAGGGTAGATGACTGTGATAAGTGAGGACAATGTCACTATGGAGATGAAGCTGTGCATTTTTCTATTATTCCGTATTGTGCCAATCAGTGTGTTTTCAGGCGGTGCCTTGCTTTGAGAGGTTCCATTTTACAAGCAGCTTTTGCTTGCATTTTGAATATGGAGGATACATGTATTTTGATGGACATATCAATACATCTGTTTAGCAGCAAATACAAAGCACAGAGTGATCTAAGGCATATTCCTGGTAGTAGGAAGGGTGCCACCTTATAAATTGTTGGAACTGGATTTAGATTGTAGGAGAATATGGACATATGAAAATCCTTCCAGGGTAACTAAGCCCCAAAACTCATTGAACATACCAGACTAAGAAAGGGTAAACTTCTCTCAAATGGACCCCATGAAGACGTTGTATTAGTCAGTGTTCTCTAAAGGACAGAACTGCTAGAATGAATATATATGTATTAAAAATAGCCTAGATTGGCCTCCAGGATGGGCTTGGCAGTGCAACTATGTCTGTTTCAATTCAAGGAGACTAAAACTCTATTGTTCAGTACACAAAGCTCAATATCTCAACCTGGCACTGAAGACCTAGAGGATACCTGAGTTGCTGATGGTCTTCAGTTTATATTAGAATTCTAAACAAGTTTGTCCTAATTTCAGCAAAGGAACACAGCAGCAGCAGCAGCATAGTTGAACATCTCAGGGATAGTGAGGACAGGCAGGAAAAAAGCAATTTCCTTCTTCCATGACTTTCATTTATTCATTCATTCATTCATCCATCCATTCATTATTTATTTTATTATTTATTTATTCACTTATTGTTTGTTATCATAATAATTTATTTTAAAGCAGATCTAAGAATGTTCTTTGAAGTCTTTTAAAAAACAGAGTAAAAAATTTTCTTAAATAATGTGTTGTCCGATGAATACCTATAAGAAAACAACATTGTCTTATAGATAACTTGTCATTTAAAAAACACAAGAGCAGTATATTGAGAAAACAATTGTAGCATAAATGCAGAAAAATACAGAAATTAACCCATGAAATCTTTAACTTCGAAGCATAATAGGATCCCTAAACTTTGCTTTCTACTGGCACATGGGACCTGGGTACAGACGATCAAATATATCAAATATGCATATATTTGCATATATACATATGCAATATGCATAATAATATATACATATATATATGCATAATAAGATTTGACATGAATGCCATGGATTTTATTTTTTGCTAAAGAATAGCAATTTGAACAATAATAAAGAAAATCTAGAAAGGTTTTAGTTAAATGATTGTTCTTTTTTTTCCTGTACTTTTGACAAATCAGTTTTTATTTAACATAAGCTTACATGTCAAATTTGTAAATAAATAAAAGGATCTTCCATGTCTTTTTGGATTACCACTAGGTGTTGCCCATATTGGGGGTGAGTCTTCCTTTTCTAAATAGCCAGATCAAGAAAATCCTATACAGGAATGTTCAGTTTGTGTCTTGGATGATTCCAGAAGCAATCACATTGACAATGAAGATTAGCCAACCTAAGACCAAAATGGATACCTAGTCCCTTGACACAGAAGACTCCATCAACCTGCCATCCAGCAACTGTAGAAGCAGGCAAGGGCCTAATAGGAAGAAAACTCCTTGGTGTACCAAAGGCTTCTACCCCACTAGATTTCTGCAGTTGATATGACTGCTGGAATATCTGATTTTCTATCTTTCTAGTCCTCCTGTTTGTATGTCTGGACCTTCCATCCATTTACCCTCCAAGGACAGCTATTCCTTTTACCTTGCTTCTGCAGCTCAACTCTAAGCCTGTTTCCTAACTCTACAATAGCAGCAGAAGTGTGTATCTCCAGAGACCTCCCTCCAGGACTGCTTCTTTTAACCCCAAAGAGCATCTTTATTAGTTCTGTTTCGCAAGCCCCTGACAACTTTTTGAGCTCTAACTTATAACATATACCCTATAACCTAACTTTCCTGCATAATACATGATCTCAGAGTCAATATTAGTAATTATGATTTGAATAAATAAACTTGTATTTTTCTTGGCAAAACTATTAAGAAAAGTAGAAGTATCTGACAGAGTTCTGCCACAAAAACCTGTGAATTTATTCTTATTCAATACATTCTGACATTGTGGAAAAACATATGTGAACACCTTTGTTTTGATACAGCACACTCATAATGATCAGTGGGTACTAAAGTTCTGGATATTAGGTGTTTTGAATGTGTCTTTTATATATGACCTGCTCAGTTTAAAATGAGCCTTTCAGAAAGCAACCCCTTTATGAAATGTGGAGGGTCTCTATTTTCTTTTCAGTGGTCAGATGCTAAAGAAAACAATGTTAATTTGTCATGTGTTGCCAATATTATAAAGATATCTGTGACATTTCCCCATTTTATAGTTAATTAGTTTGCAATTAAAAAAGAGAAAATTACTTGCTCACTGAATTGGCAACATGTGCACACACACCCAGGCATTGCACAGCATTTTGTCCAATAGGCCACATCTATAACAGCAATTTCATAAGATGACAATGAAGTCAAAATATTCCTGTCACCAGGGACATAGCTGCTGTCACACTGAAGTGTCGGCATTACTTACATTACTTATGTTGGTGTCACTGATGAAACCAAACCTAATATGATGCCAGTTTAAAAAAGAACAGAGTATAACAGTGTATAGTGCATCACACCTGATGATGATAATGGTAACTTACCAGTTTATGTATCTACTTCACTATTTTTTATAGTTGCCTTAGAGAAAACCTCCACTTATAAAAATTTTACTTTGTAACAATATGTCATTTTGGGGTAGCAACATTATACATTTTATGCTTACTCTTTTATTTGTAACATTTGCTTTTGTACTTGATGTATGTGTGTGTGTGTGTATCTATATGTACATATGTGTGTGTATGAACATGTGAGTAAGAATTTAGAGACTGTAGATATTTTTCTCGATAATTTTCAATATTATGTTTTAAGAAAGGGACTGTCATCAATCTGGAGCACATTGATGAGGCTAGAATGATCCCCAAGGATTCACCTGTCTCTATTCAATTCCTCTTAGGACTTCTGTGTGGATACCAGCAATCCAAACTCAGATCCATATATCTCTATATCGTATACTTTGCCAACAGAGCCATCTCTCCAGCCTTGATGTTATCTTTGGCTGTTTTGATCATCAAATATCTCAATGAATATAAAATATGTATCTATTAGGTTCATAGTGAGTGGTTTCATCCAGATTTGTCTAAGTATACTTGATAGTATTCATGTAATAACAAAATTGATTAATAACACATGTTCCACATCCTGCTCCTGAGAGTCAGGGGTTGGGGGGAGATACTAGCATATGATCTCTTTTCCATTAACAAACTTACACTTTTAAAAACTATGTCAAAATCTGTTGCTGAAACCCAAAGTGATGGCTGTTGCATCTAGCCATATATATGACTCTTGACATATTATTAGGATTTTGAATCCAAGTATGTTTTACTGCAAAAACAAAATATTAGGACATGATGACATGGCAATGGGGTAAAACTGTGAATCCAAAAAAAAAAAAAAAAGGTACTATCATGCAAAGCACAGAAAGTGTTTAAAAACAAACACAGCACAACTGGCTAAATTCAGATCACACGCACCAGCTGAAGAAAACAGTGTGGGGTTTTATTGTATTTTCCATGCTCCAATCTTACTTCATTATGTAATCATCTTTCTCTTGAATAATTGTATTTTTTTTTAGTGCTAGGTAAAGAATTTTGTACTGTTGCATCAGAAATCTCCAAAGTAGCAACAACAGTAGAGAATTTGGAAGAATTTATCCTAAATTATGAATAGTCGATATATTAGTTGATGGCTCCATTTCATTATTCCACTATTAGTTACTTAATACACATTTTGATTGAGTCTGACTTGGACAGACCATGCAACACATTAAACACATAGTATATATGCATAAAGTTCACTTTCTTACTTCTCAATGTAGCTACAAATAAATATAATGGAAATTCAAATATTTCCCCTACATTATCTTGTTTTATTCCTTTAGAGTGTTTGTGTAGAAGATAACTTCTAGCCAGGTTTGATTGTATTTTCCCTGCACAGCTTATTATAGCTATTGTAGCCTGGAATCACTTGGTGGCTATGGAGTCCATGCTTCTACAATGCAGTTAGCTAGCTGTCCTCTGAGAATCTAGATGCACCTGTAGGGGGTGAAGCAGGGAAATAATTTGTGGATTAACCTCTTAGTGATGCCTAGCCTTCCTAGGATGAGTTATTAAAAGCCTGTTTTTGTCTCCTGTGCTTTTTAAAGGCTAAACAGAGACCACTTCTTGAAGACTAATCATCTGCTCTTCTACTTTTTCTTTGGAATTTGCTGTAAAAGATGCAATGAATAAGCACACTAAAGAAAAGCATGGTTATTTTTTGTAGACCCATATAGCAGACCATAAAAAAACATATACTTGGCTAGCAGTAAAATCTATCAAAGTTTTTCAACAGCCCCATATTTTTTACATTCCTTCGCTGCCACCAGCAGATGCCTCTACATATGTTCTTTGATTTTATGGGTGCATTACAACGACATCAAAGCTGTTGTAACATTGCAGGCACGTTTTTATGGGGAGTGATTTCAGCATCATGCCATCCGGCTGGCCCACCCCAGCCTTCTGTTGCTGGAATAGAATGGCAGAGATACTTAATGAAGAGGATAAAGAATAAGGCAGAGTGTGGGTGGCCCAGAATGGGTACTGTATTTCTTCTATGTTAGAGAAAGGGCCTTAGAGATGAGCTTCTTTAGGAGCTCATTGGGAAAACCAGCTTCCTTTAAGATGGCAAGAATGTCAAAGTGTCATGGCATCCTTATTTCTGAGAGGATATGGCTCACACAGAAGCAGCGTACAAGCTTCATGATGGCAGATACATATATTTCATGATGACATATATATATATACATATATATATATATATATATATATATAATTTGTAGGCACTTATGTTTCAAATAGGTATCCTTAGTGATCATATTACTAACTCTGATTATAATACAATTATCAAACTACATCATTAATATCAAGCATTAAAACTATACCTTCTAGAGGGACGTATCTTCAAGAATAATGCATTTAGGAACCTATTTTCCCTCTCTCTCTCTCTCCCTTCTCTCCTTCTTGCCCTTCTCCTTCTCTTCTTTTTCCCTTCACCTATCACTTTGTTTCTTAACTTCAGATAGGCGATGGGATAAGTTTGTTTTCAGGTTGAGATATGCTCACAGATTCACTGATATCTTTTTGCTATGCAAAAAAGGTACTTCAATATATTTACCCTTTATCACACGAGAAAGACATTCCAGGCTGGGCTTCAAGGAAAGACAGATGGAAAGAAAGACCAGAGAAGGGAGTATGATCGTGGCTTCAGAGTATTAATTATTGCCTTAGTTAAGGTTTCTATTGCTGTGAAGAGAAGCTATGAACATACTAATACTTACAAAGGTAAATATTTAATCGGGCTGGCTTACAGATTTAGAGGTTTAGTCCAATATCATCATGACAGCATGCAGGAGGACATGGCACTAGAGAAGGAGCTGATTGTTTTGCATATAGGTTAACATTCAGCAGAAAAATAGGGTGCTACTCAGCCTGGCTTGAGCTTTTGAAACTTCAAAGCTCCCCCTGCCCAGTGATATACCTCCACCAAGAAAGCCATATCTCTTTCAACAAGGACATATGTCCTAATCTTTTCAAATAATGCCATTCCCTATGAGCCTGCGAGGACCATTTTGATTCAAACTCCCACAAAGATAGAAGCTTATGCTACCACTTTAAGTGTGTAAAGAAGACAGGAGCCTCTATTTTTGTTCTTGGAAAAGTAACCTCTTAATATGCTAGTGTGTGTGGTTTGATTTTGATCTGTACTTGCTCCAAGGTAGTGAAGTCCAAATTATTTATGTGTTTCAATTTAACAAATATTCATTAATCATTTTGAATAGTCATTCACCCACCTGCTTTAGACTTGAAGTTGTGTTTTCTGGCATAGATTCTGATCCTTTTCTAGTCCAGGTTCTGTGCTGAGGCACTGCTTATTAACTTTCTGATTTATTAGAGCAAATCGGTCTTGTGTTGACTGACAGAAAAGAACAAGCAAGTTTTTGATGCTGAAATGGACCTCACAAACTACCCAGTTACACCTCCTTTCTCCATGTGGAAAAGAAAGTCAAGTGATATGTTTAAGGTACAGCAGGTTTAAAACCTCTGAATTCCTTTTCCAATATAGTCTCACAATTGCTTTTGACATTATGCTTGCAAATTTCAAAGTAAATAGCCTGAAGTCCATCACTACTTAGCATGGCTCTTACATATTCTGATTCTCTCTCTCTCTCTCTCTCTCTCTCTCTCTCTCTCTCTCTCTCTCTCTCTCTGTGTGTGTGTGTGTGTGTGTGTGTGTGTGTGTGTTTGCCAGAAGACATCCTCTGATGTCATTCCCCAAATACCATCGATCTTGATTTTTGATATAGGATCTCACATTGTCCTAGGACTTGCCTATTATCCAACTTATTTCACTTGGGTTCTCTGGTTCAAATCCAGGTCCCTGTGCTTAAAGGGTGAGCACTTTAACCTCTGTGCCATACTTCCAAGTCCAGAGAGTTCTTAGGAGGATGGGCATTTTGTCTTTGGGGTATATCTTTCCACTGGAGGGGACAAACTGACAGTCCCCCTGAGTCCTCTCATGGCTACCTCTGTAGTACAGTCTTCAATATTTACAAAGTGTGTTCCTTAGCTAATGCCCCACTATTCTTTCTGCATTTCTTTTGCAACATCTAGAACAATTGACTTTGTCTTGTGGTCCGAATCTCTTTTCCTCCTTTTAAAATTATTTGCTAGCCTTTTAAGCTAAAATTCTAAAACCACCATAGTCTTGCTTTAGCTCTTATATGGCATGCTGTTGTGTTTTTGCATAAAACTAGTAAGTAGAAGTCAGAGTACATGCTGCCTTTGCATTGTTCTTTTAGATGTAATTTTATAAAGAACTCAATCCCTGGAGTGCTCCTCTGGAGTTCAGAAAATTATGCTTGGTTTCTATTAAGAATATCTATTCCTCCCACTATCACCTTAGTAAAAATGGGTAAGTAGGAGATTGTATTGCTTTTCATTTTCTAAGCATAACACATGCTTAACACATTACCATAATTGCCTCATTTAGTCACAGTATTGTTTTCTTGTTAGGAAATTAGAAAATTGTTGGTCAGTGGTAGCACACATCTTTAATCCTAGCACTTAGGAAGCAGAGGCAGGCAGATCTTTGAGTTAGATGCCAGTCTGCTGTTTTTAGATATATATTTAAAAATGCAGAATAAATTCTATAACATCCAGGATGACACAGAGAACCCCTGTTTAAAAAATTATATGTAAATCATATATATATATATATATATATATATATATATATATATATACACTTATATGTACACACACACATACACAGACACACACACACACACACATACATATATATATATATATATATTTTTGAGAGGGGGGTTTCTCTCTGTATAACCCTGGATGTATGTTACATAGATACAAACTGACTCTGTTAAACACACTGACAAATCACAATAATAAGTTTCGGAATTGTTGCCTACTTGTTTGATCCCAAAGGCAATTTAATCCTTATCTTCTGTACAATTATATTTTTTTTCTTGTGTAGTAGAGTACATTAGCAAGAACTAAGGAAGAGTAAAGGTTTGTCTAGCCAGAGGGAACATTACCCAACAGAAGATGTGTCTTAGATTTACAGTTTTCTTTTAAGGGTTTCCATATGGAGATGAAATTAGCTTTTGTTTGAAATGACTTGCTAGATTAGAATTATGACACATGATGAATGTAAGCCACATGGAAAATATTTTGGAAGAGTATACAGAAAGGATTTCTAAAACTCCCAGCTGTCCACATATGAAGTAGGATGTCTAAGAATGTGAGCATACTCAGAAGAAGCCTGGCAGGGTCACTATCACCAAGATCTGATGACATTTAAGGTCCTTGAATTCGGATACTTTTCTTACAGGGCCTGGCATTGCTTTGTATCCATCCTGGATAGATGCCTGCATTCTGCATGTCTGGGCTATGTTCCCTAGCACTTGGCACAGGTGACTTAGAAATGCAGCCATTCAGCAAAGGTGTCTCTCTGTCTTAGTCTTCATCAACTCTAGAAGTGTCTATCTCCATCACAAGGGATATAAGAACATTAGGGACAAATGCCATCAGTGGGAAGGCACAAAGGGATACATAAGGTATAGCACTTTTTTTCATCTGTGTTCTTTTCATATCTGTTTCACAATAATAAAAACAGACAAAGATTCAGATGTTGTCTTGTGAGACCAGCATTTTCCTTAATATTACATGTGATACTGATATTTTCTGTCTTATTTAAAAGAACATAATATGATAATGATGGTATAATGATGACAGTTATCAGGAGATTGCAATATTTTAGGTGCCATTATTCTTGAAATCATGCCAGTGCACAGTCTATACATGCAGAAGGCATCTATAGTAGCGTCACACAGTCCCCAAGTAGCATAGTTAGTGTTTAAACACAGGGCTATTTGATATCAGATAATATATTTTTTAACTGTTGCTGACATTTCCACATTGATGGTACTTTTTACTCTCTATATAATCAAGTTGTTAGGACTTTTTCTCTATTGTTGAATGCTAAGATGATGAAAAGGAAGCACAGTGGGAGCTTTTCTGGGTATATTTACAAAATGTGAACTGTTCATCAATACAGCAGTGGAAAGAACACTGTACTCGGCATTAACCTTGATCAAGTCACACTTTTTCTTTTATATTAATATGGGTTTTCTAACAATAATTACTCAGGTGGAGGGGTCCTTTTCTGCAAATAGTCTTGTTGTGTAGCCCAGGCTGGCCTGTAGTGGTATTTTAGTGCCACCTCACCTGAAGAAAGAAATTTTTTAAAGGAAGTACAACCAGGAAGCAAATATAAGGGAGAAAGCAGTCCAGTATGAGGGTAGATCCTGAAGCGTACATATCTCTTTAGGCAGTAAGGTCCAGTCCTTATCATCATGATTAGCATAACATACTTCCTAGCATGAAATATGGACAATCAGATCACTCTTGAGAGTCCAGAATAAGAGAATCGGGAGTAAGGTTGTTCCTTCTCCAATTAATCTCACATTGTTCTCTATTCTTTGCACTCCTTTCCCCCTGATAGTTGCATTTGCATATATGTATTGTGAACAGCAAAGGCTTTGAGAATGACAAGAAGGGATTGCCGGCACATGAAATCCAATAAGGACACAGAGTTTTGTCTTGTGAACTAAGGAGTGTGGTAATTAAAGCAGTATTTACAATGCAATAAAGGCAGCTAATTACTGACAAACAGCAGTGAAACAATACTCTTTCTTAGTGAAAGTAGACTGGGATCAGCCTTTATTATGAAGCCTCCAACTGTCTCCTTTGTTAATTATGATCTTCATAATCCTCTCCCTCGCAATATTTGCTTAATTTATTGCCACTCTATAATGGAGGATTAATAAAAAGTGATGTAGGAATAATAGGAGAGCTCAGAACAACCATGTGAGTTCTTGGATTTCTATCATGAAGATAAAGACCTAGAAGAGAAGTATGGTGGTTGAGCTAATCTTAAGTCAAAATAATTCCTTTGACTCCATATTAAGACATAGTTCCTTGCTAATGTATATGGGGCTTTGATTTTGAGAGCTGAGTCCAGAACACATGCGAGTGTCCAGTTACTTTGCTTTTCTGTGTCTATATTATTGAAACATATCCTGAGTTAGAAGTCTCCTTGCATGGTTTTGCAACTATTTGTTGTTTTTGATAGAGAGTTTGAATTACTACCTCTGGTATGAAAATGCTTGAAATATAAATTTTTAATGGAAAGCAAGAAATGAGTTCTTTTTCCGCAAAGAGTCAGATAGTAGACATTTTGGCCTTTGTGAGAAGACAAAGGATTCTTGTCAAAATGTTTCTCACCCTCCTTTCATTTTCTTCCTCTTCCTCTTTTACCTCCTCTTTCCCCCTCATTCTCTTTTCTTTCTTGCTTTATAAAATGTAAAATCCATTCAAAATGTCAAATATACTCTTACCTTCTGGGTCACATTAAAGTGAACTATGGTTGCATTTAGTTTGCATACAATGCTGAGTTCAACTTATAGTACATTATATACTCATGCACTTTGTGCTTAAATCTGTAGTTGGTGTAGGACAAGATAAACAAGCAGAGATTTTAACAACATAAACTCTTAAAGATTAAATCTGGCATTGAATTAAAATGTAAATTAATTTAGCATGCAGGAGAGAGAACAATGTATAAGCCAGTAAATGTTGACACCAATTTCTAATTCTAATTTTAAGGATTCTTTTTATATGGCCCTTGTCAATCCTGTCTTTCCTACCTATTTATTATATTTGGTAAAACTTCTAGAGACTATTGAGTTAGGATTAATTTTAATATCTGGGGAAATTCTGAGTTGGTAACATAGGAACATTATGAATGGAAGAACTTTGAGATATAAGAGGAAGTTTGGCATCATTTCCAGACAAATGCAAACCCCCTGGTCTGGTTTTCCAACTGAGGAATGAGTTTCATACTATGTTGTGCTACGGGTTCATATATCTACTTTAGGTTCCTTATTCCTTTCCACTAAAGGTTACAACAGCTCTTGAACACACATGGAAATGATGCTTCCCAGATTTTCAGATACATTCTCAAATTCTATCATTAGTAGCATTACCTAGGAATGGTCACTGTCTCCCATGCTTGGAAAGTACTTCATTTTTCAATTCTTTGGGCCAGAAATGCAAAGTAAAGGGACAACTCATGGATTATTCAAAAATACAACTCTAGGTGATGAGGTATCTATGCTAGAACAGAGCTCAATCCTTACAACAGCTTCTCTTTTGAAACTTAAAATATAAAATTTCTCCTATAGCCTTCTATTTGTCCTTCAGCCCCTTACTTTCTCTTTAATTTATGGTTATTCTTTCTTTAGTTCATATTTATATGAACATAAAACAAAAGTCTAACAAGCAAGGAAATGAATTAAAGTTTTAAAAATGAATCCAATAGAGTATTTATATGTATGCATGTATGTGTATATAAATATATAAATGCATCCTATTCCATCCATTTATTGTTGCCTGTATGGGTATTATTATATTATTGAACACATTCTTTCAATTCATTTAATACAAAAGAGAAGGGTAAGTCTCACAACACACAAGGAAGCCTATAGAAAGGCCTAATCCACTACTGATTGAATATGAGTACCAAGATGTAATTGCAGTGGATGTTGTGAAATATAGGAGAGGGCTGGTGCTGACTTAAGTTTTGTTTTCTGGTCCATGTGGTCACACATCATGTACCAGAGACTTTTAGAAGTAGGAAAGGAGCCAGAATTGGGTGTGCACAGACTAAGAGAGTAACAGCAGATAACAACACAGGTAGAAAACAGGCAGAACTGTGTTGACCATTAGATAGTGACTATTATTGCAGATGATAGTTAACTCTAAGAAAAAGACTAAGGATGAAACGTGTGGCTCTGAAAATAATCCTACAGAGGGAAATTAGACTTCAACACTCCTATGACTTATTCTTATTTTGGATATTTCAAATACTTCCACTGAAGGAGCAGAGATGACTGGAATAAAAAAGGAAGGAAAGACAGACAGACAGACAGATAGATAGACAGACAGAAAGAAAGAAAAAAGGAAAGAAAGGAAGGAAGGAAGAAGGAAAGAAAAAGAAAGGAATAAATGTAGAAAGAAAGAAAGAAAGGAAAGAAAGAAAAAGAGACTCAACTAACAAACAAATTTCAAGCACAGATTTAAGCATATTAATAAAGTAACAAAAAAGCCAAGGGTCATGTCTCCCCAAAGATTACCAGAACTGCAATAAAGTTCCCAATAAGTGCAGAAAAGCACTTCCAGACAAAGAACTCAAAAGATTGGTTATAAATATACCCAAACTGATCAAAGAACTAAATACTTTACTAAGAACTTTATTAAAATAGAGAGAAAACAATAAAATGAGAGGGAAACAAGGAAGGCAGTACAACAGATACAAATTAAAATTTACAAAATCACAGGGACATGCTTTTTAAAATTAAACCTCAATAAGATAGAGATATTAAAAGAATTGGATTAATTTCTAGATCAGTTGACAAATCAAATTAAAATAACATAAAATAAACAATTTAAACATATCAATAGCTAACAATAATGGTAGAGCAATAATGAAATAGCTCCCAACTCAAAAAATGTCAGAATTCACTGAAGAATTCTACCTTATCTTTAAAGAAGGATATCAAATTACTCAATTTAATCCATAAAATAGAAAAGGAATGATTGTTTCCAACTCTTTTTAGAAAACCAATATCACATCAATAACAAAAACAAAATAGAGATACAACAAAAATAGTAAATTGGTCACTAGTCTTTCTGATGAATATAGGTGTTAAAATTATGAATAATATATTTGCAAACTGAACAAAATATCATATTAAACTATCATTTATCCTGTCCAACTTGGCTTTATTCCAGGGATGCATGTATGGCTCAATATGTGTAAATCAATAAATGTATTTCAAGGCATAAATAAAATAAAAATAGGAAGCACACAAATATCTTGTTAGATGCAGTAAAAAAAAAACTTTAGCAAAATCCAATATTCCATTAAGATGAAAGTCATGTGGTAACTAAGGATGGAATGAACATACCTGAAAAAAAATAAAACCTATATATGATAAATCTATAGCTAACATCATGCTAAAGGGAGAAAAACCTCAAAGCATTCCCAATAAGTTCAAGAACAAGACAAGGTGATTACTCTCTGTACTCCTATTGAATACAGATCTTCAATCTTTGCCATAGCTACAAAGCAAGGAGAGGAGTTAAAAGAGATAAAGAAAAAAAATAATGATTCCAACTATCTCTTTTAGCAGATATTATATGGTCCAATACCTAAAAGACCTAACAGAAAACAGATACTTTCCTACATACAATGATGAATGCACTCAAACAATCCCATTCACAGTACCCTCTACGTGTAATGTTTGTGAATACACCCACATAAAAATACTAGTGATTAATTTTAACCAAGAAAATGAAGAACTCTGCAGTGAAAACTCTAAGTAATCAACAAAATAAATTCAAAATACTTTATGAAAAAGAAAGGCCTTTAAGATACATAAATTGAAATAAATGATATTGTGAAAATGCACAACCAACCAAAACAATATACAGACTCAGTGCAATTCTAATGTAAATTCTGGGAATTAATAGATATTAAAATACAATTTAAAGACTTATATGAAAGTACAAATACAAAGAATAGTCAAGGAAATCTTAGACAAAAAGAATGAACACTTAAAAATATCATAATACCTAATCTCAATTTACACTACAGACACACAGCAGTAAGCACAGCTTGGTACCTGCACAGCAACAGATACATAAATCAACATAATATATAAATAACCCAACTTTAAGTCTATAATTACCTTGTTTTTATTAAAGGCAACAAAAATATATATTGGAGAAAGTCAGATTGTTAGCATGTTAAACCAAGGTTGTTGGAAACCTGGATTTCAACATGTGGAGGAATAAAACTAGATCCTTGTCTTTACCTTGAACAAAGCTCAGCTATGATTGGACTGAGGAAGAATCAGTACTCTGAAACTAATTGAAGAAAAAGTAGAGAGTAAACTTAATTTATGAGCATACAGTAAGATTGAATGATAAAATTTTTGAGACATTGAAGAAAGAAATTAAGGAAGGTATCAATAATGAAAAGATCTCTCTTGTGCATGGATAAGGAGAATTAATATAGTAAAAAAATGGCCATACCATCAATAGCAGTCTACATTTTCAATGCTATAATCATCAAAATCGCAACATATTTTTCACAGGTCTCAAAAGGACAATTTCCAGCATCATTTGGAAACACACACACACACACACACACACACACACACAAAACTAAACAAAAATAATATAAAACAAACAAACAAAACAAAACAGTACACCAAAATTCTGGATAGCTAAAACAATGAGTAACAAAAAGAACTGCAGGAGATATCACAGCCCTAGAACTTCAAATTGTACTACAGAACTATAGTAAAGAAAACAGCATGGTATTGAAACAAAAACAGATATATTTAACAATGGCTATAAAAAGAAGTCCTAGACATAAATCCATGCCCTATAAAGAAGCCAGAAATACACCCTGGCATAAAAGATACTATGTTCAACAAATTGTGATATTCAGACTGGACAGCTGCATGTAGAAGAATACAAATACAGTCATACTTAGTAACCTATATAAAACTCTACTGTAAATGGATCAAAGACCTCAGCATAAAACTAGATACACAGAGAATGATAGAAGACAAAGTGGGGAAATAGCTTTGAACTCAATCGTACAGGAAAAGACTTCCTGGACAGCACATCAAAAACACAGGAATGAAGATCAAGACTATGTAAATGGGACCTCATGAAACTAAAAAGCGTCTTATGGCAAAGAGCATCATCGTTCAGACAAAGTGGCAGCCTACAAATGGGAAAAGATTCTTACCAATTCCACAACTGATAGAGAACTAATATATAAACTATAAAATGAAGTATAAAACTATATCAATAAAATGAATCAACCAAATAAAAATAGAATACATATATAAAGAGAATTCTCTTTTTTCTTTTTTTTTCTTTTCTAAATTCTTTGTTTACATTCCAAAACGCTGTCCCCTTTCCCAGTTTCCCCCTCCCCATATGTCCCATAAGCCTTCTCTACACCCATACTCCAATCACCTCCCTCCTTTTTCTCTGTCCTGCTAATCCCCTACAATGCTGGATCAGGCCTTTCCAGGATCAGGGCCCACTCCTTACTTCTTCATGGGAGTCATTTGATATGCTACTTGTGTCTTGGATATTCAGAGCTTCTGGGCTAGTCAATATCCACTTATCAGTGATTGCATTCCATGTATATTCTTTTGTGATTGGGTTACCACACTTAGGATGATATTTTCCAGCTCCATCCATTTGTCTAAGAATTTCATTAAATCATTGCTTCTAATGGCTGAATAGTACTTCATTGTGTAAATATACCACATTTTTTGTATCCATTCCTCTGTTGAGGGACACCTGGGTTCTTTCCAGTTTCTGACTATTATAAATAAGGCTGCTATGAACATAGTGGAGCATGTGTCCTTATTACATGCCAGGGAATCCTCTGGGTATATGCCTAGGAGTGGTATAGCAGGGTCCTCCGGTAGTGTCACATTCAGTTTTCTGAGGAACCACCAGACTGATTTCCAGAGTGGTTGTACCAGCTGGAACACATATATAAAGAACTCGGTCACAAAAGAACACACATGGAATGCAGTCACTGATAAGTGGCTATTAGCTCAGAAGATCTCAATACCTAAGACACAATTCACATATCAGATCATACCCTAGAAGAAGGAAGGAGAGGGCCCTGGTCCTGAAGAGGCTTGATGTAACAATATAGGGGATTACCAGGACAGAGAAGTGGGGGGGGGGGGGTTTAATGGGGAATGGGCAGAGGGAAGAGGGCTTATGGGATTTATGGGGAGGGGGGAATCAGGGAAGGGGAACTCATTTGGAATGTAAACAAAGAATATAGAAAAAAAGTGGAAACTCAAATAGCTGAGAAACAGTTAAATGTTCAGTACCCCTAGTTGTCATGGAAATGCAAATCAAAACTACTTTGAGATTTCATCTTAACACCTGTCAGAATGGCTAAGATCAACAGAACCAGTGACAGCTTGTGCTGGCAAGAAGATGGAGTAAGAGGAACTCCCATAGTTTGCTGATGGGACTGCAAACTTGTATAGCTACTGTGGAAATAATTGTGCAGTTCCTCAGCAAAGTAGGAATTGATTTACTGCTAGAGCCAGCTGTATCATTCTTGGGCATATACCTTACAAAGTCTCTTCTTTGTAATCCCAGAAATGTGCTTAATCATGTTCATTGTTGCTTTATTCATAATATCCAGAAATTGGATATTTGAATTTAGATGTCTGTCAATAGTTGAATTGCTAAAGTGAATATGGTACATTTTTACAATGAAATATTGCTCATCCATTAAAAAATGAAATAATGGGATTTTCTGATAAATGGATGGAGCTAGGGAAAAAACATCTTGATTGTGGTAACCCAGACCCAGAAAAGACACACACGGTATGTACTCATTTATATGTGGATATTTAGCTCGTATCTCAATGACAAGCATACTAAAATTTTACTACAGAGCCACAGAGGTTAGGTGTACAGTAACAGACAAGGAGATAGGCATAGAGTTCTCTAGAAAGTGGAAATAGAATAGATAGGTATAGATTGATAGACTGGGGACTGGAATGGGAGGGTTTATCCAGAAGTGGGAGAGAAGAGGGAGATAATGGAGGGGACAGAGGTAGTGGCAGCTAAAATCAAGGGTAATTTGAATGGTAGTATGGAAATCTAATAGAGTTTCTAAGTTTTTCTAAATGAAATCTCAAAATTACAGGAGATATAGAAACACAACTGTACAGCTTTTGTCACCAAATGAAACTTCCAGGACAGGGAATGAGTTACATCTAATTGAGTTGTTGGTCAAAGGGGGTTCATGAGAACTTCCAAAACACCCAGGCTATTCCCATGGCTATAGGTTGCTCTTTACAAATGGATGACAAGGACCTTTTGCTGGAGGCAAAACTTAATACAACTCATGTAGCAGAGAGAAGTCAAGCTGGTGCGTACTTAGAACCTTTACTCCTACCTGCTAGTGATCTTGATTCCAGAAGGTACTATTAATGTTACCAAAGGAGAAACTAAGCATCAACCCAACTACAAACTCTTTTATTTACAATGGTGTCCAAAAGATGGTGGGGATGACTAATATCTGATTTGGTTTTAAGGCTCATTCCATAAGATTGAATTTATACCTGACACTGCTTTGGTGACCAAGAATCCAAGAAACCTAGGAGAAAAAATGCTATTGTTCTCCTAAAGGAAAGCTATACTCATAGAACAGTGCCTTGTTCAGGCATCTTCAGAGAAGCTTGTTAATATGGGAAATGGTAACAAAACAGACTATAGACAGACAATATGCACAGGGTGAGATATCTCGGAATACTCAGCTCCAAATAAGATGTCTCTACCAAATTCCTGTGCTCCAGGCTCAAGAATCCCCACAGAAGACAGAAAGAGGGTAAAAGTTAGAGGAGAGAGTTAGAGGCCACCAAGGAAACAATGCTTTCTAAAACATAACTGTACTGATGTACTGATGAAATTACAGAGTGAGGCAGCATGCACAGAACCTGCAATGGTCTGTACTAGATGGCACCCTAGAGCTGAAAGGGGAAGTGGACACATGCTCCCATTCCTAACTTAGAAGCTCTTCCATTTGATAACCAATTTCAAATGAAAATTTAATCTTCCCTAAAGGAATTTCACTGGGGAAATAAACTACTCTTGATGGTAGGTTGCATAAGCAACAGTAGATGAAAAATTTGATAGCATTTTTGGAAGTCCCTTGTCTCATGATGTCATGTTGGTTTCCTCCACCCCTCAAATTAAACTTATTTTTTATTTTAATATTTGCTTTTTACACTACAAGTTCTTAGCATGAATATTATAGCTCAACTTTTGTGTTTTTATGGGTGAAATTCATATCTTTTGTGGCCAGTGGATGGTCTTAGAAATATCATAAATCCGGGTTTCATTTTAAATATCTCTGCACCTCTTTCCTCTTCCATGTGTCTTGTGCTGTGTTCTCCTATTATCCAAAGTGAAGTTAGTTTTATTTCTCCTCCATAAAAATGTCAGTTAAAGAATCTGCCTATAAATCTAGACTCCAAAGAAGATTTGAGGCTCCTTTTGTACATTTATAGCCTACTGCAATGTGTTATATCTGTTTAGTGAATGCTGGACATCTTCAAATCTAGTGGTGAAAGTGTTCCACAAACATGAAGTAAAATATCCCTTTGTTATTAATGGATAAGTTATGAGCTTGCGCAAAGAAGAACTTACATATGACTTAGAAGGTTGGAGTCTCTTTGAAGGCAGAAATAAATTAGAAATAGTTGTCCTTAGGTTATGATGGATATATGGTAACAGATACACAGAGAAAGTTCATGAGACTTCTGCTCATATTTCTTCCATTGTCATCCAACTTTACTACATAGTCATTAGTTCTGTTAGCTAATGTGTCACAAAACTACCAGTTTACCAGCTGTAGATTAATTTCAGTCTAGCCACATGGCTGTATGGAATCACATCCAAGCACCTTCTAGCTCTCAGTGATCTAAGTGGAAAACAAACATGCCTTTAGTACACACCTTTAATCCCTCTGGCTAGAGTATAGACACACCCTTACTACACACCTTTAATCCCAAACAATGAAGATAAAGTTAATTTGTAAAAGGATACAACCATGTTTGAAAGTGACATCTAATTGTAGGACAAAGTGACAAAATAGAGAAAGATATGACAGAATGAGTCAAAGATAGGATACGCCCAACTCTCATGAGACTAGCACAGGGAAGAGAGTCTACTTAAGATTCATGGAGGGAGAAAAGGTTGTTGTTGTTGTTGGTGGTGGTGGTGGTGGTGGTGGTGTGTGTGTGTATGTGTGTGTGTGTGTGTGTGTGTGTGTGAGTGAGAGAGAGAGAGAGAGAGACAGAGAGACAGAGACAGAGACAGAGACAGAGAATTTGTGATTTAATGAGACAGTTCTACAGAGATAGGTTACAGAGACGACAAGCTATACACAAGTAAGGACAGAACAAGCCAGAGAATATGAAAGGAACAGAAGATTAAAAAATATTCCCAGAGTTTGATTCAGTTAGCCTGGAGAGCAAGTTGAATCCTTCAGTTTGGGCCAGAAGAGTTGAGTTGAATCATCCAATCAGAATTCAGAAAAAAAGAAAAAACTAGAAAGAGAAGGTTTATTCAGTAATAAGTCTCAGAGACTGTAATGTTCTAGGGCTAAGTTAGTAAACAGAGGCTGGAAGATTGTATTGAGGCTAGAAGCTTCCAGGCCTAGGCCTAGGGAGAGTTAGAACAAAGATAGGAATGCTCTTGGCTCATCCCAAGTTATGTATCATAATGCTTCTGTATGGCTCTCATCTAATCCCTTCCTCTGAGGAAATAAAGCCAACAGAAATAAAAAATAACTAGAAAGGGTGAGCTTAGTCAATAGCAAGCCTCTGAGATGACAATTATATCTGACATTTACATCTGGTTCCCAACATGATTGGAGAAGGAGAAAGCCCACCAACATTGTGGAAAGCAAAGGACATCTGACAGAAGGATGCAAAGGACATGAGACATCTGACAGAAAGCCAAAGAGAAGAAGTTCACTTGTTATCATCTCCAGAGGAAACACCAGCCAGTTCACCCTTCAGCTTTCAAATTTGGCACTTCTTTGAACTGGATGATTCTGTTCTTTAATATTATTGGAGTTGTGGTTCAGAGTATGAAATATGGAGGCAAGCTGGTAGGCTCAAGTGTATATGTTTGTATGCAGTGTATCCACATGTTTTTTCTAATCTTCTGGAGAACTGTAAATGATTCAACAGTGGTCCATGCATAAAAAGAAATCAGCTCAATATTAGTCTAGGTATGCTAAGAGTATAACTCCTGTTATCCCCTTAGTACATAGTAAGAAATTCTTGTTACAACTGTATTTAACACATGGAAGTTCGTATGTACCACCTATAAGGGAGATAAATTCCAGCAAAAAAGGCCTATTTTTCCCTTTAGAAACTGTGATGATGGGATATGGGAGAAAGAATGTACTGAGTTAGAAAAGTGCTGGGCTCTGGGGTGCTTTCCTTCTTCCATGTGTGTTCTGCACAGCTTAATACTGATAAAATTCAGCTGTGTTGGTTTGATGAAATGTGACAGATGGCTGGCTGACTTTCACCTACTGAATGTCTTCCTGAAGACATCCATGTAAGTTGGCTCTCCTGAAGAAGTTTGCCATCTTCTGTTACTCAATCATATTCTCTCCCTATGACCTGAAACAGCTGTTCTTTCACCAATTACACCATTTCTTCCTGATAAATTAAAAACAAGTCTAATTAAATGCTATAATGAAACGATCAATCTATGCTGCTGAGGCAGAACTTTGATGTAATTAGTTATTGATACTGCAAAACAGGTTTTTGTTGCAATGAAAGGAGGATGGGTGGTTGGCTGACTCTTGGATTCTCTAAAGAAACAGTCACAGGTGGAGATACATAAGCAATTTATCTGATTGTTTCCCCCCAAAAGGTATTTTGCTTTATTAATATGGTCCACAGGAGAAATATAATCATATAATTCTGAAATATTTAAACCACTTCTCATTACTATCAATAAAGCCTATAGGAACAAAATAAATATTTTTCTTTGGTAACCTTAGGAACCAATAATTTCATGGGAAGGGCAATGAATTGAGAAGTGAATAAAATTGATAAAGATATAATAAAAATACCTTCCAGTTTGGATTCAGTCTCATTCCATGGGAGCTGTAGTTGTGATAGCTTCTGGAAAACTGTAGCTATCATCTATTAGTAATTTTTTACCTTTCCTTGCTGGTACTCTTTATACCAAATACTCGGTAATTGTTCACAGGACGAATGCCTTAGTGCTTAGTTATTATATCAGGCAGACCTACTGAAGTTAACACAGAATA
Source organism: Apodemus sylvaticus (assembly GCF_947179515.1). Lineage (NCBI taxonomy): Eukaryota > Metazoa > Chordata > Mammalia > Rodentia > Muridae > Apodemus > Apodemus sylvaticus. The sequence continues at coordinate 76,662,072 of NC_067476.1, forward strand.
TTATTAAAATAAAGATGAATAATAAAGCTATACACTCAAATATATACATGTCTTTTACTGACCAAAAGTTAAAAATGGTAAAAGTATATGCATGTGAAAATTTATTAACACAGTAAAACTGGGCCACTATGTCCCTTGGGATATGAAACAAATGCCTAGTAATTGCAAATTTTGAGTCTCAGTGACAATATTAACATGTTAATAAGGATGAAGAAAATTAATTCATCTTGTATACAAATGTAATATTATACAAGTAATTGTTTTGGTATCAAGTAAGTATAATTTTCTAGCATTGCAAGCACTTAGTTTAATCAGTAGAAGAATTTTTGAAAGGTTACTTACAAATTATATTTCTCTAGGAATCAGTGAAAACAGTCTTGAGCCACACAATTAGAGACAATGATAAATACCATTTAATGGGCCCTCTAAAGGGAAAAAGGCAGCCTTCACTGCTGCATCCTATTTGCAAGAAACAGAATATTTCCTCCACTCTAATAGCACTGGTCACATAGATACAAATAGGTGCCTCCTCTAGAACCCAGGAGATCATACACATTAGTTAGGGTTTTACTGCTGTGAGCAGAACCCATGACAAAAACAACTCTTATAAGAACAACATGTAATTGGGGCTGGCTTACAGGTTCAGAGGTTCAGTCCATTATCATCAAGGCTACAAGATGGCAGCATCCAGGCAGGCATGGTGCAGGAGGAACTAAGAGTTATATATCTTCATCTGAAGGCTGCTAGCAGAATACTGGCTTTCAGGAAGCTAGGATTAGGGTCTTAAATCTCACACCCACAGTGACACACCTTCTCTAATAAGATCTCACCTACTCTAGCAGGGCCAAACCCTCTAATAGTACCATACTCTATCTGAGCATATCCAAGCCATCACATGTGAGTGTCAGAATTGGTGTCATATTACTGTGCTCTCATAACGTGGATTAATGAGGATACATGTTCCTTAATTATTCTTTGTAAGAGTAGACATAAAAGCAGAAAATGACCAGGACATAAGCATTGCTTTTTCATGTCAACAGCTCAGAGGCAGTACATGTAAACCCTTTTATAACACTCTGGAGACCTGTGTGCTCTGAATTGCTTGAAATATTTTGAAATAAAAATCAGTGCTCATTAATTTACACATTTCAAGTTTTCAAGTTATAGATAGTCCTTCCATATAAGAAGAAAATTTGATTTTTGTAGGGAAGAAGGTTCAAGATGATGTAATATATAATAAATTCCTGGACTTCATAGTATGAGAAACACATATAGGCATATTATGGCTTTAATGACAATTTTCTAGTGAAAGAACTTTTGTTAATTAATAATTTTATTTTATTATATTTCAAATGTTACCCCCCTTCCCACTATCACTTTCACGAACACCCCATCCCATCCCATCCACCTCCTCTTTGCCTCTAAGAGGGTGCTCCCCTACCCACTTTCCTACTCCCACCTCAGCCCTCTAGCATCCCCCT